>NW_025999924.1:9836771-9916858 GCF_001458135.2 Marmota marmota marmota | reverse complement strand
AAAAAAAAAAAAAAAAAAAAAGTAACACTAGCAGATGACAAAGTTTGGAAAGAAAGTTGTGAATTACATTCTAGTATATGGAGTTAAAATGCCTTTCACTACCTAAGTGAAGACTATAGGTAGCTACTTGTTGTTCAGAAGATTTTTACTTTGAAGCCCTCCATTTTTAGACTCTTGGTTTTCTTTCTTGAGCTTTAGGATACTTATTAAGGAAGTCAGCGTCTGTGCCAATGTGTTGGAATGTTTTCCTACAGCAGTTGTGGTGTTTCTGGCCTATTTCCTCAGACTTTTATCCACACTGAGGTGATTTCTGTACGGGATGAAAGATAAGGATCTATTTTAAATTTTGTACATGTGAATATCCACTTGTTTTTTTAAAGGCTATCTTTCCTCCAATGTATGTTTTTGGCACCTTTTTCAAAGATCAGATGACTGCATCTGTGTGAACTTTTCTATGTCTTCTACTCAGGTCCATTGATCTTTATGTCTGTTTGGAAGATGATGTCATGCTGTGTTTGTAACTATAGCTTGTTAGTGTCATTGGAGATAAGTATTATGATTTTACCAGCATCATTCTTCTTGCTCAGGATCAATTTGATAATTCTGAAAATTTTATTCTTTTATATGAATCGTGGGATTATTTTTTCTAGTACCATGGAAAATATATTCTGTATTTTGTTGAGGAATTCATTGAATCTGAATATTGCTTTTGGTCATATGGCCATTTTGATGATATTAATTTTGTCTATCCAAAAAGCATGGTAGGTCTCTCCATCTCCTAAAGTCTTCAGTTTCTTTCTGTAGTGTTTTGTGATTTTCACTATAAAGATCTTTAACCTTCTTGGTTAGATTTAGTCCCAGGTTTTTTGTTTTGGTTTGTTTTGTTTCTGAGACTATTGTGAATGGAATTGTTTTCCTAATGTTTTTCCTCAGTAGATTCATTATTGGAGCTTTGGAAAGCTATTGATTTTGTATGTTGATCATATCTCCTACTATTTGGCTTACTTTATCAACACTAGAAGTCTTCTGTTGAAGTATTTTGGGTCTTCTAAGTAAAGAATCATTTCATCAACAAAGATAATCCAACTTTTGGTTGGATAGAAGTCTGAAATTCAGATGAGAACTCAAAATGACAGAGAAGTTTCAAGGCTCCGTGTTCTAGAGGCAGTAATGGAAGCATCAGTCTTGGAGAGGATATGGCACAGAGAAAAATAGAACAGAGGAAACTAAAAATTATTAAAAAAGCCTTGAGGAATTTCAACATCTAAGGACCAGGTAGAATAAGTTGAAGTGAAAAAAAAGGAAAAGTATGAGGAAAAAAGTGGAAAACATGGCATTGTCTATGCAAAGACATGCCTTTAAGAGAAATAAAAAATGCATTTGAATGTAATCAAAAGACCAGATATTATGAGAATTAAGATATACTGATTGACTTGAAATTCAGCATACTTATCTAAAGAGCATGATTAAAATGGATGGGAGCCAAATCTGTGTGAATTGAAAAGAGTGAAACTTTTTATTTCCCCTTAAGAGTTTTTTGTTTGCTTGTTTGTTTGTTTTGCTAGTCCTCGATAGTGGTGTTTGTTTGCAATGAAGGCATGAAGATGCAAGAAATTTTTTCTTACTATTTTCAATCTGTGAGGGGTTTCTATGATGCTGATGGCACTTGAATCACCCTAGAACTGCAATGAACAATTGAATAATGATCTTGTTATTCCAACAAGCTGCCTCTGTTTGCACCAAAGCCCCCTCTAGAAGGATAAGAAGCAATTATAGCCCTTTTCCTGAGTATCTCTTATTAGGCTGACCTTATCCAGAGTTAAAACAGCCCATGCTACTAAGTAAAAAAACAAAGATAACACAGCATAGTGAAAAGTAGTCACCTCTGATTTCTGCTATTTCCTTCTGATTCACAGTAAGGTATTTATATGAGCCCATCCTGGATCCTTTTTCTCTCATTTATTATTTTTATGTTTCCAAATATGCCCTTAGAAGATCCATTTTGCCTTGAAAATATTGGGTTTCTCTCCTCTGTCATCATTTTATTTAAGTTGTAGATGGACACAATACCTTTATTTTATTTATTTTTATGTGTTGCTAAGGATTGAACCCAGTGCCTCATTTGTGCAAGGTGAGCTATCTCCCACTGAGCTACAACCCAGCACTCCCTCACCATTCTTGTATACAACTGGTCTGTTTTTTTTCTAATAAAGTAAAACATTTCAACTTTGTACAGGTATTCTTGGAGGCTTTCCTTTAATTTTTCCTTATGATTCTAGCTAGAAAGGGCTGGAATGTGTTAGTCCAAAAGTGAGGATAAGAGCAGGATTACCCAGAGTAGCTCACAGGAAGAGTTAGGAGTAAAATTTTTGATTGTCCAAAAATTAAATTCCTCCTGACCAAGCAAATATGAATATTATTTAAGAGGTAATAGTGTCTAATTTTATTTAAGGACTCTATATTTCTTTTTAAATATTTCTTTGATCTTATCCTTTGTGAGACAATTGAATAGCGTTATTGACAAAGAAATAGTTATGCTGTACCTTGGGTAACCTATTATAGATCTCATCATACCAATATAAACAACTTTTTTTCTTTTTAGGGCTTTCGAATATCTCCAAGACAAAATAATAGCAGGGTGAATTTCTAAACATTATTCTCCTTAATAATTAGAAAATTTAGAATATACAGAACTAAGAGCAATGGTGGAAAGATTGACTCTAGAAATGAAGACAAAAAACTTCTATTGAATAAGGTAACAAAGATTAGATAAGCACAGCATTCAGAAATTAAAGAACAATTGAGTACTGAGCTTTTTTACTTTCTGTCGAATACAGAAAACATGTCTATTTGCTGAGAGTAAATATGGATTAGCAGAATCAGAGTTTTGAAGCATGAAGAAATTTTGAAATAAGCTTTTGCACTGTGTTCTGGAAGAGTGAATCACCTGGAGGAACATAATAGAATTTCTGTTTGAGTTCAGAAATATTTGTGTTCTATGGTTACAAATTAATAGTGGTATCAATCTATATTAATGCATAATTTTTTGAGCATTAATCATTTGGAAGATAATAGAGTAAGTGACTTTTTGCTTATCAAGGGTTGGGTTTTTGCTAGGTAGATATAAGCGGGAAGACTTATTGAAATTGTAGATCATGCAGCTCTGGTTATGAATAAAAATTGAAAGAGGAGGGAACTAGGTTGCTGAAAAGAAGAAAGTTCTCAGAACATCAAGAAAAAAGTTTTAGTTAGAATAGTAATTTTTCTATTTAATTAGAATAGGAAAATTTTGTCAGAGAATCTTGTGCTTTTTTCAATGATTTAGGATAGTAATTTCTAACAGCACTCAGTGTGGAACTTTATTAGTATAAATGAAGTAGAGAAGAGAAGCAGAAACCATAGAAGTCAGGGAATTTGATGAATTTATCATGTGGATATTGATATGTTCATGGCTGATGGAAACAACTATGAGTTGTGCCCAATTCTATACTTTCCAAACAGGGAGAAAATGCCTAGAGTGAAAAGTGTTTGCCCTGATGAACAGATATTTACTTTAATATAATGATATTTAATATAATAATAGAGTAAATAATATTTAATATAATAATAAATATTTACTGTAAAGGAATGATTTGGAGAATAATTATCTGAATAAGCCATCAAGAATAAGGAGGACATTAACCTAACTCTATCTCATTACTCAAATAAAATAATTAATGCAAGGTAGTTGAGAAAAGTTTATGTTGAAAATGAAATTCTGCAATATTCCATAGAATATAACAAATAAAATGATGGCATTTTTTCCTTAAAACCCAGTCTAGCAGTTTAAATAATTAAACATATTAAATAATAATGGACATATTAAAGTAAAAATTTAAAAAGAAAAGCTGTAGCTGATTTTAGCATTTTTAGATGTTTTTACTTTTATATTAAGATGGAAGAAAATTTTGCAACGCCTTGAATAAGAAGTATCATCCTTAGATACCACATGAGTAGGTGGAAATATCAAATAAAACTTTCTTTAGTAGCCCATGAAATGTACCCCTATCATGCTTAGAGAAAAGACATGGCCAATTAGTTTTAATGGCAAGGGTATTCGGGAAGATTTGTTTAATGATGACACCCTCATTTTACTGAATCAATATCAGGGAGTGTTTTACAATGAAATGTCTCTCTCTCGTGAGTAATTTACAATAAATAAATCCATATATCTATCAAACCCCTTCACTAGTTACAAAATCTATAATGTATGCATGGTTGAAGATCAGCAAGAACTTTAACAAGAAACTTGCAGGTCATGAAATAGGTCACCAGAGCTCTAGTAGCAAATTTGCAAAAAAATAAAAATAATTGTTCAAAATGATTTGCTCATGAAATATTTGTTTACTAACCTTGAAAATGTATGTATAAATGACAAATGAACCATCAAAAATGGATTACATTTTTGGGAGAAATAATCAGCTTGATTGATTTTATATTGGATTATGCCCTATTTCTGGAATGTAACTGATATGCATGTTCTGGAGCCCAACTCTCTGTCAAATCCTAGGTAATTGCTAGTAGTGTGACATCTAACAATGTACTTGCCCTCTCTATGCCTTAGTTTTCTCAGCTATAAAATGAGCTAATATTAACATTATGTTGTATTGTCATTTTCAGAATTAAATGAAATGTACAGTACTTACACATGAATTAGTACCAGGTACAGAATAAGCTCTCAATCACTCTGTAGCCTTGTTTTTAATTTATTGTTACATGCTATAGTAATAGTACATGTAATGTTTAGCATAATGAGAACAAAATTCATGTTCACATTTTTTTCAGGACTATAACTGTGCTCTTTACTAAATTTCTACAATATTTTGATTTTTTGAGTCACAATTTTTGATTTTTGAATAAAAATCAGAACCACATAGAGAAAAATGCTCAGTTTTCTAAATTAATAAAGGAAGCATCTTCATGTATAACAAATCGATGGACATTGACACTATTTTTTTTAATTAAAAGATGTGGGTTTGTTAAATTGTAAATGATGCATTATATAAATTCTTTGGACTTTGTGTATATTGGGGGACAATTATCATCTTCCCCATCCTTATTAAATATTAACTCCTTATTTTCCATTCTTGAAACCAACTCTATATACATACTTTAGCTGATATACGAGAAAACTATAAACACTATTTGGAAAATTCTAATTAGCTCATTTTTTCCCCGAGCTACTTAGGAATATCACTAACACTCAATGATAGTAAAAATGAACATTTATTTAGCACTCACTAAAATTATACCAGATGCCTGGTTTAATTTTCAGCAATCCCATGAGCATGAAATCATTGAAATTCCACATTACAAATAGAGAAACTCAGAGGTGAAATGAATTGCTCAAGTCCATAAAACCAACAAATCACATGAGTAAACTGTAGGCTTCCTTGATTCCAGGGAGTCTCATTTTCTACAAATTACTGTTAGGAGAGATGCCATCTACCTTTGGTCATAAAGCTCTCAACATATCTTCTCTGAGTATGCTAGATTTCAAGTCTTATCATTTTCTAACCCAGAACCATTTCTGTAGCTAGTCACATAGTTAATTATGTAGGTCAGGGTAACCACAAGTGGTTTATATAAAGAGTCTTCAGTTTATATGTAGAGTCTTCAGTTCTCCTTCTCACCATTTATCATCATTGAATCCCTGGGACAGGAAAAAAGTCATTCAGGATGAATTCCCTAGGTCATAAAATATTTCTTTTTGTTATGTTTTATATGTCAATAAGATTTATATATTTTAAGATTCTTTCAGGCAAGGCTCTCTATCCTTTGTCTTTTCAACATCTCAGTACAGTTCATAGTACATGGAAGACACTCAATGTGTGTGATTAAAATGAATGAACACAAGAAAAAATAAGTAGTTGAAAGATTAAATGTACAATAAGTGATGTCTTCTACTTAAGCATATTCTATTTTTACTTTTTACATCTAGCAATCAGTTCAGTGTGGTGGTATGCACTTGCAGTCTTAGCACTCAGGAGGTTGAGGTGGAAGGATAACTAAAGTTCAAGACCAGCCTCTTGGGCAATATAGTAAGACTCCATCTCAAAAAAAAAAAAAAAAAAAAAAAAAAAAGTTAGCTATTTGTTAGAGTGAAATGGATCTTCCTTCTTCAAATATCTTCCTGGAAAAAGGCACAGTATGTGGTAAGTCTCATCATTAGCAGTCAGTGGTTTTGTGTGCACTCATTTTGAAAGGCAATGTGTAATAATTTCCTTTAACTTCTAGGTTAAAATTGCAACACAGATTTCCCACTAAATAGGGTATTTATTCAACAAGTTCTTTTAATTTTTGTAAACCACAGAATACTCATTATTAAAGTATAGCTATTTATACTTAACTTTGATAATGTCAAGATTTCTTTAAAAAAGCAAATATAGTAAACAATGCAAATGAGTTACAAAGCACTTGGCAGCAAATAAAAAAAGGAAGAACTAGTTCAAAATAGTCTAAACAATAAGATTCATTGTTTCAAATAAAAAAGTTAAGAAAGTGTGACTTCAGCTTTAAGTGATTTAGTAAGTCTACCATACCACTGGCTCGGTGGGACAGTGATCTTCCTTTTTTGTTGCCTGTGATCCACAGCATTGCTCTTAAATTCACCCTGTCCATGCTGTTAAGGTGCTTGATGAAATTTCCTGCCTTGCATGCATATATGATAGCATCTGGATGCAAGAAAAAATAGGCATTTTTAATAAAATTCTATCTTTTTCAGGGTTAAGAAAATAAATCCCTCAGCTGATGTTTTATTGACAAAAAATTAGAACCAGCCTGACATTTCCTTTTAGCCGTGATTCTCGATGCATAAGGGTTCAGAAATTTCCATCTCTGCTTCTTCCAAGTCCAGCTTTTACATTACTCTGTACATTACACACAAATGAGAAAAGCAGCCAATAATGTCTGTGACTTTCTAAGAATTCTTATTTTGGTTGAGTATTAAAAATAAGTAGCACCATCTTCCTTTAGTGTTATATCCTAATTACAGACTGCATATGATACTTTGCTGAGTTAAAATTGTTTTCTTATATCATGGTAAAGGGCTTATAATGGGGATCAATATCTATCATGCCAAAAACAATAAACTCAATACTCATGCTCACTTCCAGTTTCTACCAGCAATCTCTTAAAACTCTCCTTTTCAGTGTTTTATTTATTTATTTATTTTTTTAATGTTCAGGTAGTCTTTCCATTCTAAAAATGGTACCGATATCCATCAGATTTTTGCTTCTAATTTGTGATCTCATGGGTGAGCTCAATTGCTGCTTTCTGTTTGTTGAAGACATATATTTTTTTTTTACATCTGCTGAAATATCTTACAGGAAAATGCAACTCCTGAAGGGGGAAAAAAAGTAAAAGGAAATAAATTAACAAAATCAAACCTAGCTTCTTTAACCAGGCACTTTTCAACACTATCCACACCAGCAACATTTTGACACTCAAAACATAGGTGTTCAGGTCACCATAGAGATGTAGTATAGAAAAACAAAACATAAAAGTAGTGATGTCATCAAAGAGAAGTGCTATATAAATTCCACGTGGAAAAGCACAATGTCATCATTCCCAGTAAGATTCTCTACTGCAAGGTAGCTGGCTATGTTATGCATCTGATGATATAAAATCACAGAGGCCATATGAAAGGTATTTCCATTATACTGCAGAAAGAAGAGATGGAAGGGGAGATAATGATGCTTCTAAATTCTCATTTCTGGGTCAGAAGAGCATTGAAGTACACTTTGGTAATATCAATGCTCTTGGACTTTGGTAGTCTTTCCATCCTGCAAGTCACTCATCCCACATAAGACATGAGTTTTGAGATACCACATAGATTTTTGAATATTTTTGTACTGGTATAATATTTTTTTGTAAACTTGGGATAAAATAATAGTAGAACAAATACTAAATGTGGCTCTTTCCAAAATATTTATTCAGTATAATCCTTTTATTGGCAAAGATGCAGAAGAAATTGTATTTAATGAATTACAAATACTGATCTGGCACATAAGTACAAAATAATGATGGGGAAAGAGCAGAAACACTTAAAAGGAAAGATCAAGAACTGAGCCCAAAAGAATATGTTGGAAAAAATACATCTATACATGAACAGCTGTATGTGAGTTTTGTGATTAGATGCAATTTAACATGAGCACATGCACATGCATGTACATATGTAAACACACATGTACATATATAAACACAAATTTATGGATGACTATTTGTTAGTTTGTGTTTGACAAAAGTGAAAGTGATGTGATCCTTTCTTGAGTAGCTAAGAGATATAAAAGATAAATCAGTTGGTGGTTAGAGGAAGACACAAAGGGGATCTAAATCAACCAAGGCAGAATATATGTAGAGAAGAGCAGTTCTTCCCAAGACTGGGCAAAAGGCTGGTGCCCATTTTGCTACATAAAAGAACAAGGTGAAGCTTTAAGATACTAATTTCCCCACTCATGAAGAATCTGACTGAGGGGAGAGGTCAAGGAAATACATATGTATAAATAACCCTAGTGGACTTGTCAAATGTGAAACAAAGTAAAGACTAAATACCCACTTACTGGGCATCCATTTGAGCTGTTCCCAAAGCATCTTAAGTGACTTTTCTCTTTCCTATTGTTATTCAGGCATTCTTAAAATATACTGCTTAACTTGAAGAAACAGAAATCTATTTCTCACAGTAGAATACAACCCAGCTAACTATAAGACATCACCAAATTTCATTTACATGACAATATTGCAAACCTTTGTTTCTACAATTTACACTTAAGATGGGAATTATTCATAGAACCACAAAAGTAGATTTGGAATTATTAATTTATATGATCCAGTTCGATCATCAAGAAATGACCCGATCAACAGGCATAATAGTGTATGCAATTTAAGATCAGGCTTTTATAATGGTCCATGTTATTGTTTTATTATTCTTAATAGGTAAGAGCTTCTAACATATGTCTTGTTGAAACTCCAGCCCCCCCCCCCAAAGAATTGTTGACTTTCTGTATGTCTTTCCTTTGTTTTTAAACATTACAAAAACTCTGCATAACATAAAGAGTTAAATACTGAAAACCACATCATAAAATACTATGAGAAAATATATGAAAGCATGAAATCAACCAATGAGCAAAAATAAAATTTAAAATACCATTTTCACCTAAAAACACTAAAATAAATGTCCACAGAAAAATACTGAGTTTCACACAAACAGGGCTAAGATTTGAAATCTATTGCAGGATAAAGTGACTATAGTCAATAGTAATATATTTGATATTTCAAAATAACTAATTTTTTTCTCTCCATGAATATTATAGGCAAATGAGGTGATGCAAGGTTATTTAGTTTCTCTTATTTCTTCAACTTCGTATACATTATATTAATATATCACATTGCATTCCATAAATGTATATAGCTATAATTTGTCAATATTATAAGAAAAAATCCACAACAAAACATTAAAACAGATATAAAAAGTATTAATGTGACTGGACACAGTGGTGCATACCTATAATCTTATAATCCTAGCTACTCTGGGGGCCAACACCTGCGGATGACAAGGTCAAGGCCAGCCACAAGGATTTAGTGAGATTTTGTCTCAAATTAAAAAATAAAAAGGGCTGGGAATGTTGCTCACTGGTAGAGTGCTCCTGTACTCAATCTCTAGTACTGAAAGAAAAAAAAAAAGTTATTACTGTGCTTATTTTTAAATTATTGATTTCTGCAAAATTGGCAAAGAGAATATTATCATCCAATTTATGAAAAAACAAATATGAATATGTATACGTATATATGCATAAATAATATCAAGTAACACCAGTGATAGAATTTAAATTAGAGTTTGTATCTTATGTTTTTTATTAGGGCCTTAATTTGGCTTTTAGTTATAATTTTAAAATTATACTCATTGTATTGATAAAGTATGACAAAAGTAATTTTTATTGATTTCTGTGTTAGACACAAAATGTCAGAAAACTTTCTAAAATAATTTTTCAATATGTACAATCATTCTAAGTCACTATTCTAAGTCAATAAAGATACATATGCATTAGCTGCAAGAGCATGCATATGTATCTCTATTGACGTAGAATAATGACTTAGAATGATTTGGGTATATATATATGACTACAAGACCAATGGGATTATACTCAATAATGTATGATGAAATTATACCCCATTGATGCATAAGATATCAAAAGGTTTTCTACTATCAAGTATAACTAATTAGAACAATTTTTAAAAAAATTATATGAATAATATTTATCTCTAAACTTAATCATTTTCATATAAACAAAACAGCAATATCATATCTAAATTTTTGAAAAAAAAACTTTCTTGAGAGAATTATAAATTCATATGCAATAATAAGAAATTATACAGAGATTCTGTATGTCCTTTGCTAGGTTTCCCCTATAGTAAGACCTTTTCTAACAATATCACAACCCAGAAATTGATATTGATATAATGCATCACATATCTAAAAATTTCAGTTACAATTTTACTATTATCATCAAATATGAAATTTATCTTTAAATTCTGTTCAAAATAAGATATATATGAGCTATAGGAAAATATTCAGCTAAATAAAATTTTTTCTAGAAATGTTCACAACTGCAAAATATTGATGCAATGATAATATTGTAAAAGTAATGGTTAAATCATTTTTGCATATTACCTAGCTAGGAATTCTATTCAGCCATTAAAATGGTATCAGAAAAAAATTAAATACTAAAATTGAAATAATTTGATATAATGTTAAATTCTATCTTTTATACTTCCATATTACAGAAAAAGGTGAAAAATTAAACAATTATAAATATTTTAAAATATTGAAGATTTATTGCTGCATTTAATATACACCCAGGAGCTATATTACAAAAACTACAAAATAATAATAAGATATATTTAAAAATTAATGAAAATATATAATATTTATGAATAGACTCAGTATCATTAAAATTCAGTTCTCCCCAAATGAATGTATAAACTTATTGTACTCCCAATCATAATCATTATAGCAATTTTCATAAAAACCCACAACTTAAGAATCAAGTAAAAGGAATAAAGTAAGCAAGAGTAAGTAAAGGTAGGAAACAACAAGTATAAAGGTTGAAACCAGTAATATTAAAGCAAACACTGGAGAAACTATGAGTTCCAACAATTAGTTTTAGTCCATAAACTCCTAGCAGTAATTGGACCTATTTGACTTCACTTAAGGAGATATTTGTCACCTGCAACAGAAAGGTATAACAGTTAAAAATCTCTTCTAGACTTAACAGTAAAGCTGAAAGGAGTTAATTTTAGGTAAATCTCCTACAAAAGTCAGGGTCATTTTAGAGAAAACCTAGAAATTTGAGATAAAATTATAAGAGTAGTTGTACTTGAGAATTAAATTCCCAGATTCATTAGAACAGTCTGGTCCTGTAGAATACTCTTGCTCCTCTTGTTGAAAACTATATAGATTCTTTAATAAAATAGGTTACTTACAATGTTGCTGGATAACATAGTTTATAATAAAATTGTTGCTTTATGGTATGCACAAATTTTATCCTTTATCCTTCAGAATCACTAATAGGGTAAGACTACAGCATAAGCCAACTAGAGAAGTGATGGACTTGCAGGAGAAGAAAGGAATCATGCCTACAGACTTATAGAATCTGCAAACATGGGCCTTGAAGAATGAGAAGAGTGTGTCTGCAAGCAGTTCCTCAAAATAGAAGGGCACTTTCCAATAAAGATGGCTACTGGAGATGTTGGTGATATGAAAACCATTTTCCCACAGCTCAGAATTGTATACATTCTTTAAAGTCTTAAATGACTGCTTTAATATACTTCTGGGATTGATTTTAGAAACTTGTAAAAAGTATACGTCAACATTAAAAGAAGCAAAAATCTTAGTTATATTATGGAAGACTATGAAAGAATAGAAAAAAAGATTCAGAAAAGTGAGCATGCTCTAAAGATGTATAATATAAAATTGGAAACCTCACCAGCTAACCATGTTCTTTTAAAGAGCCCAGAGGACAGTTTGTTTATTGAGGCAATGAAGAACACATCAATGAGGGTGTGACCAGCTTTATTTAAAAATTCATTAAGGTTTAAAAATGGCCAACAGGCATATGAAAAAAAAATTCAAATCACCAATCTTCAGAGAAATGAAATTCAAAGTCACAATGAAATATAACCTCACTCATATAAGGATGGCTATTATTAAACAGTCTAAAGATAACAAGTACTAAACTGGGGATATAGCTCAGAAGTAAACAAACCACTTGCTCAGTATGTATGGAGACCCTGAGTTCAATCCCAATACCACCAGCATCCCCACCACCACCACCACCACAAACAACAAAATATCCCATGACACAAAAAGCAAACTTAAACTACATAACAAGTGATGACAAGGATTTGGAGAAAAGGGAACATTTTTACACTTTAGTTTGGAATATAAATTAGCGCAGCCTTTACAGAAAACAATATAGAAAATCCTCAGATTAAAAATAGCAATATCAAATCATGAAACACTAACAGTCTTTGACATATATCCAAAGGAAATAATATCCATTTGTGAAAAAGATATCAGAACTCCCATGTTTATTGCAGAACTATTAGCTATAGGAATGGAAACAACCTAAGTTTCCATCAAATGATTAATGGATAAAGAAACTGTGGAATAAAGAAAATACTTAACATTTGAAAGGTCTATTAGTTCCATCACCTGAACTGTAAGAGTTATTCTGGTAGGGAGAGGTTCCCATATCCCTTAGCAAATGTGGTAAATTAAAAATAAAACTTTTTTTTATGTGCCCAATGGATCACTATTCAGACATAAAAAGAATGAAATTCTGTCATTTGAAACATCATGAATGAAACTGAAGTTAATTATGTTAGAAGAAATAAGTCAAGCACAGATACACGAGTACCACATGATTTATTTCTACATGGAGTATAAAATTGGATCTCAAAGAAGTTGAGAGTGGAGTGATGGTTACTAGAGTGTAGACAAAGTAGAGGTGGGGACAAGGTAAGTAAAAGCTTAGCAATGGGCATTAAGTTATAGTTAGATGTGCTATTGCAAAATAGTTTGATTTGAGCTCTGTACAATGTATATATGTATTGAGGCATCGTATTGCCTGTGAATAAGTACAATTTTTGTTTTTATATGTCAGCTAAAAGTAAATTTGATTTTAAAAGGAAAAAAACACTAAAATATTAAACTATACCCCTTGGACTACCAAAAATAAAACACAAGAATGCTTATTAATGACTATGTATACTGGGAATTAAGAAATCCTATTACAAAACCAGGCTCCTTGGTATTAATGGATGTGATGTAATCCTGGAATAACAGACGCCAGGTTGTAACATTTCATTGTTTGAACCAAGATGAGTATAATTAATGTAATGAGTAGCAAAGTTGGAAGGTCATGCATGAGTGCATATTACTCAGAAATCTATGAAGATGGCTCACAGAATATAGATGGACAGATAAAAATATAATCAAGTAACATATATTAAAAAGATAAGTAGTAAGGAACAAAGGAATGAAGTTATCAATGCCAAATAAAAGACACATGCCCTTGCCTGGTGTTTTAGCAGTTTTGTTGTTCCTGTGACAAGAAGACCTGATGAGAACAATTTTTAAGAGGAAATATTTATTTGGTGCTCACAGTTTCAGAAAGTCTCAGTTCATGGACAGCCACCTCCGTTCCTGAGGCCTGAGGTGAGGCAGAACATCAAGGCAAAATTATGCAGTAGAGGAAAGCAGTTCAGAACATGGACAATCCTAAAGCAGAGAGAGAGAGAGAGCACTCCATTCAAAATGACAAAATATATACCCCAAAGGCAAGCCCCCAGGAACTTACCATCTCCAACCACACCCTAGCTGCCTAAAACCTCCACTCAGTTAAGCCTTTTCAGTGTACTGATGTACCGATTAAGTTAAGGTTCTCATAACCCAGTCATTTCACCTCTAACTTTCTTTCATTGTCTCACCCATGGATTTGGGGGGGACACCTAGAATTAAAGTCATAACACATGGTTACCAAGATGAGTATAATTAAGCCAGTTTTTAGACCCAGAACCTAAACTAGAATTTGGATTTTCATTGAGGAAGCATCCTGAAATGCCACTGCCAAATGATTCAAGTTCATTATGCAAAGGGTAAAACTGCATACTGGGAAAGAGAAGCATTAAGGTCATTCAAGCTTATTAGGTGAAAGGGCCAAGTTTATGCTTATTTATATTCAAGGAAGCAGAGATACCATGTCTCTTTCTAATAGCCCAGCATACACAACAATGAAAGGGGCACTTGCTCAGGTTGCATTCATGAAGGTTTACTGAATGGGTCCAGAGACCCACTGGTCAGTAGCTTACTGGTGGTTGTTTATCCATTGGCTCTCTGAGAAAAAGTCCTACATTATAGCAGTTATTTATTTCTGTGGTGTAAATCCTCCTACTATGGCTGATTTCAAAGTAGCAACATGACAACACTGAAGATGGAGCTGGGAGGAGATGTGCATGAGTAGCTCCAGGAGCCAATGCAGCCAGCTCCAGCTCCCAGGGAATCTGCTGGTCATTTTATAAGATTACAAATATTTAATTGCAAGGATATACTTAACATTTGAAAGGTCTATTAGTTCCATCACCTGAATTGTAAGAGTTACTCTGGTAGGGAGAGTTTCCCATATCCCTTAGCAAATGTGGTAAATTAAAAATAAAACTTTTTTTTTTTTTTTCTGGAGTTGGGTAGCAGTGACTAGTACCTCCTTTAGGGGCTTAAAGAATGAGGGCAATAGTTCTTAATGTATTCTGGGTTCTCTGGAACTTGGCTAAAATTGAGATTGGTATAAAATGTTTATTAGATAGCAGCACCTAGCAAAGAAAAAAAAAAGAAAACACATATTAAAAGAAAAAGTCTAAATTTGATGTGGACTGATAAAACTTTTATAGATCCAGCTGGAAGTTCTGGAGTTAGTATGTTTGTCAGAGTGTCTTACTTTGGATTAAGTCTCTGACTTTTATACCTTACTTTGATGAATTATTGGATGGCCATGACTTTAGCAAAATCATGGTAGATGAGAAAGAATATGAAATTAAAAACAAATGAGCAGTATTAAAGAATTGTAACATTTGACAAGCCTTTTTGGAAGCCACAGAATGCACATTTTAGATCCTCTACTTCAGAGATCCCAATTGACTGACACATTGGCTGTTACCCCTTTGGATCTGCTACTGTGTTTTCAGTGAACCCACACTTGTCACAAAATCCTCCTTAATAGATTCTCTTGCATTTTTTATTTAAAAAATGTCTTTTTCCCTCCCTCTGTTTGGCCCAGTCAAACTCTTATTGGTTAGATTTTGGCCATCCACAACTGAAATTCTTTATACTTTTTCTTTTAGGTTTTGACTCCTGTTGCTTTTTGTTTTTGTTCTCCTTGATTATACTTGTATTCTTTCTTTTTGGTGATATATTTTGGATTTTAATATATTGGGATTTTAATTTCTGAAAGTATTTTATTGATTTTACTAGCTTCTTATTGACATCAGGTTCCTGACATTTAGATTTAATCTTTTCAAGTCTATATGATAATCCTACTTAGAATTTTTGTCTTTCTGTATAATGTCTATACCATACTACAAATGTTTTTATTTTCTTGTAAGATTATGCTTTTACTGATTTATTTCAATATTGTTTATGTTATAGCCTTTTCTCAAATTTTTGACAATTTGTGAATATCATTGATATTTAAAAATGATGCCTTCTCATTTCAAATAAATGTTTACAGAGCTTGGTGTCCATGTAGGTTTACTAATTTACTGTCCCTATTTTAGAGTGAGAGAATATGATGATCAACTGGAATCTTTCCTCAGGTAGAGAGGCACTAAATGCCAGAACACTAAATAAATAATCCAATAAATTAATAAATAAATATGGCTAAATAACTAATAAGCTAAGTAAGTTAATAGATAAGGCTAAATATACTAAATGTATATTTAGTTTTTGCTGTTCTATTATAAGGGACAAGTCAGTCTACTCTTCCAAAAATGGGCATGTACATTTTTCTCTAGTTTTCATCCACACCTATTACATTAATCATTTCACAAACCTGATATATCTTAATGAAGAATCTTCCTGGAGTTAGACCAAGAAGATGGCATTCATCCTTTTCTGGAATCCTCCATTCTACTTTATTAATTAATGGAATTAAATAAACATAAATTTTGCATTTATGAAACTCAGAATTGATATTGATAAATAGAGAAACAAACAATTATAATGAAATGTGGAAATGCAGTGATAGATTTATTCAGATGAGATTGCATGGTTGTAGAGATGAACTGTCTAAATCCATCTGGAAGTCCAACAGGAAAAAGCTTTTGTGGTCAGGGAAGTTCTTGTAGGCAGAAAGTATCATATTTCTCAATGCTTCATGACTCACCACTGATTACAGCAGCCCATACTTGTTTTCTTAATTATTAACTTCAGTGTCATCATAAGAAAAAGGTAGGATTATATATTCCTTATGGAGTGTTTTATGCCAATTAAATGGTATGACACATAAATACCATACAAAAAGCTTGGTAGTAAATCATCTTTCTTATAGAAAAACCTTAAAAATGGTAGTTATTGATTTCCTAAATTTTGTCATATATTTTTGTCACATTTTTAGGTGGGAATGCTTCTTATGATTTATAACAAAGAAATGTGTCATCTCTCAGCCAAATGATTGGATTATGATATAGCTGTCATTGCTTGCTCAATTGTGAATTTTGCACTGCTTTGAAGATCTGCTTATTTCTTTGGCATCCCAGCAGAGATATTTTTATTAGTAGTCCTACAGATGATGGAATTTAAAATGGATCCTTAATTGTTCCTCAACAGTCTTCAAGGAATCAATTCTATGATGTAGAACTGAAACAAAGACATCATATACACCAAAGGAGCCTGCATATAGTACAATTAAATATAGTAGATACTGTCACATTTCTCAGAATAGCACTAACATTTTCAAATCTAAGACAAGTTACTGTGACAGCTTCATTCACAATGGGCTATGATTTAGTAGATAACAGTTTTCTGCCAAAAACTTCTAGTTGATTTTAAGGAAAAGTTGAATTGTTGTCGGATATTCACATCTCAATTAAGGGAGAAAAACAAATTTAATATGAATTTTTCAATCTGCTTCAGCATTATACAATTGCTGTTGGAGATCTCAAATGGGCACAATAATTATGTTCAACACATCTGCATGATAGCATGAAAAATCAAAATTAGTATATAGTTTATATATTAATAATATATATATATATTATAATTAATTTAGAAATTCTTTAGTCTCCAACAAAGAATTCATTGTTCTATTCTGAAGATGAAAATAATGTGAATGTCTTTGTTAGGTCAAGAGAAATTAACGAAACTATAACATTTTTTAGTACATGAACAATAAGCCATTTCTATATTAAAAAAAAAAAAACCATCATTTACCTTTTAAGTCTATAAGTTTTGGTGGAGGTGGTATGGACAAGATCCAGCCTCCACTGTTCTTCCTAGGTTTGCTCATGATTCTTGGGTTACTTGAGGGGTCAGTTTTGGACAAATTGTGCTAGAATGGCCTCAGGATGTCTAGGAAGGAGACAACTTGTCTCCAATCCATTATTCTCTCACTTTCTAGATTAGTCTGAATTTTTTTTTCATTCCGGAGGAAAAATGCAGAAAAGAAGAATGGAAGAATGCACTTCTTACAAGCTGGCATATTCTATTAACTAATGAAATTCATGCACTCATCCCAAATTCAAAGGAGTATGTTAAAAAGAGAGAATATATATTTTTTAAACCCAAGATGCTTCTTCCATTGAGTTGCACCTGCATCCCTGTTTATTTATTCATTTTTTTATGTTGTAATAGAGTCTTGCTAAGTTGCTGAGGTTGTCCTTGAATTTATGATCTATCCTCCTGCCTCAGCCTGGGATGACAGCATATACTACAATGCCAGGGTATAAAAACTCTAATTCCCTTTTTTTTTTTTGGTACTGGGGATTGAATTAAGGGGCATTCAACTACTGAGCCACATCCATAGCTTTATTTTGTATTTTGCTTAGAGACATTAGAGACAGAGTCTCGCTGAGTTGCTTAGTGCCTCACTTTTTGCTGAGGCTGGCTTTGAACTTGCAATATTCCTGCCTCAGCCTCTGGAGCCCCCGGGATTACAGGTATGCACCATCATGCCCAGCTAAAAACTCCAATTCTTGATGTGAGAAGCTACCAAATCACAGTAGAAAGGGTGCAGAAACAATGAGGAATAACAAATTGGTAGACAGAGATGGATCAACCCTAGTCAACCCAAATGTGTTTTAATCCTTGGGATTTCAGTAAAATTCTTTGTGCTTCAAATTGTTCTGTTGCCAAGTAAATTAATGTTTTGGGTGAAACATATGGTTTTTATTTTAACTGTATTTATTTTTTCTTTCATTTGTAAAGTAAGGAAGTTATATGGGTACTACTCTATGTTTTCAAACAAAATTTTTCTCAATCCAAAGAGGTCCTGCCATGGTTCTTTGAGAACTGAAGTGAGAATGGCAGTGACATTTTTCTTCCCTTTAGAAAATCACTAACTCAAATATCTCTTAAGTTCATATCCATTGTAAATTTTATCTTTGTGGATCAAACTGGTAAAAAAAATTAGAGGAAAGACATTATGTGTTCATGCCATTAGTTGTACCTGAACAATTTTCCAAGTCTCTTTTCTTGGTATTTGTACTTCTCTGATCTGTTTAATTCAATAACAATACTGTATTTTCAAATATGTGAGATTCTGCAGAACTAATAAAATCTATCTTGCTGAGTTTTCTTCCTCTTCTTCCTCTTCTACGTATAGACTGAGGCATTCTCTAAATGTTAGTCCTTTTCCATAAAATAATCCATCAATTTGTAGATACAATGTTTATATATTAGTCCAGAATTGTTCCTTCAATATCACCTCCTCCTTACCAGCTAACTACCAAACTATTTTCATGTTAATTTTTGGGCATTTTCCATATTCAATTTCTATTTAATATTCCACACTTCCACTTTTTTCTGACATAAATTAAAGTATCTGAATTTGCCTTCTGCCTGAAATATTCAATAAATAAATAAAATATGTGACTAAAATGGATTTTAAGATATTAGACCTTGTAAAACACAGGTCAGTGATCCCTGGGGAATAAGAGAAGTAATGTCATTACAGATTCTACTCATAGTGAAAAGCTAATAAGATAATATAAACAACAACACTATGCCAATAAATTAGACAACTTAGATAGAAAACACAAATTCCTTGTAAGAAACAAACTATAAAAGTTTATTTAAGAAGAAATAGTAGCCTAACTTTTACCACTATTTGACTTGACAATTTTTATTTGTTCATCTATGTTTATGATACCATAATTTGATAGGTCTGAGTCTTTTAAAGTATTACATTTAATATTTAAGGTTAATATTTCCTACTTTAAATTTTATTGCTGCAATATTTTGTCTCTCCACTTTTTTTTTTAAGTAAAGGTCCAACTTGCAGCATAATGACTAGCAGATGATTATCACTCACTGGATATTTGTTGAATAATATGATGGTTCAGTGCCTGGGTTCTGGAAATTAACTTGCTAGAATTTGAATCAGGGTCTTTAAAACCAATTGTTGGTGGAGTATCCTGATGTATCTATATTTAGTTTCCCTCATTTTAGAAGTTAAATAACAATTCTATCTTGCTCCAATGGTAGTTATAATTATTGTATATTTTGATCACTTAGAGTAGTATGGGTAAATAATAAATTATTCAGAATATTTGCCATTATTATGAATATTTTGCAAAGAAATCAGGAAAGACATGGATATGCCAAAGTATGGATATGCCAACAATTTAGTAGTGATTTAAGAAATAGATTTGACAATGTAAAGGATGGATAGTATCAGAGAGGGTTATTTAGATATTATGCATAATTCAGCTCAAGGATAATAAGCATTTGAATTAAGGCAATTGTAACTATTTGTCTTTAAAGAATTTCAAATTAAACAAAACATGAGATACTGCTGGGAGCCATTAGCCAAGTAGGTATGACAATTTCCTTGCCAGCGTACCCCATGTTGCTTAGTGGAAGGACTCATGGAAATAGGACATTTTGCAGTGACACTGCAGTTAGGTGACCTTGCTCAAGGACCAGGGCGGATCTGGGATTAGGGTGTTCCAGGTTTAGGATAATCGGGTTTAAGGCGTTCCAGGTTTAAGATTATTCCTGCTGGGAATAGGGCGTATCCTGCTGCCTGAGTTCCCCTTGAGTTCTCAAGGGATTCAGACAGTATTTTTTGGGAGATAGAAGCCCAGTGGATGTGGATTTGGGCAGAGAACATGGATTTCCCCAGAATGTGATTGTAGACGGCTGGTGTGAGTTCGGGAATAAAGAGTTGCTGTTTGAATCTACAAGCTGTGTGGTGGCTCGTGATTGTGTGCCCAGCCAGACTGCAGCATTTGTGCCCAGCCAGACTGCGGCAAGATACCAACATACATCTAATAAAATGAATTTTTTTTAAAGAAGATACTGTTGCTATTATGGAAGTACAAGAATTGAGAACAATGGAAAATTTTATATATTGCTGATGGGAATACAAAATGATACAGAAACTTGGGAAAACAGGATTATAATTTTTAAATAAATCACACACTTAAAGAAATTCCACTTCTAAGCATCTGTAAATTAAAACTAACATTAACATGAAAACCGACATGTAAACAACTTGTGGAGATTTACTCATAATTGTCAAAAACTTGAAGCAACTCAAATTCCTTTCTGCCTGTGAATGATTGAACCAACTGTCACATCTGTATATGGAATATTAATCGGCAATAAAACAGCAAGCTATTGATAGACATGAGCACATAGACGAATGGCAAATGTATTTTGCTAAGCAAAGGAACCCAGACCCCCAAATGCTCTACTTTATATGATTCCATGAATATGTCATCCAGAAAAAGATAATAAAACACTGACTGAAAAGACATAAGAAGTTGCAGGTTGCAAGGGGCAGAGGTGGCAAGAGGAGATGCTACAGAGGGGTGGGAGAAATTTGGAGCAATGATAGAATCTTTTTAAATTTTGGCCATGGTAGTTATCATACAAGTGTATGTTTACCAAAACACAGAGATCTATGTACTTTTCAAAGATTATACTGATCTTTGGAAGCAAAATCCTGTTAGATTTCCAAGTTAAAACTTCTGGGACCCGTGCGGGAGTCCAGGCCAAGGTTAGGACCAGGACCCAAGCCAGAGCCCCGGCCCCAGCCTAGGCTTCCCTGGTCCATCTAGGCCAAGAACCATCCCCACAGACCCAAGTGAGCCCAGGTCCAATTCAATCCCAGGTCAGGCCCAGGACCACCCCTGCTGACCTACTTGGGAGCCCAGGCCTAGCCTACCTCTATTTTCGGACATTGCAGCCATCCCCATGTTGTTGCCTCCACCTTGGGTCAACATACAGGGCCTGGAGTCAGCTGCATCTCTGAACAGGCAGCCCAAAGCCATTTAAGTCCTACCCTTTCAGCCCCATCTCAAAAGGTGGTTGCATACAACCTGGGACACACCCATTGCTATTTTGAGTTACTTCTTCTATTGCCACCACCACTTTAGTTGCAGTAGCATCCATCTTGGGACACAGACCAGGGCCTGGAAGCCCAACACCAAGGTGAGGTACAGGTAATCTGCAGGGACACAACAAGATTGTAGGGTAGAAACTGTAATACCTCAGATTCACACTGCAAGAAAGGAAGACGCATAGGTAACGTGAAAAAATAGGGCAGAACATGCCCCAAACAAACCAAGATACTACAATAACAGAATCCATTGACAGCACGGGAGATGAAATGCCAGAGAAGAAGTTCAGAATGTACATAATTAAAATGTTCTGTAAATTAAAGAATAATCTACATGAGCAAATATAGGCAAAAATCGATCACTCCAACAAAGAGATGAGAGACCAAACATGGGCAACCATTGATCACATCAACAAAGAGATAAGGGAGCAAATACAGGTAGCAAAAGATTACTTCAAGAAAGAGATAAAGATTCTGGAAAAAAAAAAAAAAACATCAGAAATCCTTGAAAGGAAGGAAACAATAAAACATAGAAAGCATCACAAACAGACTAGATCACTTGGAGAAAAGAATGTCAGATAATGAAGACAAAATATATAATCTTGAAAATGAAGTTTACCACACAGTGAAGATGATAAGAAACCATGAACAGAACATCCAAGAATTATGGGAAAGCATCAAAAGACCAAATATAAGATTATTGGGATAGAGGAAGGCACAGAGACTCAAACCAAGGGAATGTACAATCTCTTCAATGAAATAAATCAGAAAATTTCCCAAACATGAAGAATAAATTGGGAAATCAAATACAAGAAGCTTATAGGAAACGAATGTACAAAATTATAACAGATCTAAACTAAGGAATATTATAATGAAAATGCCTAACATACAGAGTAAGGATAGGATCTTAAAGGCCAAAGAGAAGAATCAAATATAGGGGGAGACCAATTCTTATGCCAGCAGATTTTTCAACCGAGACCTTCAAAGCCAGGAAATCTTGCAGCATATAACAAGCTCTGGAAAAAAAAAAAAATAGATGCCAACCAAGAATCGTATCCAGCAAAATTAAGCTTCAGATTTCATGATGAAATAGAAACCTTTCATGATAAACAAAAGTTAATTTACAGTGAGAAAGCCTGCACTACAAAGGATTCTCAGCAAAATATTCCAGGAGGATGAGGAAACGAAAAACAACAATGAAAATCAGCAAAGGGAAGAACTACATTGAAGGAAAGGCCAATCAAAGGACAAACAAAGTCAAGTGAAAAAAACAAAAATAAACCAAAATGCCTGGGAATACAATTCATATTTCAATAATAACCCTGAATGTGAATGGCCTAAACTTGTCAATTTATAGACATAGATTGACAAATTGGATTTTTTTAAAAATGACCCAACAATATGCTGCCTTCAAGAGACTCATCTCACAGCAAAAGACATCCACAGACTGAAGGTAAAAGGGTGGGGAATGAACCATGTAAACAAGCAGGGCCTTCCATCCTCATACCAGACAAAGTGGACTTCAAACCAAAGCTAGTGAAAAGGGATAAAGAAGGACATTTCATACTGCTAAGAGATTCATACATCAATGACATAACAATCATAAATATCTAGGCCCCAAGCAATGGGGGCATCTATGTATATCAAGCAAACCCTTCCCAATTACAAGAACCAAATAGACCACAACACAAGAATACTGAGTGACTCTAAGATACTTCTGTCACTACTGGATAGAACTTTCAAACAAAAAGTAAACAAATAAAGAAACTATAGAACTCAATAATACAATTAATAAGTTAGATTTAACAGACATGTATAGATTATTTCTTCAATCAATGAACAAATGCACTTTCTTGTCAGCAGTACATGAATCCGTCTCCAAAATATGTTATGCCACAAAGCAAGTGTTAGCAAATACAAAAAAATATATATATATAGAGAGATACTACCCTGCATTCTATCTGACCATAATAGAATGAAATTAAAAATCAATGATAAAATAAAAAATAGAAGCTACTCCAACACCTGGAGACTAAACAATACACTATTGAATGATTCATGGATAACAGAAGATATCAGGGAGGAGATAAAACAAAAAACCTCTTAGATATAAATGAGAATTCCAATACAACTTATCAAAACTCCACCAGCAAAGTAGCAAGATATAAAATCATTACCCATAAATCAAATGCATTTCTGTACATCAGTGATGAATCCTCTGGAAGAGGAATTAGAAAAACTACCCATTCACAACAGCCTCAAAAAAAAAAAAAACATTAGGAATAAACTTAACAAAAGAGATGAAAGACCTCTACAATAAAAACTACAGAACACTAAAGAAAAAAATTGAAGAAGTCCTTATGGAGCTGTGGCTCAGAGGTAAGCATGCTGGCCTAACATGCGTGAGGCACTGGGTTTGATCCTCAGCACCACATAAAAATAAAATGAAGATATTGTGTCCATCTATAACTAAAAAATAATTATTTTTTTAAAAAAGAAGTCCTTAGAAAATGGAAAGATAGCTCCTATGCTCTTGGATATGCAAAATTAATATTGTCAAAATGGCCATACTACCCAAAGCACTATATAGTCAATGTGATTCCAATTACAATCCCAGCGTCATTCCTTATAGAAATGGAAAAAGTGGTCATGAAACTCATTTGGAAAAATAAGAGACTCTCAATAGCCAAAGCAATCCTTAGCAAGAAGAATGAAGCAGGAAACATCACAATACCAGAACTTAATCTATACTACACAACTATAGTAACAAAAATAGCATGGTACTGGCACCAAAATAGACATATAGACCAATAGTACAGAATACAAGACACAGAGAGATTAACCCACATAAATACAGTTATCTCATACTAGACAAAGGAACTGAAAATATACTTTGGAGGAAAGATTGCGTCTTCAACAAATGGTGCTGGGAAAAATGGAAAACCATATGCAGCAAAATGAAATTAAAAGTCCTATCTCTCACCATGCACAAAACTCAACTGAAAGTGGATCAGGGACCAAGGAATTAGACCATAGACCCATGCCTAAAGAGGAAACCATAGGCCCAAATCTTCATCACGTAGGATTAGGCTCCAACTTCCTTAACAAGACTTCTAAAACACAAGAAAAAAAATCAAGAATTAATAAATGAGATGAATTCAAACTAAAAATCTTCTTCTCAGCAAAAGAAACAATGAATGAGGATAAGGGAGAGTGTATATTTTGGGAGAAAATTTTTGTCACATGAACATTAGATAGAGCACTAATCTCCAGGATACATCAAAAGTTCAAAAAACACCAAAAATCGAACAACCCAATCAATAAATGGGCAAAGGAGATGAACAGACACTTCTCAAAAGAAGATATACAACTGATCAACAAATACATAAAAAAATGTTCAACATCTCTAGTAATTAGAGAAATGCAAGTCAGAATTCTAAGAATCATCTCAATCCAATCAGACTGGCAGTTATGAAGAATACAAGCAACAATAAGTGTTAGCAAGGATGTGTGGGGAAAGGCACACTCATACATTGCTGGTGGGACTGCAAATTGGTGCAACCAATCTGGAAAGTAGTATGGAGATTCCTTAGAAAACTTGGAATGCAACCACCATTTGACCCAGCTGTCCCACTCTTCAGTCTATACCCAAAGGATTTAAAATCAGCATTCTATATTAATACAGCCATATCAATGTTTATAGGAGCTTAACTCACAATAACTAAACTGTGTAACTAACCTAGATGCTGTTCAATAGATAAATAGATAAAGAAACTTTAGTATATATACACAGTGAAATATCACTCAGCATTAAAAGAGATAAAATTATGACATTTGCAAGTAAATGGATGGTGTTGGAGAATATCATGCTAAGTGAAGTAAAATAATCCCCGCAAAAACCAAAGGCCTAATGTTTTCCCTGATCCACAGTGGGAAGGATGGTTGCTTGGGAGGAATGGAGAAATTTTGGATTGGGCAAAGGGTTAAGGAGGGCAAGGGAGGGGGCATGGGGATAGGAAAGATGGTGTAGAATGAGAATGACATCATTAACCCAAATACAATATGACTGCATATATGGTGTGAGGCTACATCGTGTACAACCAGAGAAATGAAAAAGTTGTGCTACAATTGTGTGTAATGAATCAAAATGCACTCTGCTGTCATATATATATAATTAAAATAAATATATTAATTAATTAAAAAACTTCTCTTCCCACCTGTTTCTTCTGAATTAGATTTTTTCTTAATAAGTGTATATCATTTATTTTTCTTTTTAAAAATTAAAGTCAGGTATATTTAGAGTTGAGCCTTATTAAAAATGACAATCTAAAAACCAGTGTAGGTTTCTCATAAAGACTTTTAATCATTATAGTTTATTCACAATAAAAATCTGGATTAAATTTGACATAGGTTCAATATGATCTAATGTATTCTTATTAAGATAAATTTCACAAAATATACCTATCTATGTAATTACAAATGGTAAAAGAAGAAATCCTACAGAGCACTGGGAAGTTTAAAATGAAATAAAACTAGAGCTGTTTTGGGATAATAAAATTTTTAAAAAGACAGTGTCAAAAAATATTGCACTTCAAGAAGTTTTTATAAATAAGTAAAGGTACATATTCATGGGGCAAAAAGCAAAAAGATTTAAACAAAGCTCTACAGCATTTTCAGTATAAAAGATGGCCATTTGGGGATCATTTCCCCATTTTACTGGTTAAATATGTTGAGTTGTTTACATCAAAGAGTAAAATAAAGTAAAATGAGGAAAGAAAGGAGGTTCAAGGAAAGGACCTTAGGGAGAAATATAATATATAATATTATACGAAATATATGAAAATATTATATGAAATGTATGAAAAAAATGTGTGGTCAAAGAAAGCAAGGCAAATGACAGTAGGAGATTATTAAAATATATTCAATTGGATGTTAAAAGTAATTTACTTATATGCCAGTCTAAACACATATGGGAAAAACCAGTGACAGAGTATTAATGGCTACTAAATAGTACAGGTGGTACCAAATTTTATCTGTCCTTTTCCATACTTAATCTCCAATTGCATTGATGCTTATTTGGTGTTTTTTTTCAAGTGATTGTCTATGAACAATTTAAAAAGAAAAATAGTTCACATGCAATAACCTAAATAGCAGATTTCTTTTTGTTTCAGCAAACATAAAATAATTTCTGTTCATAATCATAATTGTTTATTTTTTCTTCAAATTTTACTGCCTATCTGCTCTTAACTTCATTTTGTTCAAAAAATAGCAACTGTCCATTTTGTTTTATATGATTAATTTTTTAAAAAAATTGAAGCTTGTTAAAATTTTATACTGAAACTTGTTAAAATTTTCTCCTATTTAAAGACTATACTTCCCCCAAATTTCCATCTCTCTGTCTACTATAGATAGTGAATTAAGATGAATGATGGTTTTTGTTGCAGTATAAAACGATTTCTCAAATACAGATTAATGAATCATGTATGTACTCTCAACATTTTAAACATATTAAAGAATGAAGAATGGGTACAAATGGCATTTTGGTAAGCCTGACTCTACCTCTTTAGGTACAGAGTAAGACAAAAGGTATTTGATTTAGGTAAAACAAGTAACTAAATATCATGTCAATTCCATAAGATAATTAAATGCAAGATACCTCAGATAACTAATCCTGCTGCCCAACTCCTACCTTTAAGAACACTGAACATAAAAAATAATTTCTTCTTCTTTTAATGATCTTTTACTTTAACAATTATGTATTCAGTGATATAGAAGGCAAACATACTTTCTGTTCTTTGGTCTCCACCTTTATTAGTACTAATTTACATAAGAAAATAAGTGCAAGTTTAATCAAATTTATGTTGACAATAACTCATTTGAAGTCAAAAGAAAACACATTTTAATAAGTTTTCATACTTTTTAAAACTGGCATACAACACATATAACATGTTCATGAAGAAATCTGAACATAATTTGAGTAAGCAGGATTATGTACAAGATTCATAATTAAAATATATATAATTTTTCTTCTAAAATTTTTCTACTTCTTTATCTAAAATTATAGAACAAATGTTACAGAAGATGGAAGTAGAGAATCAGTGATTGTCTTTAATGAAATCAAGAAGTCTTAAAATAAAATTGTATACAATTATTTGAAAGAAAAAAAAAACAGTAAAAAATAGGAATAAAAATATAACCTACAATGATGTGACATTATGTGCTTTGTTGTGATTTCCTTACAATTCATTATTAAATTGACTGCAAAAATAAGGACCTGGTAAAGTGCTGTTTATAAATAGCAGGTAAACAAGGACTGGGAAAATAGAAACATATTATATGAGTCATAAGGTCAAATCTTTTCAGAGGGTCCTGGGACATATATTTAATTGTCAATTAACACTATATGGTTTTAAGTACCTAAGTACAATATCCAATAACTTACAAACTCCATGTAAGTAACTTAGAACTTACTAATGAAGGAAAACATGAGATGCTTGATTTATTTATGTTGTTTTTAAATTTAGAGACAGGGTCTCACTTGAGTTGCTTAGTCCCTCACTAAGTTGCAGAGGCTGGCTTTGAACTTAAGATCCTCCTGCCTCAGCCTCCCAAGCTTCTGGGATCACAGATTTTGTGCCACCACACCCAGCCTATTTTTAAGACAGAAGGTAATTTGTAGAATTTTTGCCCTTGAATAACTTTCAAAGAATGAAAAATAGAAAATGTACCTATTACTTCCCCGTCTGTTTCTTAGGATCCTCTTCTAAATCATGAATTCATTTTAGTCTAAATCAAAGTAAGAATAATAAAACTATGAAAGAACTATTTTAGCAAAGGTTTAACAACTTCACAATTTTATGAAGTCAAGTTTTTTTCAAGATTAAGGCCAATTATTTATAATAAGTAGAAAAATATTTGTAAATAAAAATATTAATAGAAAATTAAATTAGGAAGCATTGCACCTTAATTTATACTACCAGAAATGAAATAGAAATACTTTCTAAATATTCTAAGTTTTAGTATTTGGCAATAATATCCCAAATAAATAAATATTGCATAAATATATATTAATCAATATCTTTCTATCTCTGACAACGAACAGCATTTACTTAGGTAGTCCTCAGAAGTTAGACTTAACAACTCAAACTATCCAGAAATATAATTATACAATACATGAGAAGGAAATTTTCTACAACAGGAAGATTTTTTTCAGCTTAATAATCTAGAAAAAATATTTCTGCAACAATAGCACCTAGAGCTTCAAAAGCATAGATCAAGAAGGATTCTTGTGGGGCTGAGGTTGGAGCACAGTACTAGAGCGCTTGCCTTGTATGTGTGAGGTACTGGGTTCAATCCTCAGCACCATGTAAAAATAAATAAATAAAATAAAGTTATTGTGTCCATCAACATATAAAAAAATTATTTGGGGAAAAAAGTATCCTTGAAACAGACAGCTCAACCCAGAATTTGAAATGCAATTAGGTTTTCTCAGACAAAGATGAAAGCAATACTGACCTTCCAGGCAGAAGCAGCCTGGGAAGAGATAAAGAGGTGGGAACCTGGACCTGATAGCCTTGCATTTCTCAAATAAGGCATGTGGGTTTGGCTCCAAGACAGTTTCATCTGCTGAGCTCTTTTGTGTGCATAGATTCCTGTTCTTACAGCTATACTGTTTGTGGAGAAGGCTGGTGTGCATATGGAAATTTAGTGCTTGGCTTGTTCTATCCCTTCCAATCTATCGTAAGCATGCAAATAATTTAGTTATTTTACCTTTGTCTTTAAGGACTCACGGGCTACTTATTCCTGTTGTGAATTTCATATCTCTTCCACATGAGAATTGCATAATCTAGAATTTAGGTTCTATTATCATTCCATACCTCTACACCCTCTTCTAAGTATGTAAGTCTACATAATGTTCTCCCTGCTTTCCTCCCACTCTTATATTTTTTTAATGATTCAATTAATGCAATACAATAGCTTAATTTGATGTTCAGCTTGTTCCTATAATATATCAAGCATGAAAGAAAGCATAGAATCATGATAGTTTAAGGAATCATAGGTAATGCAAATTCTTGTGTTTTGATTTGGTTTTGGAAGTTTATAACAAGTAAAATATTTGAGACAATGAAAAACCACCTGAGGGAATCCAGGAAAACTTAATGTTACCTGAATATGAAGGAATAATTGATGAACCATGGCTCTGGGTAAAGGGTTAATGGACAGGGGTAACAGAGTTTCTGTGGAATCATTAGTTTCAGAAATCATTAAGAATGTTTCCTTTTCTGGCTTAGGAAAACAAAATATTTAGGTAAAGGTGTTAATTAGTTTGAGAAAGAAGGGAGCTTGAGGGATATTTTAAAATCTGTTAAACTAATGCTTATTAAACAACCACGATATACAGGACATGGTGACAGGTGTTAAGTCCTCCATCAGGCATAATCTGTAGCCTTACCCAAAAGGTAAACATTAGACACATAATTCAAGTAAAAGAATTGTGATGTGTAGAACCAGCAAGAATTGGCCACATATGGGAGAATGGAAGAGATGAAACATTTCAGGCAGAAAGAAACTCTGGCATAGAATTCTAAAGTTTAAAGATCACGTGACATATTCAAAATACAAAGAAGTAGGATGAAGCAAAGTGTGAGTCAGGAATGGATATAGAGTTGAAGATCTTTGATCTGGGACAAGATCTTAAAAACACAGTTGCTCTAGGTTTAACCTAGATTGATGGATTTCTGAATAATCCTGGTAATTTCCTGGAAAAGAGTAGACAAGTACATTCACTTGGATTATCTGGAACCAAGGTTTACTATCTAAATGATGGGTCCCAGCATTTTGTCAGTGTTAATGCCTATTCCATTGTGTACCATTTGAACATTAGCCCTACCATGATGTTTACTAGCAGCCTCATTTTGAGGTATTCTTCAATTTAAGGTATTTTTCTTACTACTTTTTCTCAAATCCTATATGAAATGAACTCTTTTTCCCTGTCTTTAAAATTTGGAACTGTCATGGCATATGTCCTCTTTACTTGCTTCTTGACCTGAAATTAATACTGTCGTCACTGTGCCAACAGTGACACCCATGTTGTCTTCAGACAGCTGCATTTCTCGAAAGCCTGCCTCCTTGAAAATATGTTTTTTCATAAATTCTCCACCCAGCTTTTCCTCTTTCCTTTCAGTTAATTTGAAACAAGCATGGCATTTATTTTTATTAAAGTTTGCAGGAAGACACAGATCTGTTATGTGGCTTCCACAGTCAGTGCCATCTAAAACACCACATCTAGTTTTCAAGAAGAAGTCTTTTTTAAAATCCCCCCTATAAAAGGCAAACAAAACCACAATGGTTCATTTCCCCACTGTCTGCACTGCTTCTCAAAATTTCACTGAACTCCTATGATTTTCTTAATTACTCTTTATAGTTTTCTCCATTCTTTGGCCTTGCATATTCATCATCAATATCATGTGATATCACAATTTTTTTCTCTTTGAAATTAGAAATTACATGTTATATTTCAACATTTCCACTGACTGCTATGCTTGGATTGAGGCTCATTTAAATACTAAATGATTAATTTTGTAGTTCAAATACGAGATCACGCAGTTGTCTTTAGCAAACAATAGATTTATAAATTCCTAATACACACCTTCAGAATTCTTGGTTCATAACATTAATAATGTGATAGGTGAACTAAATTAAGACAAACCAAAAAGTTGTCCCATAAGAAATCATTGTCTCCAAATGGAGAATTTGTACCACTAAACATCAGAACCAACAGGGACAAAAAGCTGTGTTGTGAGTCATCTTATTCCAGGTGATGTCAAGAGGAGATGAATGCTTTTTGGGTGGCTTTTTAAAGCTGATTTAGGAACTCTGAGAACCTAGTAAACTTCATAAAATACAGGACAAATGGCTTTGGCAAATCACCCCCCCCCCACACACACACACACACACTAATACACTCCATGCTGCTTTGCATCCCTGCTAGCCACAGGAGCATAGGCTGAAAATTTGTGAATGCAAAAATTCTCCCTATACAATCAGGCTTGGCATCAGTTAAGAGAGCTCAATCGGATAGAATGACAGATTTCTTACCCTTGAGTCAAGAAACCCTCTCACCAATCCCATGAGGATGCTCTGTAAAGACTACAGTATCCTTAGTGTAGCTGATTTAAAATGGAGCTGGAAACTCATCCAGTCACAGAAACAGGATCACTACCATCACTACCACCATGAAAAATGCACTCTAGAGTAGCACAGGCTGAGGTTTGTTTGCTTATCAGTGTTCTTCAATGCCTCAAATCAGGTTTCTAATTTATTAGATTGACTAAGTCTAAACAGTTTATTTGCTCTGCTTTGTTCCCTCTTGGTTGTACATCCATGGCATGCCATCACATTCTTAATGAAAAGAAACAGATGTCCATTTAGAAAAAGAGTCTCCATTATGAGTTGCTAATAAATTATACAAGAGTCAGACGCAAGATTAAATTCCTCCGAAATCAAAACTCATCTTAGAACTGTAGCAATGTAAATAGGTGTCTCTTGTGAAAAGTGTTCTCCAGGTGGGAGGGGACTGTTCTCAGAGCCAAGTGAAACTTGCAAGGGTTTAATCAGAAGACTCTTAATTTCCTCTCTGAAACTTGTTTGTAGCCAGATAAATTTAATGAAATGAAGTGGGGAAATTAAACTTAGCCTATTAATTTAGGACCTCTTTAAGGTGTTTTTTTTTTTCCTTCAACTTTGCAACAATTTATTAGTTTTATTTTAACTTTTGAAGTTCTGGCTTTTGGTGGACAAAATGATTGAAAAATAAATTCTGCAATTTTGATTTTAACTAAATCAAAAAATTCTGTTCTCCATTCCCCAGTCTAATTTTGATTAGTAAGATACTGGGTAACAAACAGTTTCTTGAGCACCAGCCATGTGCCCAGGACATTGCACCTGTACTCAGAGCTGCAGGATTTAGTACTGGGAGCCACAATTGATTGAATATATCCATTCCTATGAGTTCACTTACCAATTATTTATTTATGTCTTGTAGACTAATCTCTTATCCATGTCTCTCCCAATGAAACAAAACAAAACAATCCGCACCCCCCCCCCCAAAAAAAAAAAGCTCTAGTATACTGGATAGCTCCACCCAAGCATACAGCAATTGAATTCATTTAAAATTCAACTCTTCTGACCACCTAAGTTTTAATTCTTCTGTATTCCTGTCTCACCAGTTCAGAAATCACAAGTCATCCATGACAACTCCTTCTCCTACAATCACCCACCCACCATTTCAAACACTTCTGTGTCCTGTGATTTCTTTCTTGTTATGGAATCCATTTCCTCTCTTTAATCTTTCAGTCTTAGTTCACCATCATGCAATTTCTCTCTTGATTTTACTGCAACTTATTTTATACTATCTCCTTGCTCTCACTGTTTTTTTTAACCCATGCCTCTAATTATGTACTTCTAAAAGCCAAATCACTTTGACAGTATTAAGGTTTCTATTTCGCCTGAATATCAAATTTCTTAGCTAGATTTACAAGCCCTCCACAATCTGGCTTTCATCTCCCATTTCAAGTTTTCCAACCTCAACCTTCTCTTTGTACACCAAAGCATCCCCTTTTCTTCCGTTTCCAATGTACACAGACTTATGTGGTCTCATTAACCTATTAAGAGTTCCTGATCATACTAGGATCCTTAACTTTTCATTCCTTGCTTTTCTGTTGTCTTACTTGGCATGCTTATCCCTTACTTTCTTCTGTACCCAATCCTCTCACTACTTTCTCTGGCTCATTGACCCTTATATTTCTGAACCTAGGTTGAGATGTCCTGTCTCTAGGAATCGTTCTCTGTGCATACATTGATAAGGGCTCTTATTACACAATACTCAATCACTGGTCTCCATGATTAACTTTCTCATAAGCTTTATGAACTTTGATGTTAGGGAACTAATATTAATTTGAGTTTGCATGTTTGATACTTAGTACTCTGGTTGTCTTTGTGATACAAAGTAAATGCTTTATCAACTCCTAATAAATTCATGAACAATTAAGTTTATTAAGTATGTTAACCACAGGTTTCTCAAAGATGTACTTTATCAAGTCAAACTAAAATTCTCTTCCTTACATCATTCGTGAGAGTTGTGAGCAAGAAAGGAAGCTGGATNTATATATATATATATATATATATATATATATATATATATATATATATATATATATTAAATGACCATTGTATTTCAAAAACTATTTGAGGCCCTAAAAATAAAATAATCAAAATGAAGACAAGGTTTCTGGAGTATATATTTTGCAGGGAAGAGACTGAAAATAGAAATTAAAGAAGTAATTTCAAATTAAATATAATTTTGGGGCTTAAATGTGGATATTAAGCATATTGAATATTTGATTTTATAAATGAATATTGTAGTTAAGATAAATTTTATGCATTTGCTTACCACAAGAATTCCATTTGGGTTTGAGAGGGCAATGTGCCCATTCTACATAGCACAGGAATTCTTGCAGAATTCTATTCCTTGTGATTAGGTATGCCCACATGATACAATACTAAACAATTAACTTAAGTCACTCAGTGACCAGAAGAAGGTCTTTTTGAGGTTTGCTTCTTTCCTCCATGTGTTCTTCTGCCTGGAGAGTAGAAGAGATAATGTTCAGAAGTGTATTGTTGATTGTCAACCATGAAAAGTGATAATGCTCTCAGGATGGCAAAGTAGGAAGAGAAGAGCCTTCAGCTTGCCTAACCTCAGGTTCCATGTCGGGTAAAAAACAATAAAAATAAAAAAAAATTAGCAAGAGCTTCTTTTTTAAAGCAACGTAGTTGGGTTTCTGTTAAGTGAACTCTAGTGCAATACTGATAAAGTGATATTTAGGCATCAGTGGAAGAAAGATGTGCTCACATGCTTCAGAGTGTTAGTAGTGAATGTGAGACATAATTTTCCATGCATACAAATAATGTTCTAAATGCTTTGAAGAAACTTTAAATTTTAATGTGAGCATATATGGTCATGTGTGTGACTATATGACTCTATGTGAAATTTGTAGTACAAATAGGAGGAAAATAAAATGAGAAGCTGAGATCTGTAAGGATTGATATGCCCAAATGGTGTTTGTATATGTTGTTTTTGTTCCTAATAGGACAAGATTAAAAATCAAATAGAAAAATATTGTCTCTGATTATTACTTGAAACAATATGACTTTAGCTCGCATAGAAGGAGCATCCAGCAGAACAGTTCTTTGTGAAAGGCTGTAGTCGCTGTCTCCCGACAGAATACTGATACCCTGTACTGCAGCCTCCTGCAGGGTGTTAAGTATCAGCTGCCTCAAAGGTTGGCGCCAACCTTCTTCTTCAGTGCACCACAAACCAGAATTAATTGCAAATCAATCGAACAAAGTACAACTGATCAGTAAACCAATTAGTAATTTTAGATGTTCATCCTGTCTTCATTTACTATGAGGGAAAGTGGGAAATGGAAGTGCCTTTTAGACCAAGTATAAGATTCCAGTTTTTCCCTCACTGCCCTCTACTTCCTCATATGCTTCTAAGACCTTTCTTGTGCAAACCCTTCAAAACACTTCTGGATCATAAATATTATGAAGATACTCTTTGAATTTGTCTGCTTTATCCTAGAAGTATAAATTAACTTTAGCAAATAAGCTATTAAATTTTTGCTTAAGAAAATAATACTAAAGAGTTTTCTTTTGCAAATATGGTATATACTATTTTTCAAATCACCATGTGAGAAAAAAATTAATCAGCATAATATTTTGTACATTTTTTGGTTATTGCAATCATCCTGTCTTAAATAGTAGATATTTGAAAGTCTCTGACTTAAAGGTAATTCTTAAATATGCATGTCAGTATTTCTCCTAATTTTCATTACATGTGATATCATCTCCTTTCACTATTTTTTGGTGCATAAATATTATGATATGAAACAAATATAAATGTATAGTTTTCTCAGTTACTGTGAGTCCCAGATAAATTTACCTGTGATATAGTTCATATCTTGCCTATTAGTTAACAGAAGTTAATGTTATTTACTTTATACAGGACTGCACTCCTCATGCTGAGGAATTTTTCTTTGTTAATTATAGGTCAGAACATCTCTTTCCAGTAACTCACAGTGGGAGATTTATATAAATATTCTTCCAGAGAAAGAAATTAAATTCAAATAGTATTGCAATTCATAGAGGCTCAGTTTTTAGTCTAGCTCAAGAGAAGATACTTAAAGAACTATATTGTCTTCCTATGAACTCAGGTCACTACTAACATTGTCCATGAGTACAAATGGTGGTAGCTAAGAAAAAACAGTTTTTATATATACTAGTAAAAATAAAATAAATTTATATGTGAGCTCTTGAAATTCCCATGGAAATTCATTCAGTTTGCTTGCTTATAATACAGTATGCTTTTCTTTAAGTTTCTGTTACTTAAAAAAAAAATCAATGATGGAGAAAATCCAAATGATCATCATATTCTTTTTATTACTGGAAAGTAGTCTATTCACTTCAAAAATCTCTTTTTCATAATAGGTCTTCAAAGATAAATTTTCAATATTTCAATAGAAAATTCTAATACAAAAGGTTGATTGTCTAATAAAATTAAAAGTGGAAAAATGAGTGAATGCTTTTCAATAAATTCAGAAAGCTTTTCACAAAATTTCTTTAATATTAAGTAATATTAAAGTCTCCTTCTATGATTTTTTTTGTTAAATGCTACTCACCTTTGCTGACATCAGAAAAGTATTTTTATTGATTTTCTTACATTATAGAAAATAATGTGGCGCATAAGTAGATGTATGTAAAAGGAACTCAGAGAAACTGTGTTGGTGCCAGTCAGCAAGCAAAAAGCAACAAGACAAGCCAAGTAAGCCAAAATACTCCTTACAAATGATATGACTGCCATTATATGATTATATGATAAAGTTATTAAGAGTTTAATGTGAAGCTAAGTAATGAGAAAAAGATAGCTATCATTCTATGCAGACTCGAGGTTGGGAGGGCTTTCAGGGGCAAGTAGCAAGCATCATTTAATAGACCTAAATGAGGTTGAATAGATTTCCTCAGCACTCTGTGATCCAACGAACCAAACTTACATGTGATTGTCTCAGGGCAAATTAAACTGAAAAATGAAGAAATTCTAAGATCTGAGCCCTCACTTCTAATCAGATAACCTGTAGGCAAAATTTGGGCAAAAAGGATGGGCACATTTCAAGGCCTTGTGAAAATCTTGAGATGTCGGAGAAAGCATGACTCTAAAGGAATCAACTAGGAATCTTGAACAATGTGAAGCTTTATTTAAAATTTCCCAGAAAACTTATACTTACCTTTGATAAACTCACAGTATTTAATAAGCAAATCTTATTAAATACTGTGAGTTTAGCACATAAAAATATGCTCTTTTTCACCACAGCACACATTTTAAAAAGCATGGCTCACTATTGATATTCTTGAAAAAATTAACTATAATTAAAGCAATTAGTAGGAAAAGTAATTTAAGAAATATGAAATACGCATTCAGTTTCCCATTAATTGATTTCCTCATTTTTACTGTTACAAAAGGAGACAGCAACCACATTTTCATAGAGACTTTTTTTTATATCATGTCCCAATACAGTCTTGACAGTGAACAACATAGAGGTTGGTATTGATGTTTTTGTATCCATCTGACAATGTCTATCTTTTATTTATTTATTATTTTTTAAAATTATTTCTTACATACATCACAATAGAGGAGTGCATTACTTTCATAATTTTTTTGCATTACAATTCTTAATACACCTTTATACCACAATTTATCAAATCTCTGTTTGTATATAAGGTATGTTGACACCAATTTCACATCTTCATACATGAATTTTGTATAATGACAATGTCTATCTTTTAATTTGTGTACTTAGATCATTTGCATTTAAAGTAATATAATTGACTAGAATTTACCATGTTTGCAAATATTTTCTATTTGTTGCATTTCTTTTTGCCTCTGCCCCCTCTGATTCTTTTTTCCTCCGTTTTTTAATTGATATTTTAAAAAATAAATGACAGCAAAATGCATCACAATTCTTATTATACATATACAGCATAATTTTTCACATCTCAGGTTGTATATAAAGTATGTTGAAACCAATTCGTGTCTTCATACATGTACTTTGGATAATGATGTCTAATTGATAACTTTTTATCATTAAATGTCACCAGCTCCCTTAATGGATCAATTATACTTCTTTTTTAAAAAATGTTAGTAATTGCCTTAGAGTGTACAATATACATTTTAAACTAATGTATATCTACCTTCAAACAGCACTATGCCACTTCATGAACAATACTGGTACCTTACAGCAGAACATTTCTGACACCTGTCTCCCATTTCTTGTGACACAGGTCTCTCCTCTCTTTTCTTGGATTCCAATTATATTTGTTATACCTTTGAAACTGGTCTGCAGTTCTTCACGTTCTGTTATGTTTTATATTGTCTTCTTTTATCTTTTTCTTCCATTTTCTCAAGTTTAGGAAATTTTGATTGACCTATTTAGAGGTTTGCAGATTCTTTCCTAAGCTGAAACAGCTACTGTATGAACAGCATCAAAGGCAATATTCAGCTTTGTGACAGTGTTTTGATTTACGGTATTTCCTTTTGATTCTTTGAGTTTTCATGTCTCTGCTTTCACTAACCATCTCCTCTTTCTTATTGTCTATATATTTTTTACAGAGAGATTATATTATATATTAATATGTTAGCCATAGTTTTATTTTAAATTTGCAGTACAACAACTTCAATTTTTATATGTGTCTGAATCTGTTTCTAATTATTGCTTGATCTCTTCAGTTTGCTTTTACTTGTCTTTTGGCATGTTTGGTAATTTGGGTTGAAATCTGGATACATCAATTGCATATTCAGACCTGAGGTCATGATGTGGTTAGTACGAGGATGTACAACAAACTGGCCGGGAGTTGACAATGTTTAATGTTTACTCTAGTTATAGGAGCCAAGCACTTCAAAATCCTCTAGTGCCCTTATTGGTTGTTTTCTTCTTGACTTTGTTCTTTGCTATATAGTCTTTCTAAGAAAGGACCTCTGTCTTCACTCTGTTTCATCTGTAGTCTGCTGTGACATTTGAGTGTGGTTGTTGTGTGGAGGAGGGAGAGAGCTCTAAGATCCTCCAGCTAAGTAATAAGATCTTGTGCTTCAGTCTGGGATATGCTTTGGTCTTTCTTCAGTGATACAACTTCTTCCCCCCTCCCTTCTGATTGCAGTGGCTTTACTTTAAAAGTCTTTTGAATAATTTTGTTGTTATTCATTTGTTTTTTAGGGGTTTTCCCCCACTCTATATATGAAAAAAAAAAAACAATTCTACAATTGGTTTTGATAAGAGATTGGTTTTGATTCAACTGAGACTTTGGCAAAGTCATTTCTCCCAGAATAAATGAGAAGACTTTGGGCATATTTAAGAATGATTATTCCTTTCCTCTCCTGCAACAGTGGTAAGGGTACCTTCCTTTCATTTCCACCACGAGAATTTGGGGGAAGGTTCATGAAAGTAATGATCTATGAAAATATGGTGACTCCTCTACTCCCCAAGAAAAGTCATCGATTTTTCAGTTTGTCTGATTTTTTTTTCTATTTTGTAAAAACAGAAATTATGGATTACAATCTCTTTACACATTAAATCAGTACTATAAAATAGAGAAGCCATGTTTTTATAGTAAAATATGGGAAAGGTAAATTTCAAAAGCAGGTGACAGTAAAGCCTTTTGGAGTCAAATGGAAAAATTAGACATGTGAAGATTCAAAGATAGGATCTCTAGACAGAGAATCTCATACACAAAGGCATGCAAGTGTAAGAGAGCAATAGAAGAACATCAATTCATGTGGTGTGACAATAATCTATATTATAAGAAGGCTATATAAAGAAATAAATTTTACCAGGAAAACTATATAACGACCTGCCTAATTTTCTAGAATTTTTTCATAGAAGTTTTTTCCTGTATTTATTTATCTATTCACCAAAACATGATTAGAAGACTGCTTTCAGAATACAGAATCAGTTTGGTTTGGAGAGATACCAAACAATCTAATATAGCAAAGAAAATAAAATTTCCTGTGATGAGAAAGTGTGTTCTACTCCTCTTTTATTGGATATCTAAAATGAATATAATTTGCATTTAATTTAGCAGTAATTGTATTAAGAAAGGCAATGACTTCTTTATCTTCCCTGCTCCATCCCTCTCTTCTTTCCCCTCCTCCTCTGTCTTTGTCTTATTTATCTTCTCCTTCTCATCCTCCTCCTTGATATAGGTGAGGGGAATAAAATAGAGGAGACATACACAGACCTTGAGGCAGAGTGTCTAAAAAGAGCACAGTTCCACATCTTCTTGCAATAGCCAATACACAAAAGTAAAGACCTGGAAATCAGATAGAAAGGAAGACTATTGAACATGCCCTTCCTGTGTGGTTGAGCAGCTACACAAACCCCTGCACAGATAGCCAAAAGAGATATAAAGCATTTTGATTTGTGTGATATTTTTCCCTCCTTATAATTTAAATGTGTCTCTCGGATTTAAACACAGACAGAAGAATGTTGTCCCAAGGACTTTAAATCATATAGTTGACAATGCAACTGCTTTCATCTTTGGCCTGTGGTTTATAGTTTTCAGTTCTCTGGAGTCAAGGTCTATAGTCATTTGTCCTTTATCTGTCTTTCTAAAGAATCAAGGACACTGACAATGCTACCTATATAAAAATGGAATTAGCCACAAGTTAATAATCCAGAGAGAAAATATTATCTGTTCAATGACATTCTAAATGTTTTAAATTCTAATTAGAATAAAGGGCTTTTAAAGAATCCAAAAAATTTTGCATTAAACCTCAAAAAAATGTGATGACTTTATTTTAAACATGAAAATAAACATTATCCTTAATACTCTTTAATTATCAATACTAGAACTCTGCCTTTCTCTAACAGTTGTTTTGGGACTTAAAAGTGGGTTGCAAAAAGAATGATAATGAAGAGATGTATGAAGAGCCAACAGTTCCTTAAAGATAAACTTAAACATCTTCAACTTAAGAGGAGGGATATATTCAGAAAACGTGGCTCACCTTGGACATGGCTTCTGTGGAAGCTTTTTCTTTCTTCCCTTCTCTGATCACTTGATCTCTTTGTATTTCTCTTGTCTAATTTTTCTTTCATTACCTTTTGCTTCCATCATATGATTGCACCTGAGCTTATTTGAATTGGAGGATGTCTCTGTAAAAAGTACAGTTAGCTCCAGGCTCCTTAGGTCATTTATAACCTGGGCAAAATCCTCTCAGAACATTATATTTGCATTCCTTAAAAATACCTGGGAAGGTCCAGGGATTTTGGAAGAGCAGATGTGTGTTTATAGTTGTCAGCCTCTGGTCTCACGTTATATTTTTTATTGCATTGATTGTGAAACTTCAGCATCCACCCCATCTGGTTCTTAGGCTAACATCTCCTAGCAAAAGAAAACTTATTTTTCTTCCTCCATTGTCTCACTCTTCCTAGCTTTTATCCCACCCATTACTGTCAGTTTCATTATGTCCTAATACTCAATATACTGCTGGTCAACAACTAGAAGCCCAAGATTAAATTTAAAAATGATATTACTTCTTCACCTGAACATTAGAAGAGGAATGTAGATGTGAAAAGTTACACAATTATTTTAATCATCCTTTCCATGGTGAACCCAAGATAGTTACCTCAACAAGAAAAATCTATACAAAACTTTTAAACTCATGGTTAGAGTTATTTATAAGTTGAATTTTAGCAAAAGTAATGAATGATTAAGTCTAGTCTGAGGTTCAAGGTTGATATAAATAGATTTTTTTCTTCAGGGTCCAAAGGACTGCTAGTTGAAAAGTTAAGCTCCTTTTCCAGACATTACTTTCCCCATCTTTGTATCTAATCACATTTGCTTACTTTTAGATATATGCTGCTACCCAAATCCTTCAGTTTTCTTACATGAAACTGCACCCTGCTTACAGGTTAGGACCCATCTTGAATTCGTCTCTCTCATGCCATTTGCACATTCTCAGTATGAGTTATTAAGATTGGAAATTATCTCAGAACTTCCGCAACACAATAACAGTACCATAAGTCAAGTATAACAGAGAATAGAAAGATATTTTTATGTTTCAAATTATGAAAGTAAATCCAGAGTAAGGACCAATTGAATTGCATTTCCTCACTAGTATGGATTTCAACCATATTCATAGTTTAAGTATTTTTCTTTTGTAGAACAGATCATCAGTGCATCTAGCTTCTAAGACTCAATAATTTTCAAATGCAGTGGACTGATGCCATTATAAGAAATAAAAAAATATCTGCAAAGTGCCTTCTCCATCCACACATTCTGTAATATCATTACTACGTTTAACAGTAAGTTTCCTTATGGATTGGAAGAAGTCAAAACATTACTTACCTTTTTCATTGCTAAGCGCCAAACTGGAGGAGGAAGTGGCATTCAATCTCTTTGCCATTTGTGCTTGCACTACTCCACTGCAGTCATAGGTAAAGCTGAGCTAGAACAGGTTGTCCCACATAAAAAGGGCCCACACAGATCCAAATATATGACATGAAAAAATGACAGTCCAGCTAGCACTCAAGAGAAAGGAAGAGGAGACAGGATCTGAACATTGCAGTTATTTGTCTCAAAGTAGTCACTTTATCACTCTGTGGTACGGTAGGGAATAAAATGTGTGCTTGGTGAAAATCTTTGGAGGACAGCAAGAGAGCAGAAAGGGGGCTTTCCTCTACAGCACCATTTGCACGAAGTAGTTCAAGTCCACACTGGTTTATTCATAGCAAAATCCAAAAAGCTCCTTAAAAAAAAAAAAAAAAGAGTTTCAGCAAATTCATTTGGTTGTAAAACCTCAACCGAACAGATGCATGTGGTTTATTATTGTTCCCACTTGGGTAAATTATTTTTGTGATAGATATATTAACCTGTTGTTAATCTACTGTCTCATAATTCCAACCTGTCCTTCCATAATAGGCTCTGAAGACAAAGAAACAAAAACTTATCTGCACTACAAGACTCTAAAGCTGGGTATAGTAGCCCCTACCTGCAATCCCAGTAACTCAGGAGGCTGAGGCAGGAGGATCATAAGTTCAGTGCCAGCCTCCTCAATTTAGTGAGACTATCAATAACTTAGCAAGACTCTGTCTCAAAATAAAAATACTTAACAAGAAAATAAGGATTGGTGATATAGCTCAGTGATAAAGCACCCTTGAGTTTAATCTCCTGTCTAAACAAACAAACTACATGACTCTGGTTATGTTTTTAGTGCCATAAGTGGCACTAAAGGAAGAGGGAAGAGTTGCTTTTTTCTATTTATTTTCCTAATAGAGTCACTTCAACAGTTCATTCCAGCTGTCACATTGTTTAGCACCTCCAGAATCAGTCTCTTGGTTCCAGGTATGCTTTTATCCATCCCTGTAAATTCTTATAAAATTGTCTGGCTGTTACTGTATCTGAAACCTTTAGTGATTCTCTCTTTATCCTTTCAAAGTTCTAACACCTATGTAAGCAATATCTTACATTAAACTTCCTCTATTGAAATATCTAGTGAAAGTTCTCCTTTTTATCAACATTTTTGAAGTAAAAGGACGAATAGAAATTGTACATATTTAAGGTATATAACCAGAATTTTAGATACATGAATACATTGTAAAGTGACCACCATAACCAATCAAATTGCCATATCCCACACTTTACGTAATTACCATTATCTTTCTTTTTAAAATTTTTCATAGCAAATGTCAAGTATGCAAAACAGCATTGCCAACTACAATCATTGTTTTAGCCCATTTGCGCTGCTCTTACAAAATACCTGAAACCAGGTAATTTATTAAGAACATAAAAAATGTTAATATCATAATGTTGTTACATTTTTTTTAAGAACAGACATTTGAGGCGAACATTAGCCTGTTGCCAAAATCAGATAAAGCAAACAATGACAACAGCAACAACAACAAACACAGTTCAATATCCTTGATGAATACAGGTGATATTAAAGTGCTCAACTAAATATTAGCAAACCAATCCCAATGGTAAAACGATCAGTCACCATGATACAGTAGGATTTTTTCCAAGGAGAAAAGCATGGTTCAACATATGAAAATTGATAAACATGATGTACCATATCAACAGAATGAGGGACAATAATAGTATGGTTAGCTCCTTGATATAGAAAAGGCACACATTAAATTTAGCATGCCTTCAGGATAAAAATACTAAACAAAATAGGCATTCAAGGAATTTGCCTCAACATAATAAAGTCATTTATAATAAGCCCACAGCTAACACTACATTAAATGGGGAAAGGTTGAAAACTTTCTAAGATTTAGAACAGAACAAAGATGCCCAGTTTTGTACTACAGAGTGCTGGAAATCCTAGCCATAGCAGTCAGGCAACAGAAAGAAAATAAAGGGCATCTAAACTGAAAAAGATCACCACTGCTTGAAGATGACATAATCTTACATACAGATAACCTTAAAAACTCCACCAAAAAAGTTTACAACTAATAAATTAATTCAACAAAGTTGTAGAATACAAAATCAACATACAAAAATCAGCAGTGTTGCCTTATGCCAATAGCAAACCACCTGAACTAGAAATCAAGAAAGCAAACCCCATTCATATTAGCTACCAAAAAAAAAAATGTCAAGATAAAAATTTAGGCAAAAACATGAAAGAGCTGCAAATGTGAAAAGAGTGATAAAATAAATTTAATAAGTTATTTTAAAAGCTGAAAGACATTTTGAGTTCATAGACTGGAAAAATCAATTTTCTAAGATGTCTGTACAACACAAAGTGACTTACATATTCAATGCCATACCTGTCAAAGTACTAATGGCATTCTTTGCAGAACTAGAAAATACAATTCTATACTTTATATAGAACCACAAAATACCCTGAGTATCCAAAGCCATTTTGAGGAAAAATAAATAAATAAGGAGACATTACACTAACAGACTTCAAAATATAATACAAAGCTATAGTAACCAGAATTGTGTGGCATTGGCATAATAACATATAACATAGACTAGTGGAGCAGAAGAGAGAGCTTAGAAATAAACCCTCACATCCACATATATCCACGTGCACTGATTTTTGACAGAGGTGCTAAGAACTCACAAATGGTGTTGGGAAAATTGAATATCCACATGCAGAAGAAGGCAATAGACACCTATCACATACAAGTTTTAAATTTCAATTCAAAGTTAATTAAAGACTTAAATGTAAGAACTGAAAAAACTGCTAGAGAAAAACCTAAGGAAAATGCTTTTGGATATTGATTGGAATGGACAAAGATTTTTTTGAACAAGATCCCAAAAGCACTGGACCCTGATTGATGTTGGCATGCTACTCCAGAATTTTCTAAGTATATTTATTACGTAATGTATAATATGAGCACTGTATTTCCTTTCTAAAATTAAAAAAAATTCCAAAATACAACTCATGCTAAAATATTTTGAATAAAGGATTGGAGAAAATTATTTTTATAGTGCTTTTTAAAATATCTTCTTATGAATCTCTTTGGTTTTGCAAAGGAGAAGACTTCTGGATTACACAAAAATCTCAGAATCTGAGAATATGATTTCAGATCAAGCATTATGAAATCATCTCCGTAGGTCATACTTGTCATTATGATTTAAAATCCATAAAGAATAAGAAGGGTCACATGTACCCTAGCAGCTATTTTTTAAATGACACTAGAAAAGCTATGAATTGACTATTGCAGAAAGTTTCTATTAATCTACTACTCAAAAGTCTATGTGTTTTAAGTCTCCATCTGGGAAAAAGAGACACTTATTTCAATATTACCTTGATTGAAAACTGAATTATGTATATTGATGGAGATAAGGTTTGAGGCTGGCTTCCCAGGGTACAGTCCACGGGACCACCCACTGTGAGTTCCTCTGATAATTAGGGCTATACAGTTTTGTACACTTCTGGTGTCTAGTTTCTTATTCCCTCAAACTCTGTACTTAGTGGATTCTTTCAGCAACTGCTGCTTTATATGGTGTCTCTTCCTTCATAAATGCTAGTTACAGAAGATTAGGAGATACTAATGGGTTTTTAGAAGCTGGCTTAATATTCCACAGTTTCTGAGCGATGCATGCAAATGAAGCTATGCTTGTAACCCTATAGCAATCATTCTTTCTCAATAGTGACAAAACAAGGATCATAGTGTTCAAGGTTGAAACAAGATAGGCAACCAAATTGTCAGTAAAAATAGTGGAAGTGTATGAGTAGAAATTTGTATTTAATTGATGTTACTAAGTAGCTAATTTGGAAAGCCATCCTTTCATGTAGTACAGTATAAAATTATTCAAATATTCTGAATTCAAATATATAGTCACACAACCATATGACTAGAATCACAAAATTTTAGGCTTCAAGGGAAGTGATGATTATTGCAACATAATCATTCCACTTGTCATATGAATGAGTAATCTCCACATCTCTTAAATTGAACTATCATGTTCATCTACTTAATATGTATAGATATACATATTCTACTATGTTAATACAATTAATGTATTATAAATCATACATAAAAACATGAGAAAGGGCAAATAAATATATCCAGAAGTTTCTATGTTATCCCTTTGAATCCCAGCAGAGCACCTGATATGTGCTATGGTGTGCACAGACTTGCAGATCAACCTAAGCAAAGTAGTCAATATCCAAAAAGTAAGGAAAAACAAATCAACAATTCCAGCAATGGAGTTTACCCACCATTAATGCCAGATGTCTTGAGTGTGTTCACACCCTCTCTGCTGTACGGGGCATTGATGAGAAAACTTTTCTTGATATTTCTTGTTGTCGGTAACTGTGTACAATGATTTATTTTGCTTGCTCTTCTCACTGTCTCTTGGTTTGACTTTGTGTTAGAAACAAAAAAGTTGTTGCAAGCACCTCACCCACCCTGTTCCTACTATTTTTCCCCTTCACTGTAGGATAATCTAACATATTGTCTAACCTCCCCACATTACATTTTACCCAAACTACTTTTTATTACCATATAGATATAAAGCATGCATACCAGTATATGTTCCTAAAAGATGGATTTTCCACAAATTAAAATATACTATTCAGCTCTAAATATGGAAACTAAAAATATACAACCCACTGTGAAATGAATTACTCATACATTGTGTGTCACATTTTAAACTAGCAACTCTATAACCTTAAAATACAGCTCAATCTTAGAGTATTAATTTTTGAAATGATGCATTTGTGCTAATGATTTACTGGGAGGAAAAATCCTTTAATCTCACCATTTTGCTTATGAACTTGAAAAGTTGAACTCCATAGAAATGACTGACTGCAACAGCAGGGCTTTTCACCAACTGATCAAAATTAACAGTTTCTTTCAATTGTTCTAATTAAGACCAAGGGGAGTTCTGGAATGTACCAACAGCATCTCAAATTGCTTCCTCACTTACAACTAGCTCCTGGGAAGGAATATCAGCTTTTACCTTTCCCTACAAATAGTTTAGTCTAAGTTCCTATTATTGCTGTTTACAAAATGGCCTTCTATGGACATATCCCATGAGAATTTTTTTTCAGTTTTATTTCATTAGGTTAAAAATCAAAACAGTTAAAGATGAGAAACATAATGATCTCAAGTAGAAATGTGTTAGAAACTAGACACTTCAATGATGAGTGAACTCTAACCATAGATTAGTGTTTTACATAGTAATAATTTTATCTTAGTAATCGTTTTATATTTATGCTAAAGTACAATTAGAACAACCACATAATTGAATTCTGATCACAGTAATAGTATAAAAAGTAAATTTGTTGAAACCCTAAGAATTAGAAAAGTACTAGTTTAAACTATATATTCTTAATGAGAGCTGAATGCTTTTCAAGAATTATCTCTCTACCTTTAAAAAAAAAACATAATAAAAGTAGTCTACTGTTATTTATCACCTTAAATTCTGATCCAAGTTATTAATAAATCTCATGTTTTCTTAAATGTAATATATTTTAAAATTATTCATTTGAAGTGCCCTACATAATTCTTCCTTGGGAGTATTTAGTTTATTATTTAACTAAAACCTCACCCTTTAACTTTACATGAGTGTTGAAAAGTGTTGACCAATATGGATATTTTCATCATCAAGGCAAAGGCAGTGCAAAGTGTAAATTTTCACCAGTATGTACTTCATTGGCAACTCAGTTAAAGAGGACTTATAAAGTGATTAAAATTAAATTAAAAATCATTTTCAAGGTCAATCAACTGAATTCTAGTGTTTAATGTATTATGATAAAGATTCCAGATCCCTTAAGTCAACCAAAACCTAGTTTGCTTATAATGTAAAATTGTGTTATGGGTGATGAAAAGATGTTACCTCGTTTCATTGCCATTTGAAGCCATTTCTTCTTTGAATGTGGCAATTTTCAGTTTAAAGACCTTTGAGAGGGCATACTCTTTAACCTCATACTCAATCCCTAAATAAGTAATTGACTCTTTCAACTCCGTGCTGTGTTAAGATATGAGCAATCTCTTGTTGTAATTAGCATTCTTTCCTAGGAGAAGAATGATGACTAGGTGGCTAAAAGGGCTAGCAGTCTTCAGAGAGGCATTCCCTTCCCTCAGGCTGGACACAGACTATTTAAAACCTGTGCGAAAGAGTCAACAGGATTAACATGGAGTCAACTTCCTTGGGAAATGGAGCCAAAGAGATTCTAAGGAGACAAAATACTTCAAGACAATCACACTAGTGGTGAAAATCTCCAGACTTACTGGTCCTGTCACTTTTAATTTAACTGATGACATAAACATTAAGCAGGTCTACAAAAGCTTTTTTATGAGCTTTAACTCTTTTTTTTTTTTTTTACTTCCTGAAAGCTCAAGATATTTCATTTATTTTGTCTAAATAGAAAATGAACTGAAATCTAGCATTAAAAACTTGGGAACCACCTTCTGAATATTTAGATATGCATGTGAGAAGATTATGACCTTTAGATAGAAGCAGAAATTTTGCTACCAAATTTTGGGCTATATGCTGGTTATTTTTAAATTTACAAATCATATCATGTACCTTTAGACATTCTAGCTAAGAAGAGATCATCAAAATTTATTGGAAAATGATTATGTTTTATGGAACTTGTTCATGCAGATTTCTTTAAAATTTGTGTACTTTCCCATTACCTGAATTAGGTCTCCTAATTCAGAGTTTATAGAAATCCAGGACACAATTATTTTTGGTCTATAAAGAACTATTTCATTGGCAAACACGAGAACCAAATATTCTATTAACATTAGATTTGCCATTGAAAATAAAAGAGCAATCATTTCTTGTTTTATCTACATAATTAGGAAAACATTTTATTTATTATTATTTACAAACAATTAAGATGTATAATTGTAGTAAATAAATAAATAAAATTATTTCTTCCCTCTAAAGTATTTGTAATTTAGTCGACTAATCAGACAAATTGTGGATTGTAGATTGTAGCATTTGTCTGAAAATAACCAGCTTCTAGGCTGAAATTGCATCACTGGTGGGCTAGTATTACATTCTATCCCAGAAGTATTACAAATGTTAAAAACTCAGACTGAGACTATAAGTGAGAGAAAGTTGCTTGGCATTTAATTATTTATCAAAATTAAATTATATTGGTTTCCTAGAGAACAATAATTTTTATTTTAAGAGAAAACACAAATTATTATTGTTAATGTTATGATTTTTGCTGATCAAGAGTAGAGAGCAATTTTTTCAGTAATGCATTCATTCATTTATGCATGCAACCACTTTATACTAAGCACTTAAGTAGCACCTACAATGTTATTTGCACTGGCCTAATCACTTTATACATCGTTATTTCCTCCCCTTCCCTATATTTTCAAATCTCCCTGTGAATGTAATTGTATGTATTCTCCTAGACATAGAAAGATAACTCTTCATGATTGGGGCACTGGCCTAAATCTAATTTGCAAAAAAAAAAAAAAATGCAAGAGGGACAATGTAGAACATGTTATGAGGAAATCCACAACTCAAGGAGAACACTTAATATTAAGACACAAACATACCAAATATGAGGGATTCAGTAACAAAATATGAAAGCATGCAGTCTGCAGTTCTCTGTGTACAACTTGAGTGCAGAGTTCTTGACCCAGACACCTTAGAAATGCTATGCAAAGAGCTGCTATGTGACATATGGTATATAAATCATCTCCATTAAACTCTCTGACTTTGTGCCCAGGCAATCCTGCTATGGGACACCCATGACGATCTGTAACACTGGAAGGAAACTTTCTCTTCTTACTTTGAAACAAACATAGAATAGGCACAGCTCTATTGTTAGGTAAAATATTATCATTAGGTAAAATAACATTTTTAGAATCTGGAGCCAAAATTAGTCTGATATATGCTGAACTGATTTATAGTAAGAAGGGAATGTTGAAATAGATAGGAGGTTTTTCATTTCTCACAGATGGGGGCTGATGAGGTAGAAAATTTCATATTTTAAAGACCAAGTCTTCAAATTTTACTGTTCTTTATTTCTTTTCAAATAATACCAAGTATCAAGAAACCTTAAATTCTAACCTTTTGATGTACCCTGAAATATCTTGGCTTGGCGGTCTTAATATTCAACCTCTGTTTCTAAATGTTCATGAAAATATTTGCAGGTAGCTAAGGTGGTGTTATATCTCAAATAGTTACATTATCTAGCCTATTATTTGTATACACTTTAAAATACTAGCCTAGAGCTTAAAGATGATTTACTAAATCATCCACTCTATGAAAATCTTCACAACATACATTATGTTAAGCAATCAGATGAACTACTTCAGTAGAAATCGAAAGGGCAGAAATTTTGCTATTTGCAGATATGGCCTTGAGTCTGAAAAACAAAAATTTCAAAAATCATTGTCAGACAGGTTACATAAGTATGCGCATGCTCATAAGCAAATGTTTGTGACCTTGAGCAAATACACCCAATCAGTGTTTCTGATTTTGACTACATACTAACCATAGGGGTTGTCTCAAGATCTTGGTTACACGCTAAAAACATAACATAGCCTGCCAGAAGCATCGGCGAGGAAGCCTAACTATAGCCATTTGGGGCCTGCACCAATAACTGTGGAACCCAATATATAGGGAATCCATCCTATACTCATTTATATATTTAAAAACAAAACAAACAAACAAAAAAAACATTATGTTGCAAAATTGTACTACTAGAATTTGTAGGAAGAATAACAGCAACATAGACAAGGTGAATAAAGACAGCACTGTGGCTTGGGGACAGAGATATGCCCTACAGAATATAAGATACGTGTAGGAACAGTGATTATTAATTTTGTAGAAACAATACTTTAATGAGTATTCCCAAAGAAATTATAATGCACAGGTATATTCTCATTACAACAAATGGATATTTAGGGGGAGCTTTGACACTAGGATTGAACCCAAGAGTGCTCTACCACTGAGCTACATCTCCAGCCCCTTTCATTTTTTTTTTTTTTTTTTATTTCAGACAAACTTGACCAGGCTGGCCTTGAACTTTCATGATCCTCCTGCCTCAGCCTCCACACCCTGCATGGAAAAAAAAAAGGATTTAAATTTATAGAAGTGAAAGGAACCCTTTGAATCATTGACTATTTAGACATATAAACTTGAAAAGCATGTTGTGTGTGTGTGGAGCTTTAAAGTAATGTAAAGAAAAAAGTTACAGGTGAAATTATCTAAATTAACAAACACGAAAATCTTGTCTTTTTCTAACACAAAAATAGACTTCAGATAGGGTTAGAATTTCCACAACCTAAAGAGGAACACTGTGACAGGAGCAGTATCTTGCTGTTCCTAATGTTATTTTGCATCATTTTTCTGGGTTTGCTTATCAGCTCTGGCCTCGTAAGTATAATCAATTCCTGCATTGAATTCCCCCTCTTTGAAACACTTCCTGTGGTCTCTTTCCTTGGTTAAATTCCAACATTATAATGCTCATAATATGATATGCCATACTCCTTTAAAAGTGCTTCACATTTTCTGAATCAGTATGTCTTCAACAGAATTACATAGGAAGTTAGTAGTCTAATCCCAGTTTATATGTGAAGAAAACAAGTACAGAGAATTTTGAAAATTTGCTCATGGTCATGAAGCTAAACTGTGGCTGGTGGCAAGATGGTTTTCATTTTTCAACCACATAATTACTTTCTCCCTACCAGAGTTGACCTCATTACTATAAATAGATGAGCATCTACTCAAGCATTTGGTCAAAAATATATCACTTAGTGTCCAGAGTTCTATGCCATATATAAAATATAGAAGGGTGCTAAGCATAGGGGCATCATTCAAGAATTCAAGGATTTTTAACTGTTATAAATCAATTATAACATTTAAATCCCAAATTTTTTCTGAATGAAGAAAAAATACCTACCATTTTAAAATGTCATAAATTTCCAAGATTTTAATAAATGCTAAAAATAGAATGATTGCAACTATAATAATGACAGCAAGATAAATGACATATTTTCCAATGCCTCAGTTGATTTTCTGTTTCTATAACATAACCTCAGAGATGGGATGTGTTATGATTTAGTTATGAAGTGTCCCCCAAAAGGTCTTGTGTATATCGGGGTTTAGAGGAGAAATGATTGGGTTATAAGACCCTTAACCTAATCATAGTGTTAATACATGGATAGGGATTAACTGGGTGGTAACTGTAGATAGACAGGGTGTGGCTGGAGGAGGTGGGTCATTGGGGGCCTGTATGTATTCTCTTCTCTCTTGCGTCTCTCTCTCTCTCTCTCTCTCTCTCTCTCTCTCTCTCTCTTTCTTAGGTGCCATGTTCCCAGCTGCTTTCCTTAGCCACACACTTCCATCATTATGTTCTGCCTCAGAGTAATGGGAGCCAGTCATCTATGAACTGAGACCTCTGAAACCATGAGTACAAAATAAACTTTTCTTCTTCTAGTTGTTATTGTCAGGTCTTTGGGGTACATTGATAAAAAAGAAAAAAATGGATAATTTATGAAAAACAGAAGTTTATTCAGGTCATGGTTCTGGAAACTGGGAAGTCTAAGGGCAGGACATTTGCATCTAGTGAGGGCCTTTTTACCATAGCAGAGGGCATCATGTGGTGAGAATGCAGGTGGAAGATCTGACCTTTATAAAAAAGCCACTCATATGAGAACCATCCTAACTCATCAATGAGCGCTCATCTTACTGAACCAAAACACCCAATGGGCCCCAATTCCCAACACCACCATCGTGGAGATCATGCTTTTGACAAATGAACTTGTGGGTGATCTTCAAACCATAACAACTGTCGAATTTGATTTATAAGTAAATGTTTTCATCAGCTACTTATTATCTTTTCTATAATGGGAACATGTTGCAACACTGAAATTTTGCAAATACTTAGAAAAAGGTAGATGTTAACATTTCTTTTTAAATTACTACTGTGAAAAATTTACTGAATTTTCCTATTTCTTCCTTCCATAGCAGACTGGAGAGTGATCTATAGGCTTCATCCTTGAAAAAGTATTCTTCAAAATAATCCACTAGGAAATATCACAAGAATTAAAAATACTAATGACCTGCCAATATAAGAAAAATTTACTTAACAATTTTAGAGATAAAAACAGAATTTTCCTTCCTTTTATCACAAATTCTACTTTTGCTGACGATTTTAACTTACCCTTGTATGTCCCATGTGCCTTAGAAGAAGTGGGCCCATGAGCGGTTACAAAGCTTATGTCTTAGGACAGAAGGAGTAACTAGGTGGTAGGTATCTCATCTGGCATGTGACAGGATCAGAGTTCAATCCTTAGCACTGCAAAACTTAATTAATTAATAAAAATTAAAGGTTAACTCCTATTAAGATCAAGCCACTTAGTAATCCTAGCTGCCTGGATTCAGTTTGTAATGTTTAAGAAATGGTCTTTTGATCTGAATCTGTTCAATGAGACATTACGAATAGTTCACTGGGAAATTCTGAGAAAGAGGTTCTTTCTTTCTCAAGGAGAGAATTAAATAACTTGACTCATTTTTTCTTTCTTTGGAAATGAATATTGAAGCATAAAGTCCAGAATTTTCCTGGCACTCACTCAGTGGAACCAGTAACAAGGTAGAGTGAGACTCTGGATGTCAGGGCAGAAAGATGAAAATGATTTTTATGCTGATGAAGTCATTGAGTTATTGGATCAACCAACCCTCAAACTCACCCAACACCTGTACTTCTTGTTATTTGTTCAAATACATGTACCAATGTGCTTTCTATTCCATGTAGCAGATATTACCTGAAACAATAAATAATGGATACTACATTTTAAACATCTGAATTCAAATCAGATAGTCGGAAGGATAGTGAATAGAATTGAGACACTCTCTGGTCATGTATCCTAGACTGGAGAAGCTATATGATTTTTTCAGTAAAAAAATTAAATCAAAGATCCTTCTTCAGAAACAATAATTATGTTTGCACAGGATGACTTTTGGACATGGGGCCCTGTATGATAGCAGGCCTCATGTCCATGAAGCCTACACTGATCCTAAAGGAAGTCCTCTAAACTCATGCCTCCTGTTCTTTACTTACTAATTGACAGCATATTTAATACTCTCATGTGATTTGGTGAACCTTCTAAAAGTCATTAATTATGTATAAATATAGGATATTTAGGAATAATCACATTTAAATTCATTTATGTGTGTGACTGTGTATATCTATATTGATGAATATTGTCCTTTCTATCAGTGATGCATTTATTAGTCTCTCAGAATGTATTTTTAGCTATAATTTAATATCCTTTCCTCTGCTTGGGTAGAAAAGTTTCTTGTTGACATGATTTTTTAAATGTCAAATGCAATAGCTGAAGGGTTGCACTCTTACATTGTTAAATTATCTACAAAAATAAATGAATAGACTTTTTAGTGGAATTGCAATAGGCCCAACTATTTTTATACCTCCTGTCCCCTACTCATCTAGTAAAATGAGTAATTTTCAACTATTTCAGATTATATATTTCTTTGAGAAGATGAAAGCTAAATAATTTTCCAAGAAAATTATATTTAAGCTTAGCTGCAAAAATTTTTCTGATGTTCAATATTAATTTGAAGCCCACTCAGAGAATTTCTCATTGGTCTACAGAATGTAGATGGAAAGTCCCTGCATCTTTGAAAATAACCATTTTTTTAAACAGAAATTGATATAAATTTCTGGCTAACAATCTTTGACTGGTTAACAGTTATCATATAGTATAAATTCAAGTTACTTAAACAAAACCATCTTACCCTGCTCAGCTCTTTTCTGGATTAACACATCAACAGTATTGAGCTCTTAGAGTTTATTCATGGGCCATGTTGTTTCCCATTTCTAAAGCTCTGATTCTCAGCTCTCTTCAATATAGAGCAACTTTGCAGGGTGGGAGAGAGGCTGAGAAAATAAAAGAGTGAACTTTGGCTACAGCCCCTGAGATTCTGATATAATTGATCTGTGTGTGTTACAAATAATATTAATTTTTTGAACTCTTCCCATTAACACTGTCTGGGTGTAGAAGCATGTGAGTTGTCAAGTAAACTGATTTAAAAAAATACTATAGATCACATGTAGGTAGGTGGGCTATGTTTCCTGAAAATCAGGTGAATTAATAGAGTTATTCAAATAAAGAGGAAGAGAAAATCAGGAAGAAACTTTCCCAAGAGGTAAATGTAAGAATGAGATTCCCTGAGTGGGACAAAGCAGACCGAACAAGACAACAATCATGGTACCACATTCTGCCCCAAAACCTGCACCAGGCTTCAACCTCAGAAATAAACATTTGTCAAAATATTCATTTACTATGAAATAATAGGAATGATCCTGCCCAATGTTTTGTGTAGTTCTGTTTGTTTAGGGGCATGGATATTTACTTGTTTGGATCTTTTACAAGTTACAAAAAATATATAAGATTTACTATTTAACATAACACAAGATTTTTAGTCTTTTTGTGACCAAAAGAATAACCTCATCCTATACTTCTTATGTTCTTAAAGATACAAGTAAATCATTAGGACACAAGGGATCATTTGAAAGTAAATAATAAATTATGGCACCCTTGCATCTCATAATAGCACAAATAACCACTATCAAGGAACTCAGCTGGGTTCTCTTCACATCTCATATTACATGACTTATTTTTTCTATGCATGTTTCACTGTTGACATTCAACATTCAAATGTTAAATAAACATTTGCCTTAGATAGCAAGATTCTTATGGGGAATGCTAAGTATTTTTAATTCAGAGTGGTTTCAGTATGATCATTTTCACACATTCAGCTAAATTCTTTTTATTTCTTTATCAGATAAAGAAAAAATAAAGATTATTTTACCATAAGGTGTGCTGAAAGAAGTGGAAATACTATACCAAACTTACTATTAATATATAGTAAGATGATGGATAACAGATCATCAGTATCATTCTAAAGAATTAGAAATGTAGTAACTGGAAGATATAAGGAAGCAGACTCTCTGAACCCATACGAACCTGAACATAACTATTAGGTGCTATTTCCTCCTGAATGTACAGTAAAAAGCCATAAGGCTTGCACCTGTCACCACTATGATGAGATTAGTTACTCTGCTTGGTGTAAGATTTAAGTGTGGTGCTGAATTCTGTTTCACACCAGACAATCAGAATACATTGCCTAGGAAAAGAATAGGAAGTTTCCATTGCCTCCCACCCGCCCCCAAGGATTTGGGTCCCTGTATTTTTTTTTAGAAAGATTTTTTTTTTTTTTTAACATGGAACTCTAGGAACTCTGATACGTTTCAATGTACATAGATGTTTTACACAAATTACAGGCGGCTTTGATCCGGTAAGATACAGCAATGTAAGACATTCATTTTCTTAAAGAAATTCTAGGCCTCGAAATGGAATTTAGTAACAGGATCCAACTTGGGACCTCACACCACCAGAGCTGTCAGGCTTTTCCTTCTCTATGATTGGGATGCATGTAATAACAAAATGACATAAGAACATAAGAACACCTTACCTTGTAAAAGACAATTTTAACTATTTCAAACCTGGATAACTCGTGCTAACTCTCAATAATTGCTGTTGTAATGCTAGCTAGTTTAGTTTTTTCAAGAGATATCTTCCACCCATGCCTTCTCCTTAGTAAAGAAGATGAGATAATTCCATGGATTCACTACTATTGTTATATAAATTTTGGCTCCACAAACCCTAATTGATATCAGGTGCAACACCTAGGTAGAAGGAGGATATGATGCAATTACTCTTCTCCACTAATGACCTTATGGTTGGAAAATAGCTAAATTGAGGGCAAAATTACTATCTAAAAATATCACCACAGTGATAGGTCATTCCCATTATACTAAGACCTGGTCCATCTCAGTGATCTTAAGGAATAAAACTAACAGAAAATTAACAGAATTGAAGAGTTTTGAGGAACAATATCTATTGTCAGATCTACTCAAATGCACACAGTTTACAAAAATAAAACCTTCAAGTGAGGATTATCTACCAGGGGCACCAGTATTTTTCCATGACTGGAAAAGTTATTATTATGATTTCTTCTAATATTACTCCAATTCCTCACTAGTGATGTAACAAATATTAGAGGATGGCTGTTCTAAGACTCATTGTAATGAGTTGTGAGGCAAATACAGCCAGAAACAGTTGTGATAAATTTCATTTCCCGATGCAAAGCTGGAAGAAAATGTCTTTAGCAATAACTTCTCCAATAAAAAGATGCAATGTGAAATCTGCATACATAGTCTGGTTCTGGCATCTGGATTTGGAATATACAAACGGTGACAATCGCTGATTTATTCATCATTCAATCATGTACTCATTGCACATGCTTCACATCATTCCCTTGCAGAGGTGATCACATGGCATCTTTACCATAATGACATTGAAATAAGAAGCACCCTCTGAGTTTCTTAAAAGATGCCGATTTTATGCCGTTTCACTCTTCTACTGGTTCCGTGAAGATGGCACCCCTTAAAATGAGCTCATAATGTACTTCTTGATTTCAGAGCAGACCAGGCTTCTCTAATGGATTATGTCCCCCTTATCCAGACTCTTTTCTGTCCCCTTTGTAAGAAAATTCCAGCCAGCTGGAACAGCAGGGCAACAAGTACAGCTGGGAATTTCTAGCCCACAGGTGTCCATTCTCGCATTTGATAGCTTGCCAATATCAAAGCTGGATTTGTTGAGGGGATCCCCACAGTTGTTTCACAGAAAGAAAATTATCCACTGGCACTAATAGTAATAATCCCCTCCTCCATATCTGACTTAGTACTTGAGCTAGAGCCACAGCCCACTTTTCTTACTCGGATTGAACCAGTATCAAGTTCTCCAGCCTTTTCACAAGTGGGTGGCAGACTGTCAGGCAGGAATTAGATGAGTACAGGTGGCACCACCTGCTTGAAATGCTTTTGAGTATTTTCTGTTTCATTATTGCTGCATCCAGTGCACCATTCTTTCTTTTCTTGCCAAAAACCATGGCACCATTTGTTTGAGCTTAAAGTCTGTTGCACACTATGATTTTGGATAGAAAGAACATAAAAGGGATTTTTTTTTTGTCCATTCAGAATATGGAACAAGCCCAAGAAAAAGTAATTATTTTGTTGCATAAAATGTAATACAAGATAATCTAATTAGGAGGAATATAGGTCAACTAGCAGATAGATGAAAAGAGATATTATGGATGATTCTTCAGGAGCTTATCACTTTTGATTGCTTCTTTGACTGATAAAAAATATTCTGTAATCAATGTATTCCTAAATAATATATATGGATGCAAAATTCAAATGCATACATCAATAAACTAATGAAGATTAATTCCTAATACATCTGTTTTATTTTAATATGTGAATTATACATTGTTTTTTCAGATTAATAATCATATTTTTATATCTAATCTAAGCATAAAGAGATGCATATAATGGGATTTTATGGATTTATTGGAATACAATTTCACTGTACTATCATTTCTTCTTCTTCTCTTAATCTCTGTTTGATTTCCCTTCTTAGACTCCTTTATATGTGAGATGTGATAAGTTTCTCATGTGAAAAAATTAAAAGAACTTCCAATTTTCATAAATTGTTGTTGTTGATTCTGTGCTTTATCCAGAAAGAACTGAACTGAAGGGACAATATTATTCATATTGAAGCCTTCCTATTTGGGTCCTATAAGATAGGAAATTCATAAACTGTTATCACACTGTATGATCATTTTCTTTCATTGTTTTGCATTTTTAAATTGTAGATGAACACAATACCTTTATTTATTTTTTATTTTTTATGTGGTGCTGAGTATCAAACCTAGGGCCTCACACATGCTAGGTGAGCATTCTACCACTAAGCCACAACCCCAGCCCTCATTTTTTATTCACTATACAACTTGAGTGCAAGAGTAGATGACAAAGAAAGTATTTTCAACCAAGGAGCAAAATATGAGTCAGACTTTAGTGTGAGTTTAAAGTATCAAGTTAATGACTTCAACAAGTGAGGTCAAGCTTCCTGAAATTCATGTACAATGGTTCAAAGAGGCTGTGAAGGGCAAATGCCAACCCATAGCATCCAAAATGTCCTAACTGAATCTCAGCACAGGTCACCCAAACTATTGCTTAAGAATTTTTTGTTGTTGTTTTCTTAATCATCCACAGTCCTGACATGAAATACAACTAATTTAAATAACATAATTGAGGGAAATTTAATAAAGGGGTTATTTATTAATGTGCAACGGGGGATAAAGAAACTAATAAAGTTACAGTTTGGGGGACAGGATATGAAAAGACAACAAAAGGAATTACTGGAACCCCCCAAAATAGGTGTAAAATAGGAAGGGCTAGAGAGAGAGAAATGGATCTCCCTTCAACAAAGAGAGGGAAAGAGGAAGCACTACTCACTATCTGCCTCCCACCCACCCAGTCTCCATCTATGGGTTCCTGTGAGCCTAACCCAGCTACAAGCCATTGGCAAGGGAGTCCTGTGTTGAGGACCAAAGAGCTTAGCCTCCCAGGGAAAGAAGCAATGGAGATCTGGAAGACAAAATTGAAATATCCAGCACACTGTGGAATTGAGCCCTTTAAAATCTATGATTTTTCTTTCTGGATATGATACTGCAATATCAGTTTACATTTAATTTATCTTATTCTTCCTATAAAATTATGAGAAGATGAGAAGAAAAAAATAACATCAAGACAAAAGCGAAGAAAGAATGAAGAGAGGTAAGGCAGGAGGGAGGAAGAAAGGGAGCCATAAAAAAGCATTTCACTACCGTCCTTAATTTTATGTTTGGTCACAATGCTCAAACTGCTACCTACAGTTTTTAATAAATTTAGTTTACCAGCACCATGCCTGACTATTGTACTTCCCTTGTTTTAGTAAGACCAAATAATTCAAAACCTTCATTCTTCTGGTATCTGGGTCCTTGGTGGCCCTCTTTGACTTGGTGTAGCTTCTGCTTATCAGAAGGTATTAAACAAGAGAGTACTAAACGGTGCCTTAATAAATCCCCTGGGTTTTGCTCCTCTTTGCCTCCATTGCATAGCTCAAGCCCTATATCCCCACTGATAATTGGATCACTCTCCAAGACCTTACAGAAATTCTCTTAGCCCTTCGGTGAAGCATTATCCCTACAAAGGCCAAAGGGTATCCTCACCTTCTTATCCATTGACGGAATCCTCTGCCAGGATAACTCCTCTCTTGGGTAGGGAGCTTAAAACACACAAAGTACAAGATGACAAGGAAAATAAGCAAAATCATTTTTCACTGCGTGATTTAGTGAAATAGTGAAGGGGTCACTTCCATGACTACTTATTGGTTCCAGGAACAAAAGCTGAATATGAAGTACAGCTCTCTCTCTCTCTCTCTCTCTCTCTCTCTCTCTCACACACACACACACACACACACACACACACACACACACACACACCACAGGTCTCCAACACAGAGCATACTCAATGAGAAGATGCTCCACCTCTCAGTATTTTCACCCAGCTGGTACCATAGTTGAACCTTCTACAAACTATTTCTTTATTCTATCAAAGCTACGGCTACGAATGATGAAAGACCATTTCCCCTGAGCTTCATGAAGATTCCAGATTATTTGTGGGGAGCCCATTGTTGCATTTCATCTTTCATAAGATGAATCTTCTCATCAGAATTAATGCTGCATTGAACATCATAGATATCAGTTGGGCATTCTTAATACCCTTGAATCTTCATGCCAACAAAAGTGCAGCTTCAAAGGGAAAAAGGGAATTTTCAGAAAATGTGCTGTGGTACATACAAAAAATGGAATACTATTCAGTCATGAAAATAATGAAATTCTGTCACTTGCAACAACAAGGATTAAAACTGAAGATCATTATGGAAAGTAAATAAACCAGGCAAAGAAAGACAAGTACTGTGTGATTTCAATCCTATGTGGAATATGAAAAAGTTGATGCCATAGAAGTGGAGAGTACCAAGTGACTATCAAGCTGGAGAGGGTAGAGGGGAGAGAGAGACGGCTAAAGGTAAATCAAAGGGTACTTAGTTACTCTTAGATAGCAGCAGGAGGCACAAGTTCTGCTATACTGTTGCACAGTAGGATGACTATAGATAACAATGATGTAGTGTGTATTTCAAAATCATCCCTAAATGGCTTCAATTCTTGATTCCATGAGACCTTTGTGCATAAGCCTATTGTCTATTGTCTAGGCAAAGTAGCTGAATGACATCCCCATGATAGGTCACCTTGCCCACCTGCTTACTGGGAGCCTCCTTCCAGCCCATCTCTCTGGTAGCATTTAGTGAGACATTACCATCACACTGTGTCCACCTTGCAAGGTCCAGTCTCATAAATTTCACCCAGATCTTAGTCATCACTCTTTTTTATTTTATCATCGATTCAATTTCTTTGCCACTGAAAGTCATTAAAAGTCTGAAATTCAGGCCATCTTTCTTTTCACATTAAGTAAGTAAACAGAAATATCTCAAGTTCTTTCCACTAGAAGTAGTTTGCTTCATCACTATCTTTCAAGGATACCTCTGAGTGACATGGTATTGCTTTTATATATCAGTTCTATTCTAGGTCCTGGGGGAAAAAAGTTATGAACAAAAGCAACAAAACTGTTGTCTGTGTAGACCTAACTCCAGGGCACAAATTTCCAAAATAGTACCAATGATTTCTCAGTAACCATTGCACCCGTGGGCCAAAAGAACTGCCAAACAGTTTTATTTGTTAAGTACTTTTGTCTATAAACTTATTTGTGTCCTAATAAGTTAGTTAAGACAGTACTGCATAGACATTGGAAAAAGCTTTATTTTCCTTAATTGTTTTAATTAACAAAATTAATTACTAATGTAAAATGTATAGCTGATAGCATTGTTGAAGTTCTCAAAATTTAGAGTTACAGTTGAAGCCACCATATTTGTTATCTTTCTATATTTGTGTTATATGCTTCTTATATGCATATAAAATATATTATATATTCCAAACTATTCCATATTTTTTCTGAAAATAATTGGTTTTTTAAATCACAATCACCACCACCCAAATCCCAACTTTGTAATGACATAATTCCATAAAAATGTGTGAGATATGACTTTAAAATAAATCTTTGAAAGAAGCTTTTTAGTTTGAATCCATCCCATTTATTGATTCTTGATTTTAATTCTTGTGCTATAGGAGTCTTATTACAGAAGTCAGTGCCTAATCCGACTTGATGGAGATTTGGGGCTACTGTTTTCTTCTATTAGACACAGTGTCTCTGGTTTAATTTCTAGGTCCTTGATCCACTTTGAGTTGAGTTTTGTGCATGGTGAGAAATAGGGGTTTAATTTCATTCTGTTGCATATGGATTTCTAGTTTTCCCAGCAACACTTGTTGAAGAATCTATCTTTTCTCCATGTTTTTAGCACTTTTGTCTAATGTGGGTTAGACTCTGTGTCCTCTATTCTGTACCACTGGCCAACCAGTCTATTTTGGTGCTAATACCATGCTGCTTTATTACTATTGATTTGTAGTAAAAAGCTTCTTCTCAGCAAAGGAAACAATCAGTGCATTTGGGGAGCAAATTTTTACCACATCCATATCAAATAGAGCGCCAATCTCTAGGATATATAAAGAACTAAAAATCTAAACACCAAAAAAAAAAAAACACCAAAACAATAAATGGGCCAAGGAAATGAACAGACACTTCATAGAAGAAGAAATACAATCAATAAACAAGTATATGAAAAAATGCTCAGCATCTCTAGCAATTAGAGAAATGCAAATCAGAACTACACTAATAATTTATCTCCCTCTAGTCAGAATGACAACTATTAATAGTATAAACAACAATAAGTGTTGGCAACGATGTGGGGGGAAAGGCACAATCATACTTTGCTGGTGGGACTGCAAATTGGTTCAACCAATATGAAAAGCAGTATGGAGATTCCTTGGAAAACAAGGAATGGAACTAACAGTTGACACAGTTATCCCAATCCTAAGTTTATACCCAAAGGACTTAAAAACAGCATACTACAGAGACACAGCCACATCGATATTTATAGCAGCACAATTCACAATAGGTAAACTGTGGAACCAAACTACATGCTCTTCAGTACATAAATGTATAAAGAAAATGTGGTATATACACACAATGGAATATTATTCAGCATTAAAAGAGAATAAAATCATGGCATTTGCAGGTAAATGGACAGAATTGGAGAATATAATGCTAAGTGAAGTTATACAATCCCAAAAAACCAAATGCCAGAATGTTTTCTCTGATATAAGGAGGCTGAATCATAATGGGGTTGAGAAGGAGCATGGGAGAATTAGAGGAACTCTAGATAGGGCAAAAGGGTTGGAGGTGAAGGGAAGGTGCATGAGTTAAAAAAGATGGTGGAATGAGATGGACATTATTACCGAGTACATGTATGAAGCCATGAATGGTGTTACTATACTTTGTATACAGCCAGAGATATGAAAAATTGTGTTCTATATGTGTAATATGAATTTTAATGAATTCTTCTGTCATATATAACAAATTAGAATGAAAAAAAAACATCATGCCACAGTCCATAAATATGTACAATATTAGGTGTCACCTCAAAAATTGAAAGTATAAAAATATAAACTATGTCATGGTAAAAAAACAAAATCTTCGTCAAGTTAGTAGTTAATGTGGCATCTGAAATACATTAAGTATCCCTGTGCTTCCTACATTTCTTTACAGTGTTTCACACTGCCCCTGTGACTTTTTGGGAAGTGCAGGTCTTGGGAAGATATGACAAGCGGTTATAGATGGTGTTAGATTATAAATGATCTAAAGAAAATGAATTAGTATAAACAAGTAGAAAGAGGTGAAATATAAAATATGATTCCCATGGGAACCTTGAAAATGGTGATATTTGATCAGAAACTTAAGTGAAGTATCAGAACAAGGGCATAATCCTCCATACAGACAAACATAGGAATGAAGTTCCAGCGGCAGGTACATACCTCACTTTGTTGAAGTATGTTTCCATCTCTTGCCTGTTGTCAATAATGCTGCAATATGGGAGTAAAAGTGTCTCTTTGAAATTCTGATTTCAATTCCTTTGAACTAATATCCAGGAATAGGATTTCTGGATTATATGGTAGTTCTTTTCTAAAGGGATCTTTTTATATATGGTTTTCTATAGAAGATTCACCATTTTAAGTTTCACCAATAGTTCACAAGGATTCTAATTTCTCTGCATCAATATCAACATTTGGTATTTTGGTCATCTTAGAAAGTAAGAGATGATACCTTATTATGGATTGATTAATATTTACCTGATAATTGGTGATGTTAAACACCTTTTATACTGTTGATAATTTGTGTGTTTTCTAGTTATAACTGTTTATTCAAGTCTATTGCCCATTTATTAACCTGGTGGTTTTATTTGATATTGAGTTGTAGGAATCCCCTACATATTTTGGATATTCATTATTTTATTAGATATAATGTTTAAAATATTCCTCCCATTATGTAGGAGGCTAGTTCTGCTGTTAATTTTTTTTCTTTGATGTGCAGAATCTATTTAACTTTGGTGTAGCCCCACTTGTCTATTTTTGCTTTTGCTGCTTATTCTTTTTATGGCCATTTCCAAAAGCTTAGAATAATGTCATAAGAGTAACACCATGAAGTTTTCCTCTATGATTTCTTGCAGTAGTTTCAGGTCTGATGCTAAGTATTTTCAGTTGGTTTTTGTGTATAATGTAAAATAAGTATCCTATTTCATTATTTTTTCATGTTGATGTTCAATCTTTCTATGACCATTAGTTGAACATACTATGTTTACCCATTGTATAGTCTTGGCACTACCTGTGGTTTTGGAAGATCAGCTGAAAAAAAAAAATACACACACACACACACACACACACACACACGTGTTCATTACTGGGCTCTCTATTCTGCTGTAATGGTTTGTGTGTTTGTCTTTATAAAAGGACCAAACTGGTATATAATTACTTCAACTTTGTAATGTTGAAATCCACAACTATGAGGTTTCTGGCTTCATGTCTTATACTTAATACAATTTTGACAATTCAATATCTTTTGTGTTTCCATCCTAGTTTTAGGACTGTGATTTTCTATTTGTGGAAAACTGCCTTTATGATTTTAATATATATTGCATTATATCTGTAGATCATTTGGGCATTATGAATTTAACAATATTAAATTTTCTAATCCATGAATATAGAATGAATGTCTTTTGATTTGCTGTTGTCTTCATTAATTTTTGTTTGTTTCCAATATACAATTCTTTTACCTCCTTAGTTAACTATATATCTAAATATCTCCTTCTCTTCTTCTTTCTCCTCCTCCTTCTTCCTTTTCTTTTTCTCCTTCTCCACCTCCTATTTTTTTGTTGTTGTTCAGTAATGGGGATTGGAATAAGGGGTGCTCTACTACTACACTACATCACCTTTCCTTTTATTTATTTATTTATTTATTTATTTATTTATTTTTATTTTGAAACAGCACCTTGCTAAGTGGCTGAGGCTGGCTTTGAACTTGTCGTCCTTCTGCCTCAGCCTCCTGAGTTGAATATTTCATTAGTTGTTATACTAAGTGGAATTCTTATTATAATTTTCTTTTCAGATCATTCAGTTTTAATGATTAGAAATGCCACTGACTTTTTGTTTGGTGACTTTTTACACTTTGAATTTGATGAATTTGTTCATGTTTGTAATATTTTCTCTAGAATATTTCAGTTTTTCTGTGTAGAAGATCATGCAGTCGGTAAACAGCAATGATTTTAGTTCTTCCAATCCAATTTGAAAGCCTTTTAATTCCTTTTCTTCCATAAGTACTTTGACTACTATTTTCAATAGCAAAATGAATACTAATTGTGAGAATTAGTATTATTTCTAATCTTAGAAAAAATGATTTCTGTTTTTTTTTTTTTACCATTGAATATAATATTAATTGTGGGCCTTGCAAATATGATCTTTAATATACTACAGTACATTCCTTATGCTCTTAATTTATTTAGTGTTTTTAGCATTAAAGCCTCTTGAATTTTGTCAAATGTTTTTCTGCATCTTTTGATATGATCATGTGTGTTTTTTTAATCCCTTCATTCAGTTAAGGTGATGTATCACATTGATTTAATTTTTGTTGGAACATCCTTTCATAGGGGTAAGTCACACTTGTCACGATATATTACAGTTTTAGAGTGAAGTTGCATTCAATTTGCTAGTATTTTGTTTTAAAATTTTACATCTGTATTCATCATTACTCATTATTTTCTTTTTTGCAATATGTTTTTCTCACCCTGGCATCAGTGTAATGCTGACCTCATACAATGAATTTTAAAATGTTCCTTATTATTCAGGTTTTTGAAGTATTTGAGTAGAATAATCATTAAATTCTCTTTGTGAGTTTGGAAGCACTCACCAGTAAGACCTCAGCTCCACAGCTTCTGTTTGTTAATATATTTTTATTGCTAGTGCAATCTCAGACTATTTATATTCTATTTTTTAAAATTTCCTCATGATTTAGTTTTTGTAGGTTGAATTTTTTAAGAATTTATACATTTATTCTAGGACATAAATTTGTTGGCATGCCTTTGTTAATGATAGCCTCTTACCCTCCTTCTATTTTCTGTAATAACAATTGTAATAGCTCCTTTTTAATTTCTGATTACTTAATTAAGTTTCTTTTTTTTTCTTAGCATAACAAAAGTTCTATCAATAGTATTAATCTTTTCTAAAAACCAAGTCTCAATGATACTTTTTTCTTACTTTTCTACTTTTAATTATTTCTATTTTTCTTTTTCCTAGTTTCTTGGTGTATGAAGTTAGGGTATTTATTTGAGCTATTTCTCCTTCTCTGATGTACTTGTTTATTGCTAAAATATTCTCTCTAATATTATTACTGGTGTCACTGTATTCCATAACTTTAGATATGTTGTGTTCTGTTGTTATGTGTCTGAAAACAATTTCTAATTTCCCTTTCAATTTATTTTTTGTTCCCCACTCTTTGTTGAAGAGCATGTTGGTTATTTTACACATATTTGTCAATTTTCCAGTTTCCTTTCTATCGTTACCTCTACTTCCATTAAATCATGTTTAGAGAACATGTATAGCATTATTTTAATCTTTTTATGAGTGTTAAGATTTGTTTTATGAGTTAGCATGTGATCCATTCTGGAGGATTTTACATGTGCCTTTGAGATTCATGTGTATATTTCTGCCATTGGGTGAAATGTTCTGTATATGTCTGTTAGGTTTTTTGGCATATGTTTTTTAAGTCTTCTGTTTCCTATTAATCTTTCATTGGAATATATTATTCATTATTGCAAATATGCTTAAAACCCTGTCCTATTATTGTGGTGGTATTTCTTCATTCTATCAATGTTTACACATTTGGATGTTCTGATGTGCATTATATTTATAATTTTTATGTCTTGTTGTTGAATTGACACTTTTATCCATATAATCTGATTCCTTGTCTTCTCATATAGGTTTTTTTAATTTTTGGCAGGGGTACCAGGTACTGAATTCTGGACATTTGACCACTGAGCCACATCCCCAGCCCTATTTTGTATTTTATTTAGAGAGAGAGAGTGAGTCTCACTTGAGTTGCTTAGTGCCTCACTTTTACTGAGACTGGCTTTGAACTTGTGATCCTCCTGCCTTCTGAGCTGCTGGGATTACAGGTGTATGCAGCAGCCTTTTAATAGGTTGTGACTTATTTTTTTTTCTAATATAAGTATAGTCAACTTAACTAATATTTATTCTCGTTTCTATGAAATATGTTTTTCTATTTTTTTTTCTTTCAGCCTACATGTTTTTAAGTCAAATTTAAAACTCTTTTAGCATCATTTTTTAGCATACATATTTTTATGTACTCATTTACTCTGTGTCTTTTGAATTGGGAGTTTAGTCTATTTACATTTAAAGTAATTGTTGATAGGAAAAAAATATCCTAATGCGGTTTTCTTCATTGCTTATGCCTACCTTATTGCTTTTAAGACACTCTTTCCTTTTATGCTGTTTTCCTTGTGCTTTGTTACTTTTTAGTGACATGCTTTGATTCCTTCCTCATTTCCTTTTTTATGCCTTCTGTAAGTATTGTGTGCATTGGGGGTGTTACCATGGAGATTACATAAACATGTTATAGTTGTAACAATGTATTTTAAACTGATAACTTCAATCACTTACAAATACTCTATACTTATACTTTCCCTCCCACACACCTTATTTTACTGATGTCACAATTTACATATTTTTAGCTACAGTTAATTTTTTATACTTTTATCTTTTGACTTTCATGCCAGAATAAAGAGTGATTTATGTATAAACCATCATGATAGTATTATAGGAATTAGTTTTGCCTATATATTTATCCTTTCCAGAGAGTTTTATGCTTTTGTGTACTTTTGTGTTGCTGCTCAATGTCTTTTTCTCAATTTGAAAGACACCTCTTATCATCTTTTGTAAGGCAGATCTCATGATGATGAACTCCCTTGGCCTTTATGCTCCTCCATCTTTGAAGGTAAATTTGTCAGGTGCTGCATTCATTTCAGCCTGCTCTTTCAGCACTTTGAATGTATTATGCCACTCCCTTCTGTAAAGTATCTCCTCAGAAACCTGAGGATTATCCTATCAAGGTTTCCTTGAACATGACAAATCACTTTGGCTGTTTTCAAAATGTTTTCTTTTCATAATTTGATTATGTGGATACATGTGGATTTCTTTAGTATTTTCCTAGCTTGAGTAATTCAGTTTCTTGAATTAGGGTGTATATTTCTTCCCCTATATTTTTGGACATTCAAGCTGGTTTGTCTTAAAATAAGCTTTCTGCAAATTTTTCTCTCCCATTTTCTCCTATAGACTCAATAATGTGTATACTGGTATACTTCATGACATTGTAAAAGTCCCTTGGGTTTTCTTTACTTTTTCAATTTTTTTTTGTTCCTTTGACTATAGTATCTCAAAAGACTAGTCTTTAAAGTTCATTGGTTTTTATTTCTGTTTAATTAAGTCTTTATTAAAACCCTTTAGTAAATTATTCAATACTCCACATTTTTCAAATTGTTTTTGTATCCAAAGTTTCTGTTTGGTTATCTTTTATATTGACTCTTTCCTTGTTGATATTTTCAAAATTTTAATGCCTTAGTTCCTTGAGCTTATATAACATACTTGTGATGCTTATTTTCAATGTTTGATCACATAATTCTGATACCTATATTTCTTCTACAAGTTGGTAATTTCAGTAAATGTACATCTTTTCTCTCATTGGGTGTGGAGGGAGCAATCTTTCCTTTGTGTTGGGATTCAAACATTTGAAAAAAAAACCCAAAAACAAACATTTCTCCTATTTTCTATAGATTGCCTCAGAAAAGGGAAGACCCTCACTAATCTTCCAGTTAAGATCTTGTGTTTCTATGTAATGTGTGTGTGTGTGTGTAAGATCTTGTTTTTCTATGAAACTTGTGTGCATGTGTGATGTGAATTTTCTGGGTTTGCGTATGGAATTTCTCAGTGTGGGGCTTGCTGGCATCATTTTCAGAATTTTATAATGTTCTACTCCCTCTATGGTTTGTTTATAGAACTGCAAATTGTCTTTTTCTGCAGCAACGATATGTCCTGATCTTGCTTGTCCTCGTTGACCATGAAATTCAGAATGAGCCTGCTTTCTCTGAGCATGAAGAGTCAGGTAAGGTAGTCTTTGGGGCTGTCCTCAGGAAATCCAGTTGTACTTTGCCTTCCTTTTCCTCTTTCCTCCCAAGGGAGGAGTTACAGGCCACAGTATTCTCTCTAGGTACTGAGGTGTGCATGCGGGAGGAGCTGAGGTGTGCATGTGGGAGGAGCTAACACAGGTGCAATGAAATTGCTCTTATTTTCCATTTCACTGTGGTCATTCTCAACATTGTGCTCAGCTCAGATACTTCAATCACCTTATTAAATTCCTGAATTCTTAAAAATATATTTGGTCCATATATTGTTTTTATATTGGTATGTCTATGGCAGAATGACAGCTGACTTCTCATTTTAATATATTGAAATGTTCCTTTCCATGTTTTCTTATTTTCTATCTTAGATTTCCCATGTACACTTAAGTACTAATTATATTATTTGTATCAACACTAATAATCATATTATTGTATTGCATTTTATATTCTACACAATTACTCTTCATCTCAAATTCTATTTTAACTTACCCTGTTATTTTGCTTTTGCTTGTTCTAATAACCCATATTCAAAGTTCTGCACCTTTCTGAATGCAAAGTATCCAAGTTAATACTTAGTTTCATCTTATATTATTTGTATATTTATTTCTGGATTAGATGTATCTGATTTGACTGATAGGAGAATAAACTCCTGTGAACACCAGGATTAAGAAAGTTAGGGAACTAGTCACAGTGATCTGTTGCTAAAATGATGTTTTAGGCCAGTAATTTCTGTTATGAGAGTTAGGTATTGCATACCTAGTTTTAAAGAAGTATACAATTTTTGAAGTTTTTCCATATTATTTAAGTGTGAAAACAGTAACTCTGTAAATTGTGGTAATTTAATGATGTGTGTAATAATACCTAGATAGACCAAAATGATGGGATGCTACTTCCAAAGTTAGATTATGAAAGATTATAGCTTTCATTTTGTTCCTACACTCTCTTTCTCTCATTCTTTTCCTTTCTGTACCTCCATCCCCACCTGCTTGATATAATGAAATAATCTGTCATGTGAACATCTACTGGCCTGTAGACAGATTCATGTGCAAGAGGCATCAGCAAATGGGTGTGGCAGAGGAAACCCCCCAATCAAACCACAAGAAACACTCTGGCCCACAACCACATGAGTGCAGTTGGAAGTGAATCCTCCTCTTGTCTTGAGATGAATACAGCCCCAGTTGGCACATGATTGTGGCCTCTTGAGATACTGTGAGCCAGAGAATAGAGCTAAGTCATCCACTTTCCTGACCCACAGATTTGCCAATTTTTGCCTTGATTGTTATTATCTAATGATTCACTGAAGGCCTAATTTTTCATTGGCATTGAATTTTTCTGAATCTTCAAAACTGATTATTGTGGGTGGCATAGATATATGTGTATATATTCATGTTTTAATCATAATAATCTATATAGAAATTTGTATATATATATATATATATATATATTGTGAAGACAAAGTTCATTTAGATTATTATCAAGATGAGCAATAGGAAATTATTTTAATTTAAAATTAATCTTGAAATTCATCTTATTTATTCTGTGGCTTTTATATATTTTGCTACATTTCAATGCTGAACTACTCATCATCTAAATATTTTTTTTTCAAATGACATAGATATTTCATTACCACCATCTGTTACAGAACTCAACTCTCTTCAAAACCAGAAGCTATGTATGCTACTGAAATGCCATTTAGATCTACAGCTGTGGAAATTCCCCATAGAGGTGGTTGTAATAGCTAATAATTTTTATTCCTTTAAGAAAAATAACTATTCAAATACCACAGTAAGAATTCTCACTGCTATACTGCCTTCTGGGCTAGGTTACATCTTTATCTTCTCTTAAATAAAATGGATGAGTCCCATGGCCTTTCAGGACCCAGGATCTGTGTCTTACCTTGGTTAATTCACTGTAACAGTTTCAGAGATCTCCCTGTAGAGAAAATGCAGCTCAAGGTGTTGTACCATGAATTTTATAGCAAAAATAAAAATTTCTTACAAATAAATAAAGCAAGTAAATTTGGATAATGAAAATGCATTTGGGTAATTGATTTGAGAGCTTGTACAGTCCAAACCTGACATTTCCATTCCCATCTTCATTTTGTTTTTAAGGAGATTTCCATTCCTTGACATGTTTATTATTTTGACACTGAGCTAGTTTTCTCAAAGCATTTTTCACTCCAAGGATCCTAAAATAAGAAAATAAACATTATGCCACTAAAAATATTCTGAGTTTTACTTAGAAAACAAATATACTAACAAGTGATTGTTCACACACCAAGTCTCTCATCAGAAAAAGTGTCTTAGTCATTAAAATCACACTTCAGTGTTGTAAATAGAGAAGAAATCTTAATTATGAAGGGGTAACTGAATTTTCTGCCCTCCACATGACCTCATATGTAGATTGGCTTGTAGTTGCCAACATTTAATGATTAGATTTTATTTTATTAAGAATGTAGCAAGAAGTGACATTTAAATTATTTAACCAAAGTGTAGGAGGGGCACAAAATCATCTGAAAGGATGTTGACCATGGGATTGGTGTGAAGAACTGACCTCCAGTTGTGTCAGATATCAACTTTTTATTTGTTGGACTGTGATTGGGATGTGGTTATTCAGGGCATCAGCATCATACAGAGGTTCAACATGCAATTATTATTATTATTATTATTATTATTTAATTATTTTTTTGGATACCAAGAATTGAATTCAGGGGCACTCCATGGGGATAAGATAAATTATGAGGATAATGGTATTTGTTCTCTTGTATCTTGATGGACTTATGTGTCTTAATTATAGAATTCAGTCCCTTTCCAGGGTTGCAGAGAGAAATCAAGTACAGACACCGCACTTACATGGAAGACTTGTTCGTGGAGGGAGGAGATCTGTTCGTATACAACACTATTCATGAAGCCTCCATAGGACTTTCTCATGGCTCTCCATCCTGCTCCCAGACAACAAATCTTTCCTTATTTCTTGGCTCCTACCATCAATTTGGCAGATGGGATTCTGTTTCTCAAATAACTCCCTTTCAGGATTTCTCAATCTAGGAATGTTTATATGTTGAACCAGATAGGACCTTAAGGGAGAAGCAAGAGTATTATCCCCAACCTTGGCCTTTGTCCACTATTTTCCAGTAGCTCCTCTTTTCCTTTAAGTTGTGAGAACCAAAAATATCTTCAGTATCTGCAGATACTGTCAGATGTTCCCTAAGGGACAAAAATGCCCTTATTGAGAAGATATGCTCTAAATAGGCTACTCATTTCTCAACTTGGAGCAGTTTAAACACTCTACTAAAGTTCTTTAAATGTCTCACACACATCCATGTGTAGCTCAGAAACAAAGAACATCTGGTCACAAAAACATAGTGAAGCGAATTCCATTTAATCATCATTGTGAACCAGTTTTCTTACAATTAAGCATGTAGGTTATGTGTTCCCTGTGTTGAAAGGCCTTCAAAGTAAAAGTTAATACACAACCTATGGTGCTATATGTAAAATATTTGTCCTGACAATTCTAAGGTAAAATCGATCTTATATTTAAGAGTCACTTACTATGTGATATTTCTTTTTCAGTTTGTGAACTCCTGAGGAGTGAGAGAAGTTGGAGGCTTAACAGGTCACATGAAGGCTGCTCCTAGTTCATCTGATAATTCAGCCTTTTTTTTTTCTTTTGTTGGCAATACTGGACATTGAACCCAGAAGTGCTCTACTACTGAGTTATATTCCCAGTTCTTTTTATTTTTGCTCTTGATACAGAAATGATTTGCTCCTGGTTGGCCAAGAACTTGTGATATCCTTTCTCAATCTCTCAAGCCACTGGGATTACAAGCATGTGCCCCCAAATCCAGCTAGACATTGCTTTTTTGAAGGAACTTGATGAATTACATTTTATAATATTTAAAAATTAGATTCTAATTCACAATAAATATCTACGAAAAATTGAAATATATTTAAGCTTTCATACTCATAAGTACTTAGAACAACAAATATAAATCCTATTTCATTGAAACACAAAAATATAAATTATTAAATATCTACACCTAAATAATTTATTTTTACTACTTAATTCATATATACATACCCCAAATATTTGATACTAGTGATACTAGAACCACATAATAGCTATTAATATACTGTGTATTTAAAACAATATATATATTTTTTTCAGTTTTCATGACATTCTGAGTTACAAATATTTATAAAAACTTAAAAATGTACCAAGAACTACTCTGGAACATCTTACTATAACATGATTTATTTTTCTTTATGTAGAGAGTTAGATTATTTCATTGATTTTTTTAAAACTCAACCTAGCCAATTAAACCTCTAGAGCCACTCTTTGCCAGAATTTGATCTATTACTGGAAACTGAATTAAAATATGTATTTTGATAAGGTTATTTTCCAATGGAATACTATAAAGAATAAAATTGAAATCACTAAAATCATCAGTATTTTTGCACTTCTATAGTTTTTAACTCTTGATTTTTTTTCCCAAGCTATAGGATACAATGTTTTTAATTTAAAGTAACCTTTTAAAATGTAAATTCTTACAAAATGGAGAATTGTTAACTGTGAAGACAGTGGAATAGTAGTAATGATAAATGTTTTCATTCCAATAAAATTTCAATGTAAAAATGCTGAGAGTACAGCCAAGTAACAAAAGCTGATTTTGATAAGTAAAAAGAAATATTTTTGACAAATGTGCATTTAATTTAATAATTTTCAACAGATTTGTCTTTGCTTTTGGCTAGCTATTTTACTCCATTAAGATTATTTTTCTACTCTAACTGCTAATGATTTCACACAAACTAGTGAAATATCGTCCCCTACTGTTCAATTCTGATAAATTGGTTATAAGGAAACTGAGCTTATCAAACTGCTACAATTGAAACCTCTGTATCAATGACACATTAAAAAGAAGAGTTTTTTTTCTAGTTTTAAACACATACTTGTTAAAGAATCTGTTTTTGCTTATTTCCATCAAATCCCTCCCTAATTAAGTTTAACACTGACATTCTTGGATAATTTAAATTTTAAAACTAAGCAAGAAAAATGACAATTTACATACCTTTCTTAATATGAAGCAGTATTATATTTATTTAGTAAATAATTGTGTTATTCCATTTAAAATTTAAATAACTGTTTTATATTCCCATTCATAGCTACATTATAAAAATTGTACATATAAAATTAGATTTTCTTGAATAAAGTCTTTTACAGATTATTTGTCTTTACAGAACAAAATATTTACTTAAAATTAAGAATGCATAATTATTTATAAAATAACCCACTCATCTATTCTGGGTGCTTGCAATTTGATTGCTTTTTTAAAAAGGGGAGAATTTTTTAAATGTGAACTTAGGTGTTTAAAACTAAATTATCCTCATTTTACTCTCATTTGTATATTACAATTGCATGATTTGGGGTGACTGATTTATAATTATTTGTTCACAGGAATTTTATACATACACCCTAAAGACAAAGATCTAATTCCATTGTTTCTGTTTGAATTTAGATTAAATTCTAATGATTAACAAAGAAATCTAAATGAAGTGTCACCTACAGAAGTTTAAGGCATTTGTCCTCCTGCAGTTATCAAATTAACACATTCTATTTAACCAGCCTTTTAACATTTAGCTGTAAGAAAAGGGAACATACTTTGAACTATTTTCAACAAAACACCTGTAAAACAAAAACTAATGTCCTATTTCAAATTTTGACCAATCTTAAGAATAAAGACTCTAAAAATTGACACCTTGGTCATTATTGAAACTATGAGGGAGTATAACTATGTGTGGCAGAGACAAAAACCCAAAATTGAATTTTAGTTTTAAATCCCTTTGTTCTCACAAGGTAGAATATGAAGGGTTGGATTGAGAGCATTTTAAAAATCTAGATTGACAATGCTGTTTGTTGTATGGGAAAAGGAACAAATAGTGAGGAATCCCTATAAGAAGAGAGATTTAATAGCTAAATGGGTTATTCTATTGATAGATGCAACAACCTAAAACTCACAAACTAGTTCTATGTCTCATTTTCCCTGTTGTTATAAATCCACAAAGATCAATGTAGATGTGGCCTGAGAAATTGCCATTACTGAGGAAAGAGCAGAATACACTACTGTGTCTGATGATGTGCTCAGCTCATTAAGAACAATCTTCTAAACATCAGCCCCAATCCCCTTGCTATGGCTCTTTTTGGGAGCTAAGTTGTTGCTCACTCTGATAAATATAACATCCATAGCTTGAAAAAATGATTTCTCACAATTCTAAGCATATATTATGATATTTCATGGCACAGTCTTTTGAAAACACGTGTCAAAGAATATCTATCTGAGCATTCAAATTATTAAAAAGATTGTCTATGCTTCATCTATAGGGAACTGGTTAGATAAATCCTAGAACACACATGAAATGAATTTCATTGGCTATTCTTTGTGTGAGGGACTGGTGTTGCATGAATTATTTGTTCAATAAATACTTGCTGAATTATAGAATCAATTTTAAGAATGTAGCTAGAGTAATATTAATTTATTATTTTTATATTTGTGGATAGTTTTTCTATCCATCTAAAGAAGAAAATGCTATCAATTTTTTTTTCTTAACATCTTGATACCCTACTTATTTTATCAATAGAAAGATAAGGAAAAACACAAGAAATCCAGAAGAGAAAAAAATCTAATCACAAAAACATAATTAAATAAAGGACTCTTAGAAACCCAAGAAAAGCTAGCATTTTAATTTTTTGGTATAACTTGAAGTTTATGTGCTTACAAATGTTATATTTTTACTAAGATTTAACCCAAATTCTACATTAAACTTAATTTTAAAATAGAACTTTTTTCCATGGGTGATAAGCGACAAAATTTGTGCGTATTTGAAATAAACAAAGTGATGATTTGATACACACATTATGAGATGATTACCACAATGAAGCTAACATATCCATGACTTCATATAGTCAGTGTGTGCGTGTGTGTGTGTGTGCATGTGTGTGAACAGAACATTTAGGATCAATTATCCTCACAATTCTCAAGTACACATTATAATTAAGTAGAGTTGAGATGCTATACACTAGATATCCAGTACTCATTCATCTCATAACTAGAAGTTTGCACACTACAAACTTGCCCTCCATTTCCGTATACCTGACTATTGGATTTCAGTCAACCACCAAAAGGTAAGAAAAAATTAGACCACAGTTCTTGAAAAGCATCTCACTCTGGTATTAAGCGTTCACAATACAATTCTCAACACAAACTTATTTTGCACTTAAAATACGTTTATTCCCAGAAGGAATCAAGTCAATGGAATGAGTATATACTATGGAGAATTCTGAGGATTAGGTTGCCACTTTGTTAACTTAAAGTAAGTTAAGTTCTAATAAATTATTGGCAGGTTCAAATAAAACAGTATTTATTCATTTGTGACTTTTAGTGAAACTGTGTATAATTCTGTATCCTGTACAAGAACAACCTGTAAATATAAGCTTTGATTTATGTTCGTAATCATTTGGCAAAATATAACACAAATTATATTTCAAAGTCCTGTTGTACTGGGTTGGGGTTGTGGCTCAGCGGTAGAGTGCTCACCTAGTGTCTGTGAGGCCCTGGGTTTGATCCTCAACACCACATAAAATAAATAAATAAAATAAAGGTATTGTGTTCAACTACAACTAAAAAATAAAAATAAAAAGTCCTGTTGTATTTTTCTCTTTCTATGGATAGAACTATATCTAGGGCACTCCATACATTTTAACAAATATATCTTTCTCATGAAAATAAAGCATAGAAAATAGATATAACAACACTAAATCAATTATTATTATCAGTGTACTGCAAAGTTGCCCATAATTAAATGCATTTAATTTGTAAGGATCATGTCTTTTATGTTTGTCATAATATAGTAAGTAGGCTGGTCCACTTGATTCAGTTAAGAATAGGATTCCAATAGTCAAGAGTTGTTATTTGCTCATCTAATAGCCAGGTGTTCTACATAAATGTACTGTTTTTTGTTCTCAGACCATTTACCTATTTCTACTTCTTATTACATGGGAGCCCAGGAAAGAGTGTTGAAAATTTTTCAAGGTTTGTCACCATTGCAAAGAACAGAAGTCCAGCTATATTGTTCTTGACATGGTCTTCAATAATGGAGACTTCTAACATTTTTAACATCAGCAGTAAGCTTCCTCTTGCATTTTATCTTTCCTCTGACCACAGTGTCCTTTTTGATAGAGACATACTTTCCCTGGGGCTGACCCACACCAAGTAAACTCCTTCCACCTGCTAATATGCCAATACTAAATATCCTAACACCCTAATTGCTTTGTATCACTCTTTTATTTGTTCAGTTATCATATATTTCATTATTTAGCATCTGTCTCTTCCACTTGAACATAAGTTCCCCATTGCATCTCTGGATTCTATCATGATGTCTGGCAAAGATTAGCTACTCAATAAACGAAAAAGATAAATTGCTCATTGTATTTAATGCAGAGAAACAGATAGAGCATTTATAAAGAAATTACACTGGGTAATTCTATTAAGTACTGTTTGTAACTACATGAGTCTAGAGAAGACATGTGTACAAAAGAAACAGGAAATATAAAAAAATGGGAGCAATTTCAAGCCTTTCATCCAGGAGAACAGATATTCCTGCTGCAGCCACAAGCATGCCAGCCAGAGTAAAGTGAGAGAGACTCAGTGGGATCCTGAAGTGCTGATGAGATTGGAATGTACAGACAGCTGGGGTGATGTGGCATTATAATCCAGCAGACACCATGAGGAAGTGAGTTGAAATCCCATATTTAGATTGGGCTGTAAAAGATTCTATGGCAGAAGTATATGATATGACTGGCAATTTGAAGCTAGAAGTAACAACTCAAAGTAAAAACCATATGATCTGTTTAGATAAAGTATCAATTTAGATAATGTACAGATTAGGCTAATAACCTGAAGTAAACCAACAGCATTAGTTTTCATAAAAGTTAGCAATGAGTTTCTTATTAGGAAGTTAATCTTGTTATACATGGCAATGTTAGCCACAGTAAAACTGCTCAAAAACCTATGTTTATATGCATATAGTCTTTACTGAATCCAAGAACTGTGCATGCACTCATGTGAAGAGCATGCTCAGTACAATTAGGATAGCAACAAAGAAGGTAATTAGAAGGCAGTAAGATAAGGAAAAAGGTAAATCAGCACTCAGGATGTTTTCAGTAGTGGCACCTAAGTTTATCACAAAACTGTAGACACAGAGCTCAGCTGCACAGTTTGGCAAAGTTTTTGACATCTCAAACTGTTTTTCACAATGAAGAACAACAGTGATCATTTTTGCATTTTTTTTTAGTTTAGTTTTGTTTTTTTTAATTATTTTATTTTATTTTATCTAATTAGTTATAAATGACAGCAGAATACAATTCAAGTCATATTACACAAATACAACAAAATTTTTTATGACTCTGGTTGAACACAAAGTAGAGTCACACCATTCGTGTTTTTTATCATGTACTTAAGTTAATGATGTCCATCTCATTCCACAATCTTTCCTACCCTCATACCCCCACTTCCTCTCCCTCCCCTTTGCCCTATCTAAAGTTTGTCTATTCCTCCCATGCCCCCCATCTCCATTATGAATCAGCATCCTTAAATCAGAGAAGACATTGACATTTGTTTTTTTGAGACTGGATAATTTCACTTAGCATTGTATTCTCCAACTCCATTCATTTACCTGCAAATGCCGTGATTTTATTCTCTTTTGATGCTGAGTAATATTTTATTGCGTATATGTACCACATTTTCTTTATCCATTCATCTACTGAAGGATATCTATGTTGGATCCACAATTTAGCTATTGCAATTTTGCTGCCATAAATAGCCACATCAATGTTTATTGCATTTTTTTTAATTGGAGCTTTACACCCATAAACAAGAGAAGAGAAAAATTATTTTCTTTTTTGAAAGTACCAGAAAAAAATATAAACAAAATCAGATTTTCAAAATATAATCTAGATCTTTATCATCACTTTGTAAAATGACTGTACCATGTGATAAAAACAAGTTCTTGTTTTTGATCCTTTCTACTTTGAAAATTAATCCTCAGAGTTCTGCTTAATCTAAACATATCTACATATATTGGTGTAAATTAGTCTTTCAGTATGTGAAATTTTTCTTATATTTACTATCTTACTATATATATATATATATATATATATATATATATATATATATATA
>NW_025999924.1:9800607-9836746 GCF_001458135.2 Marmota marmota marmota | reverse complement strand
ATATATATATATATATATATATATACATATACATACACACACACACACACACACACACACATTAGTTTAGATGGACACAATACCTTTATTCTATCTATTTATTTTTATGTGGTTCTGAGGATAGAACCCAATTCCTCACATATGCTAGTCAGGCACTCTACCACTGAGCTACAGCCCCAGCCTGCCTTACTCATTCTCTTCCCCAATAAATTCCCACACATAGAAATACATCTGCTATAGTCTTTTTATTCACATATAAGATTCTTAACTGGGGAGTGCTAGAACACAAATTCATTTATTTCAATGTAGTTGGGAACCAAGTCATTGTATTCTGATTTAAGATCTTTGTACCTAAGTTTTCTCTACTGTAACATAGAATAATAGCATTTTCTTCATAAAGTTGTTACAAAGATTAAGTGATTTACTTTTTGTGAGATATTTAGAATCGTGCTTGACACATAATAAGCATTCTGGAAATACTATTTATTATATATGGATGAAAATTTATCCTAATGGGTCTTGAAAATTAATTTGAGTCCCTATTATAGGATTTCTGAAATGCCAATTTGCTTTGACAGCAGATTAAAATAAACTAAGATTCACAGAAATTTGCTCAAGTTAGCAATCAAATTTCAGTTCTCTAGCTAGAATATAAGTTGACAATATTCTGGGTCTTCTAGTCCTTTAAATGTGATTGATGTTTTTCTTTGTCATTCAGCACATTAGTGAACATATGCAGTTCAGCTTTAGACCTGGCATACACAATGAGCCCAGCCAGCTTCATGAACCACTTCCAGTGCAGTTCATTATAGCTTTCCTTTGCCAGTTAATTGAGAGAGTCTGTAAAGCAATCCATGGATATGGACAATGCTTTCCTTCAGACGTGATTCAAAGAAGGAAGTTCTCAATATCTCTCTCAAGTATTTATACTGACCCTCTCTTGGAAACTACAGGAACTTTTGAAAGAACTTCTTGCATTACACACAACATATCACTACATTCTTACCTGTCTTAACTGACATTACCTTGTATTTTTCTCACTAAGCTTTGTTTTCTAAAACCTACAAAAATGTATTTCTCATCACATAAGCTACATATACTGCTACCTTAACCCATTCTCATGGAATCTCCAGAAATCAGAGATGACATAGGTCCAATTAGAATATTTTTTTTCCATGATAGTAGTTCTATATATTGATTCTCACTTTCCAAAAAGTGTCTTTGTTTGATTTTAGGATGAAGAAATTAACAATTAACTTCTATATTTAGAGTTAAAGCAGAGGATTTTTGACTCTTTCAATTAAAACTCTGATGTTAGTTCCAGTACTATGAGTACAACGACTTACATGATCTAACATGTATTGGTTATACATTATATATTAATTCTCAAAACATACCAGTCAGTCATAGTTATTTTTGTACTTATTTTACATATGAGGAACTAAATATGGAACAATTAGGTAACTTCCCCATGATCATAAGGCCTAACCCTAAATCCAGGAAGTCTGCACCCAGAAACCAAGGTCTGGCTTACTTCACTGATGGAATATCACAATAGTACATATAAGGAATCCAGAGGAAAGGTGATCATGTACGTAACTACGTGGTGTGTGGTTTATTTCTTAGCAGGGAAAGGTAAGAACTATGATGCAAGAGTCAGGGTTATTCTCCTTGGAGCACAGCATGATCACATATTTACTAATATTATTTTTATTCAACTATAGAAAATAAAAATAAGAAAAATAACCATGCTGGGTATGGTGGTACACACCTGTAATCCCAGTGGTTCAGGAGGCTAAGGCAAGAGAATCACAAGTTCAAAGCCAGCCTCAGCAACTTAGTGAGCCATGTTTCAAAATAAAATATAAAAAAGGGCTAGGAATGTGGCTCAGTGGTTAAGCACCACTGGGTTCCCGTCCCTGGTACTGAAACAAACAAACAAACAAACAAACAAACATTGAGCTACATCAAAATATAAAATTATCAGGATGACAAAAAGATGTTTTTGAATTTAAATTTAATTTAAATTAAATTCACACAAACATTGCCCTCCTCATCCCGAAATTTACTCATGCTTCTTGGCTACATGTGGCCTACTAATCTAACACTTTACTTGAATTAATCAAGAACACAGATTGGACTGAAGTTTTTAAATTAAAAAAAAAATGCAGACATTGACCAATACTGAATATCCCAATCTCCAAAGCCTGTTTTTCCATAATGCTTTAAAAGTACTCCAAGTCAGGGTACAATGAACTACTCTAATTTTCATATGCTTTGAGAGAGACATGGAAATATTTGAAGTACAGTCCTCGTAAATGTCACAAACAGATTGTTGTAAAACTACTTAAATATGAAATGCTTATCACAAGTGCTTGGTATACATAATAAAGATTCAATGATATTTATAAATATTTCCTTCACACTACTGTTGGCATTTGTTAATTAGAAAAGAACACTGTAGTCTTTGTGTACTTTCCCTCTGCATTCTTAATGTCTTTATTGAACATTAGTGTACTTATGTCCTGAGAGCTAAAATTAAGAGATTAATGTATTGATGCACTAAATGTAAAAGACTGATATAAGTGCCCCTTTACACTGTAACCCTAAAATTCACTAAAGTTCTAAATAGAAAATAATGAACAATGGCAAGAATGCAATTCTGACTCTTATGCACCAAGTAGTCCCATAAATGTGTGGAACAAAATCCTCTTCGTTTACACTTGAGAAAGATTCAACCCAACCTCCATGATATGAGTACCTGAGAATATTTCACCACAAGTCACACTACTAATTTCATATTCAAGAATGAAAATTCAGAGCAAAATCACATTGAACATTTAGCAAACTCAGCTGTATGTTTGGAATATTCTTTTTTGATCCAGCCATGCAACAATATCATCGTGGATCTCCATATACATGAAGACATAAGAGACTTCTCTTGAGGTCTACTGGCTTTTGCATGGTACACTTTTCAAAAAGTAAGAAAATGAAAATTATTAAAAACTCTGTAAGAAATATGATACTTGTCTTGAATTGAGATCTAATACTCTTTATTCAAGAACATGAGCTATAAACAAAAGCTGCAGTGTGTGAGATCTGGTATATCTTTCTAGGATTGCATCTCCATTTGTGTATAGTCATTGCGATAGTTAATCTTGCTTGTTAACTTGACCAAATTGAGAAATGCCTATAAAATTGGTAATGCACACTTTCAGATGTGTCTCTAAGGTGTTTTCAGAGACCACTGACAAAGGGGATTAGAACTCAATGGGAAAAGACCTGCCCTGAATATGGGTGGCATTGTCCCATAGGCCAGAGGGCCCAAAGGAACAGAGTAGAAGAGCAGATAGTTCACATGTGCATCTAAACTCCATTCTTCTTGAGCAAGTTCTTTCTACTGTTATGGTCCCTAGACATCAAACTCCAGATTCTTCATTCAGCCTTTGAAAGTGGATTTGTACCAGTAAATCTACAGGGAGTTTCCATTCATTGAACTGGACCTTTTTTCATCTGAGAATTCCCTGCCTATGGGTGTGATGCAAGTCTGCTTTTGATGTATGTTATGGGCATATCTCTTTAGACTTGATTCAACACATGGAATATTTTTTCACCTTGTTCTTCATTGGGTTTCAGGAGAACTCTTCTGTCTCTTTTGAAAACTTTTGGCTTGCACTCAGAGGGGTACTCAGCAGATTTTACTTCTGCTGCTGGTTTCACTCCTCAATCCTGTTGGCAAGCTGTGCAAATAGACTCTCAGCCATTTTGTGCCCTGTCCTAAAAATGCCTGGGTCTCAAGATTAAGAGGAATCTAGAGTAGTTCCTTATTGATAAATAAGGCTGTCAATACATGTTGCAATTCCCATCCCCCTGGACCTTTTCCCAGAGTCACTAGCTAGAGAGCAAAAGCAATTCTCAATTTGTTCAAAGTTATACATTAGTTATCTGTCTTTTTCCATCATAAGCTTATATCAAATAAAATTCAGTTTCCATACCCTATATATTTTCTCTTTCCTGATACATATCAGGGCAAAAATAAGATAGGATTTTGTTTGAGTAATACTTTCTCTCTAGTTTTTCTTCATTATTTTCAACTTCAACATCACAGTTAAAACCTAACAAAACAATAGGGCTAATTTTGTCTGCCCTGCTGGAGAACTCTCAGACTGCATCCTCAAAATTTCTGATGTGCTATTGCATGGTAGAATGAATGTAGGTAATGATAATTAGGTGCACATTTCAAAAATCTACAAGAAAATATATTGAAAGTTGTCACCAGCAATGAATATTTGAGATAGATATGTTTAACCTGATTTAACATTACACAATATATACATGTATAGAAAAAACACATGGTATCCCATTAATATGTACATTTTTTCTCTCTGTTTCTGTTTAAAAAAGAAATTAAAAAATGTTTAAAAGGCTTGACTCTTGATAAGTTAAAGGGAAAGGTGACAGAAACTAGAAGACCTCTCAATAGGTTATTCTGACTGGGAAGAGAACCACCTTGCTTTATAAGCCCATTTTGTACATCAGAAGTTGCCAATCTATATCATTTTCATGTTTGTATTCCTCTTGTGGCAAAATTTTGCTCTCAGACCTTACCCTTACTGAAATGCAGGTAGATCAACAATGTTCCAGTTATTGTCTATTTTTTCTGATATTTATTTATTCCTTCTTATCTAAAAACTATGTTTCACCAATTCTCTTAACAAGTTGCAAAGGGACACACTAGTAAAGGACTGGAGACCAAATGTCTGGGAAAGGTTGGGGTTTTTCTTCCTCCCTTGTCTTCTTTGAAGGACATTTTCCTTCATTCTCTTCTTCCTTCCTCCATGGTTTTGCCTTCTGTGGGCAGTCCTTACTGTAGTCTGAGAACTTTTATCAGAGTACCCAAGATTCTAAACTAAGCTAACACTGATTCCAGTTTTGTGTGTATGTATTTGTTGGTTTATTTTGGTGGCAAGGATCAAACCTAGGGACTCCCACACTCTAGGAAAGCGCTGTACCACTGAATTATATCCCCAGATGCAGTTGCGTACTTTATCTCCATGGTAATCTATGGTGGTTAACAATATCCTGTTTAATTTACACAAGTTACCTTACATATATCACATTTCATAAAATTACCTTGTGTTGACTACATCATGATTAATCCAGATATCCAAGATCAAATAGAAAAAATGTCATGAATTTTGAAAAGAAGCAAAGGAAAGTGTGTTATTTTCCTTAAAATCTCTGCATTCTAATATATTTTAATTAGACAACAAAATATTTTATTACCAATTTTTCTGATAAATTCTGCACATTTGTTTGAGTGTATAGCTCTTAATCTCCAAAAATAATGTGTTTCTTCTGGCTAAGGTCTTATATTATAATTTACTTGGATTCTTCACAGTTCACAAGAATTTTTAGTGGTCCCTAATAGATATTTTGTGAAATATAACAAAATTAAATTTTTAAACATAATATGACTCCTCATTCTAAGAATCTAAATAAAATGTGATTTGATCATAATTCCTGAAATGCTAATAGTTCATCTAACATGCTGTCCAAATATGGATCATTTGTGTACAACTTTCACACACTTGCCATATTGATATTGAGAATTTGTTCACATATCACTTTTATCCTCATGTTTTGGTTGTTACTTTCCCACACTAACTTTGAACTTGGCCATGAGACTTCCTTTGGCCAATGTTTAGCAGTAAACCTAATACTCTCTGACAAATGTTACATAAGATAATAAATGTGAAAATCACGTCTGCATTGGAGAAAGTTATCTTCATACTGCTCTGGAACCCTGTCTCCACATGAATGAGGCCTGTCAATCCTGTTGAAGGGTGAAACAGATTATAGAAAGGCCCCAGGCATCCCAGCAGGTACAGCCAAAAGCATCAGAACCAGCCATTGTACAACCAGTGGCCAGCTTCTGTGATATCCGTGAAGGAGGGCAGCCACAATCAACCAAGCCAGTGCGAAATCACAAGAACTGTCCAACTCAGGCCAGCCCTAATACCTATTCTGCAAAATTGTATAATTAATATATATATATATATATATAAAATCACTACATTTTGGGAAATCTTTTTTTAATGTAATAAAAGATCATCATTATCCAAATATGACTTATACTATTATTTATGTTTTATAAAATTATTTACATTAAATTAGCTTTGTATTTAAATATTTACTTCATCTTTGTCCTGAAAATATTTTGAAACATTATATTTAGCCTATGTTAATAGTTACCTCCCATTCTACCATCTCTGGTATGTGTAGAAGGGAATGGAAACAGAGATATACATATGAAAAAATAAATAGGCCTGAAAGGTAAAGTTATAATATGCATCAATACAGTGACACTAAACAAAATGTTATTGTTTTGAGTGGAGTTCAAAAAGACTTTGATTCATGAGAAGAAGAAAATGATCCTTCTCTTCCATAACTAGCAATGCTGTTTCTGGAAAACTATATGATTGTTTTTCATCTTCTCATTAGCAGAAAGACTAGAGGGAGTTCAAATAATGGTAAAGGCTTTGCACTCATTGACTTATTTGCTAAAGAAGCTAAATATGTATTGATTGTCTAAATGATAATGGAGAGAGAGGACAATGCAACCCGTGGATGTTCAGAATGGATGAGAGCAGTTCCACAGCTGCCATTAAAGCTGAACCAGAGTCCTAAAGGTCACTTTGTGAGAATTTGGATAGGAAAGAAAAAAAAAATTTCTTGTCGATCTCATTGCAAATGTCAGAGGCAGGCTTGTATAAGAAGAAAAGAATTCTGAAAAGACAGAAATTACTGCCAGGAAAGAAAATTCATAAGCCAATATTACATACATGTAATATAAACCAATGCATGGTATATGGTAATCACTCCTCAGCAGCTGCTACCACTATTATAACTACTACTACTACCTGTACTCTCCTTCCTCCAGCTCTATTATTATTATTATTATTATTTATTGGAAGGTTTTCATCTTAAAGGACCCCTACATAATAAACTACCCCATCTCTATGAGCTATAATCTTCTCCCTCATTTCCCACCTCTCTTCTCCGTTCTCACAGGTAGGATTCATTCAGATTCATTTCTAATATAATCAAGAACTAAAAGTGATATTAAATGTCATGCAATTTTAAAGTCCCTTTGCAAAAAAAAAAAGAAAATTTTTAACAACAACAACAACAAAAAATCCATGAGAACTGAAGGTTTAGTAATGAATTTGTAATTTGTGACTGCCACTTACTAGGTGTATGACTTTAGGCAAAATATTCAATTTGTATCTTAATGTCTTTGCCTATAAAATAAGAAAAATATAATATTTACCTTCTGTGGCAGTTTTTAGGTTTAAATGAACTTGCATGTTCCAGAATGCCACTGAAACACTTAAGACTTTGTATCCTCTCTAAGAGCAAATCAGAGAGTTGAAAGTCACTGTCTTCACCCTTCTCCAAGATATTCTCAGAGGATATTTAGGTGCCCCCCCATCACTGTCCTTTGCTTTCCTCTTCTAGAATTACTCCTTGTAAGAATTATTTAATGAGGTAAGTGTATCTCAATTTCTTTTGGTAAATTTGATTACTTCACATTGAGCTCTTGCTTCATGTGAAGAATTATATGCAATTTCCAAGCATTTGAAATATCTGCCATTAGTCTGGAAGTATTTTCACTCATTTTCACTTATAGAGACAGATTGCTTATGTATCATGTGTAACGTAGAATCACATCACTAATAGCTACCTAATCATGAAATCTCATGAAAATATTTTTAGTCTAGCTTTTTTGCTTCTTAAGCATATTCTATCATGTTTATTTTTTTCTACTTTTATGAATATTCCAATTTCTCTTTTTTACTTTTTCTTTCTTTTTCAGTTTATGGTCTTTCTTTACTGAGCCCTTCCTTGCTAGTATTTCTTTTATGTTGTAATCAGATCTTTACTTTTTTTCTCTCTAGATTCCCTCCCTCATTGGTATCAAATTCCAATGTCATGAAATGGCACTGAAGCTAATATCCTTCTTGCCAATATCTGTTTATCTAGCTTAAACTTTTGGGGCGGGGGGATGAGGGGATCACACAAGTCCTTAAAATCACCTCTCTGCCTAGGAGAAACAACAGAATGCAGCATTTCAGAGTACGTGCTCTAGAGTCACACCCTAGATTAGAATCCTGTACTTAGTTAAACATGTGATCATTAACAAGTTACTTACTCTTTGTGTACTTTATTTCCCCACATATAAAGTATGAATAGTAATTCTACTATTGGTACCTATCTCATGATTTACAATGAATAATTTTCCTTCCTTCCTTCCTTCCTTCCTTCCTTCCTTCCTTCCGTCCCTCTTTCCTTCTTTAGTTTCTTACTTCAATGAAAGAGCCTTTGGCATGCTCCAGTGGGTCAGGACAGCAGTGTGCTGGCATCCAGGACCTATGTGAGGATGACACTGGAGCAGAGGAGAACATAGCAGAGTAGGAACAGAGCATGGTTCTGGTCAAGTGGAGGCTTTGACTAAAGTTAGAGAAATTAACAATACATATTGAGGTTGAAGAGAGCCAGAATTTTCCCCTGTTTGAGAGGGAATATACAAAGATAAATACTATGGTGAAATGCATTTAGTGTGAACATATGGTTTTTATATATATATATATATATATATATATATATATATATATATATATGAAATATAAATCACATTGATATTTAAGCATGCATATATGTATATCCACATATATAAGTTATATCAATATTCATATATGTATGTTTTATTCCTCACTACTGAAAGTTCCTAGGAGCAATGATATCACTGTGGTTATAACCTAGTGCTTAGATTTTAGCTTCTACCATTGTTCAACAAAAAGGACAAATGCCTCATGAAGAAATATTTGAATTTTGGATTGAAGCAGAGAGAGAACAATATAAGCCAAGATTTTTTTTTTTTGTATTTCATGAAATGAGAAAATGTTCTAAGAAGGATAATTACAGTTTTAACAGACTCTAACAGTCAAACCTGTAACAATTAAGGCATTAAAATTAATTGTGAGAGCAATAGATCATTCGCATTGAGTGAAACTTGGGATATATGAGTATGCATAGATATAATAAATAAGTGGCAACTGAAGAGAGAAAGCTGTTACTCATAGTAGAATGATGGCTGGATATAGGAGGAGTGGTGAATCAGGAAATGGATATAATATCATGGGTATTCATTCCTTAACTAAGGATCAGGCAGCAAGACTTACCTTTCCCACATACACATATCAATATACCACAGTGAATCTCAACATCATGTACATCCACAAGACACTAATTTTAAAAATCTGTAAGTAAATAGCAGAAAGAACAGTAGAGTATAAGGAAGAGAACAGGGGTAAGAGAAAGAGAGAGTGGCAAATATTGGGGACTGCATTAGAACAAAATTATACTCTATGCTTTTATAATTATGTTTTAGTATATTCTATTGTCAAAGCGTAACTGAGAAAGAACCAATAAAAATTATATACAAAAAAAGAACAGGAAAAGTCACTATGGGTATTTGAAAATTGTCATAATGACGTTCTGCAAAGAAACTGCAATTGTTTCTAAAACTACTGCTGAGAGTGGAAGGAAGAGGGGATTGTACATAGCTTCAAAGTATTTCCTCACAAACTACTTATAAATTACAAATAAAAAGTAGTTTTAGAGTGTGCAAATTTGAAGTACATCATCATAGGCAAATCAATTGTATCCTGCCTGTAATGGGATGAACTTCCATCCTTAGCTCCCCAAAGAATACAATGCTGACAATATAGTATCACCAAGATATTTTAGCTAAATATGAATATCATGTTTCTTCCTCTGAGAAAATATCAGAAAAAAAATGAAGGACATTATGCAAAACAAGGTTCTGTTATATCCAAACCTACAAAAGTCATGGAAATTAAGGAATGACAAAGTATTGAAGGAAATTTGCAATACATGGAAAAAGGTGAAGATATATCTGGAATTAGATTTTTTTTTTTCTAAAAAAGAGCACATACAGATCATTGTTGAAATTTGCATGGAATTTTGAGTGAAAAATATGAAGGAGTTTTGTTTCATTTTGTTTTGTTTTTACTATTCACATGACCTTTCTGCAGATTGAAAACTGTTTCAATTTTTTTTTTAAATGACTTAGTGAGTCTTAAGCACTAGAGAAATGATTGGCTCATAGTAAGCACTCCATGATGTCCTTATAATAATAAAGGAAGGGACTTTATCTATAAAGACAGTGTTGCAAGAAATGGCTTAGCATATGCAGGTGGGTTCCAGAGGATAAAGAGACTTTATTGTTACTTTAAAAAATTGACTATTATTCTTTTGGAAAATGAGGAAAAATGTGGTCATAAATATGCTTTTCAAATATTGCCTTTGTAACTGTGAAGGGTTGCAAATCCCAATCACTTCACTTTACCAAGAGAGCTTATTTTTTCTTCCCCTCATGTCCCATGTGACTCCAAGTTTCATGGTTTTAAATAAATTATCTTCCTGACCTGTATATAAGATAGTTTATCCATTCCTCATCTTTTTACTGCACAATGTAATCTCTCTATTGTTGGATTGATTATATTATCAAGTATCTGTTTATGCATTCTGCTCTTACATTAGAACTCTTCCAGGGAAGAAACAAGAATGTCCTATATTCTGATCTCAAGAACATATCATAGCATACCACATGATAAATGGTCAATAATGATTTTTATTCAAATAATTAATGAATGCAGCTGCTTGGTGTTCCAAGACAATATTAGACAATATAGCATGCAATAAGGATTATATGAAGTTGAGTAGGGAGATCACGTTATTAGATGATAACTCCACAGTTAACTTGCTGTGGACCCATTGAGAAATTATATCATATTACAAAGCCTTGGTTTCCTCATTGGTACAATGACAACAATAATGTCCACTGTATCTGGCTGTAAAATTCAGTGTAGATGTGCAATATATGGCAACATTTCCACTTTCATTTGTGTTGTGGAATCCTGCTTGAGAAATTGTTGCTGATAGTACTTTGGGATTTTCCTAACCTGCTCTCATCAATCTTAACATGCCCAGTCACAATTCTTGGGGGAAAATGGTAGCAAATGCCATACATAATAAGAGATGTTTGTGAATGATAATTGAAAACACATTTAAGTTGATTTTCTGATCAATAAGGTTCTCCCATTTTTCATGGGATCCTCTTGAATAAAACTTTATTAAAATGATGTTTACTGTAAAAATAAATCATAATTTAGTTAAATTAATTTGGTATTAATAATATAAAATTTGAGCTAAACTACTAAATTCCTGTTCTAATCCAGGCTGCTCAATTTTGAACTTAATTCTCTTGGAAAGCACAATGCTTTACTTTATTTCCTTGTGATCTCCAACTAAGATGTCCAGCTGTGCCTGCAACAAATTAATGCTTAAATTAATCTCTGATAAATTTGACTAAAGTTATGCATTTTTCTACAAAAAGTATTTTATTTTTCATAACTTTACATTTATAAATAAGCATATTTGGACACATCAACCAGACAAGAAAATGAATGGAGAAAAAGCACAGTTTTCTACCAACTGCAATGGTGAAAGTAAAAGGCCCAAATTATGCTCAATCTGATGTCTTACACTCATCCCAATAGTTCCTTTATGAAAACATTCTCTGAAATAATAATAAAACTATTATTTAGTTCCTTTACTAAAATGTTTTTGCAAATACTACTACTACTATTTCTAACTACAAATATATTATTGCTGGCAGCAGCATACAGCTATGCCAACACATACCAAGGTAGCATTTGTACCATTATGATTCAACTGCAATTTAAAATTTGAAGTCAGTGTAATCATGTAAAAAAAATCAGAACATAACCTCATCGATGTCTAAATTGACTTTGCAAATACTTCATACCAACAATAGGTAAATAAATATAAAAGCAAATAATCCATTACCTTTATATAGATACACCAAATTTGAAAGAAGCCTATTTCCTTTTCATGAGGGAAGAGAAAAAGACTTGTAAGAATTATCATTGTGACAATTTTCAAATATGTATCATGACATTTCTGATCCTTCATTAACATTATAGTGACATTCTTTTCACCAAATTGGTTAAATTGTACTGATTCTAAAATGAAATTGCCTAAATTTGAAATTCTGTTGTACCACTTAAGTATGTTACCTGGGTCCAATGACTTCATCTCTCTCATCCTTAATTTCTACAATGATAGCACCTATCCAAAATACTGGAGATTACTGAAATAGAAGATATCTGTCACTTACCATTTAATAAATATCAGTTGTTAGTGATTCAGCTGAACTGTGGACTCTCAAAAAATTATTTTAACATTTCTGTGTATTTACAAAGCAGCCAATGGCTGCTAGTCTACCTTCAGGCCCAAGTTTGACTATACCTGGTCTAATGCTTTATTAGTGTCGATTCTTATTAACACTAGAAAAACAAAAGGAAAGTCCTTGAAATAAGTTTACCTTTTATTCCCCTGTGATGATTATTGCCCTTGTATGTGTCCCATAAATCTTCATCTTTACTACTAAAGTGATAGTAAGAATACCAACTAAATAGAGAATAGTGAAGTATAAAGTTTATGCTTAGGAACAGACCAACTTGGTACATTATTGTCTATTGAAAATGTGTTTATGATTTCTGAAATGACACATACTTCATTTTTCTGAATAGTTTGAAGGGACTTAATATGACCCAATCTCTGTAAGACCTGGTAGTTCTATACCTCAATTACATACTTCTATATTATGCAATAATGCTGATATGCAATCCCAAGGAGAATAATAAGAACAGAATTAGTTTTACCTTTATAATTTGCATTCAGACCATGATTGCAATCAGTATAATTATCAGTTACCTACAACACATTTGTATGTACATATGAATATGTTTGTGTTTGTGTATTTATGTATAAATTATATAAATACACTAAGACAAATTTATAACAATAAACTAGACAAGTAGTATTTTTGTAATTACTGTTCCCCCATTTGATTAGGTTAAGTTGCTGGCAATTTTTGAAAAAACTAAGATTTTCTGAGTTTAGAAAAACAAAACCAAAAATCACCAGTAACTTTAAATGAAAATGTGGATGAAGAAATGATTTTAAAATAATAATGCAGAAAAACAAAAAACAAAGAGAACTATTTTTCAAAGTATGAAACATTTATAATCTAGGTCTGATTTCTGTCAAATGTTCTACTCATTTTTAGGCATATTTTTTTTCAATTTGACATTCCCCTACATTGTCAAGGCAGGTGCTTTACTCTCAATACCAGGGGTATGTGTTTCAAAAAGTCCCACAGGGGATAATTTATCATGTAAGATTACTTCATGACTAATGATGATCTCTATAAACATTTAGGTACTACTTGACTGCCTAGTTGGTGGTGGTCCAAACTGGTGACAGTTGGCATGTGTTTTATCTCATCTCACCTTTCGTATTCTTGACTTTCTCTGATACATATTGGGAGGCTCTGGGATGCTATAAAGAATAAAATTATGAAGAGAGGCTATTAAATTAAATTACTACAAATAAAACATTGAACATAGGACTTTATCATCTCTAGTTTTATCAGTGATATAAAACATCTTTTTGAAGCCTAAAATATTAGCTGCTGGAAATTATAAGTATATCATTCCAGCCAAGGTTAAGATTTGGAACGTGGGTGGGAATAGGAAACTTTAAAATTAATTTGCTACCCTAGCTCAAATTTTAAAGCTACAGATAATCATGCTTATGAAATGCTATGTAAAGGCTACACATTATAGGAATATAGGTGTTTTATATACCCTAATGATTAAACTATACATTTTTAGATAAACATTTTAAACCACTTAGGTTTATTTATTAATGTTAAAGACTGGCACTAGTCATTTTGAACTCATTCAGTAATATCAGAAAAGGTGTAAACATAAAATCAGTTTGTCTTTTACCTCAAATACACAAAGCATAGTTTGATACTAGTATGTGCAACATGAGAAAATACAACTTACAAGAAGCTCCTAAAATGATAAACAATTTTACTTCTGAATATATTTAAAGCAAGATTAGTAAAATTTTAATTCTACATAATTTCAAAGTAGAACACACACACACACATAAAATAAGTTTGAAGTTGCACAAAAATCACTATAGATATATTTTATGGATGAAACATAACCCATCCATTTTTCCCATGGCATCCACATAACCAGTCAATTTATGTAAGCAAGTAAAATAGTTATTTTTTAAAAAACATTTTCTATTTCTGTTTGGTTAATTATGTTTTTCTACTTGAATAAAATTTAGAAGCTTTTTATTGTTTCCATATAAATGTTGAAATTACAAATCTCCTTAAAGCTTACAGGATTTCAGTTAAGAACGTCAACACTGGAGCCCAACTACCTAGTCTTGAACCTTAGCTCTCCTGTACAGACCTCATGATCTTGTGCAACACTGTGACCCCTCTGTCCTCCAACTTCTTCAGCTATAAACTAGGGGTAATCACAGCACCTACTCACAGGATTGTTGTGAGGATTAAGAGTAATGCATGCAGAGAATTGGCAATAATTTCTAACATATAGGATGTGCTCAAAAATTGTTACATGTTGTTAATATTTTTATTTTTAAAAATATATATTCAAACAATTTAGAGAAAAATATTGTGTTTGAAGTTTGCAAATGTCATGAACTTTGGGGTTGCATTAGTCTTTGAGCTCTACAGAGACTTGAGTAGTGTCTTCAGTACTCAAGTAGTTCACATTGTTCACCATGGCAATGCCTGGACCCAGCATAGTGCCTGACACCCAGAGTGAACTCAGCACCTTTATAAAGCTCAGGAGCAGATGAATATCTTAGTGAACCTGTCTATGAGACCAAGGGAAAAATAGGTTGCTTGTTTCTTATTTGGCCAAAAATGCCCAAGGAAGCTTCTATACACTAAGACCAGATTTATCTCAGTTGCCTTTTATCACTGTATCCTATGTATTCTGATTTACACGTGTGTGTTGCCATAATATTAGTTATATGTTCATGTTTGGCATCTAACTCCTTCAGAATCATGTTGATTTTTCACAGCCAAGATTGAGACCCTGAACTAATTAGAACATGGTTTAAGATACACAAAGACATCCAAAACACTAATGATAACTATTATCACCTGTGTGTATGCAAGGTACATAAATATAGACTCTCATCTAATTTTCCTGCAAACCCTGAAAAGTTATCTCCATTATACACAAGGGAAGTAATCAGCACAGGGGAAAAAATAGATACAATTATTTCTGGGACTTTCTTTTTATTTTCTTAGTATTAATAACCATCAATTCTAATAGAGTTTTATTCCAGGTATAGCCAGACCATAGTCTGCAGGTGTACTAAGGCCCTCTTACTGTTTACAAATAAGGTTTAATTGGAAATCAGTAAATTTAATTACTATTCAGGCTCTATGGCTGCTTTGGAGTTATAATGGTAGATACTGAGTGGATGCCTGAGAAGCCATTCAGCCCCAAAAGCTGAAAAACACAGATGCTCCTGACTCAGAATGGGTAACATCCAGATTATTGAGTTGAAATGCTTTTAGTACACCCAGCCTTGTGAATATCATTGCCTACACAGCCTTTCTTAAGTGTTCAGAACACGTACCTAAGCCTACAGTTGGACAAAATCATCTAACATATTGCCTGTTTTACAATTAAATGTTGAAAACCTCAGTAAGTTATTAAATAGTGCATTGGAAGTAAAAAATACAATTGTCATGTGGGTACAGGAGACACAGAGGGGTGTTTTGCAGACATGTTGTGATGGAAAAGCACAAAAGATAATATCCAAAAAACCACTACAGACTAGGAGCTGAGGCTCACTGCCAATGTGCAGCATCATGAGAGGATATCATCCCACATATTATTACTCTACAAAAGATCAACATTCAGGTGGGATGTGTGGTTTCTTTGTAATACATATGGCTTTCATACCATCAAGTTAAAAAATCATGTCAGCACTGTAAATTGAGACCATCTATATTTACTGTCTAATTCTTTACAAAAAGGAAAAAAAGCCACTCTGATTTTGATGCTTATATGTTAGTTTAAGCTAAAAGTAAAAATTAGAAATGTCTAATTTTTTTCTTTTTCTTAAAATAACAAACATTATTATGTATAACTATAATATAATATAATATTTTTTTAAGAAAGGCAATCAGTTGAACACACCTGCTAATTAATCAAAGCCAAAAGCCAGTAACTTCATGGCCTGAGTTGGCAATGGCTTTCTTCCCATCTTCACTTCCCAGGCCTTATTTGGGGAGCTTCCTCTTTTTAAATTTAATGTTTTATCTGGTGATGGATTCTAAATTCCTTCATTTTAGTTTCATGAATTTTAAGAATGAGATGATAGTTATTTAAATCACAATATCACTTAAATATTTCCTGCCGCAGCCTGGCTGGCTGGGCAAACTAACCTGGGGGGTGACGAGGAACTTGTGTACATTGATACAGCAGGAGTGGGAGCTGTTTATTGTAGGACAGGAGGGGTATATATACATTACACACAGCTTATCTTAATTAACATAAACTAGATACAGCAGTCAACCAATAAGGAATCTCCACACTTAATGGCTCACTGGCATTACTTCACAAACCACTCCTTCTGGCAAAATGCCAGGCGCCATCCTGACTTGTTTACAGACCCTAACAATTTCCTGTTTTCTCTTTTATATACTTTTTACCTATTCACATATTCCTTTATTTTTAAAAATGTATGAGCCATATTTTCTGATAGCACGTTTCATTTCTCTAAAATTAATTGATTCTTGCCAAGAGGGCTCTATGTCTCATTTGTTCTCTGTTGACTTTTTTGCAAAATGTATTATTCTAAAATACCATAATGGATTAACTTCATAAAGAAAATACTTCTCAGACACTTTTTGTTCTCCAAAAGGACCTTAATAATCATATAGAAGAATCTCTAAAGAATAGAAAAAAGACGTTTTCTAGCTGGACCCAGTCAGGGCAGCTAACACTGGAAAATTCATGGAAAAGAGAAGCCACCTCTGAGCCCAGAAATCTATCTCAAGACAGCATTGTTCCACAGAGTATACTAGAATAGAAATCCAAAGGTCCAGATTCAGTTTTGGTTCTGCAATAAGGAGAGGAAACCTTGATCAGTAGGGATATCCTGTTAAGCCTAAACTCAGGAATTAATCCCCTTGGCTCAACTGCAAAATTCCTGCCGTCACCTGGTGCAACACCAACACTACCACCTCCATCCATAAAGTCTGTGGACTTTCCCTTCTACATTCTGGGGCTTTTCCTATTATGTCAATAGAAATATTAATCATTCTGTTTATACATACTTCACAGGATGCATAGAACACTCACACAATATAATACATTATTGGCAAATGCTGAAATGAAAGAAAATGTTTGGATAACAAACTGTAGTTCTATATCCTCTTATGTAAATGTTTCAAGATAATCATAACTGATCAGCATTTGAGATTCTCTCCTATTCCTGTTATCAAAACCTTTGTTCTGATCAACCATTCTGTTTATTTTGACCTGTTTCTGTAAGACAGGAGTCATGTGGCACTCACTGTGTCTCACTTTAAGTCTATTATATCTTTGAGCATTAGGATCTATGGTAAGACTATGGTAAGACTATGCTTTTATTTTCCAGATTGGAAAATAAAAAAATAACCTTGGCATTTTATAAAGTCAATTTCATTCATTAGGCAAATTGCCACATTTGAGAATAAGCAAATTAAGCATTTTCATCTGTCTTTTGGTTTCTCTGAGTAGTGTAATCACCATGGATTGTGTCATGGAGCAGATTCAAAGCCTTGTAATTGTCTGTCAGTGGGTGATACAACTCTGAGCATGTTCCTGGGGCTCTTTCCCAGCCCACCTTCAGCTTCACACTCTCCTCGGACATACCATGACTTCTGATATACAATAAGGATCATTTGGAAGCATTGTTCTTTCAAGCCTCTTAGGCCACATCCAATTTGGGGAATCTTGCTGTCCCCATCTTAAGCTGAAGTAATAATAATACACAGGAAAAGTAATAAATAGTTGCCTATTGTTTGTGAGAACTGTGTGGCAAAGAAACACTCTGCATGTGGACCCCTTCCAGGAAGCACAAATTTGTATTATTAATCCTTGTTGTAAATTGCTGCCATGTATGGAAATTGCTGTGGTGCAAAATGCAGAAATATATTTCCTTTGTTAAAAACCTAATTGATTCATTTAGAGCTTTCTTTTGTTAATCTACGAAACCACAGCTACTAAATATTGCATGTTATAGCCATTGATACAGTCATTATTAACATGACAATTACTGAAGGGAGTTTCAGCCCACAATCAGATATTATTTTTCAATTTATAAGGTCTATATTTCGAGAAAATTTATTGCAACAGAATTTTAATTTTTTTCTTGAAAGATGAGACATTTCAAGAAAATAATATGATAAATCTTTCTTCACTTAAGGATATGTGTATTTAAAACACACACACACATACACACATTTCTTATTGTATTATAAATTATATTTTAAGGAATTCAAAAAAAGCACAATCCTGATAAATACCTCTGATCTATTATACCTTTCCCCACAATGATCCATATTTTTAAATTGAACAACAATTAGGTTGATACAATAGAGCAATTAAGACTAAGTAAAAATCCTCTATCTCCTCCTAAATGTGTCTTATATGTTGGTGATTAGGAGGACCTTTCTAAATAATACAAAACATCAATTCATTAAACACCTACTGTATACTAAGTATTATGTACAAACACCTGCTTTTTACTCCCTCAGATTTTGAAGCAAGTACCATCATTTCCCAATCACAAACTAGAGGAGAATATCCATCACTTCTCCCAATGTGTAGGAGCTTATGCTGTCCTGTTGGACTGAACCTCAAAGCTCTGTTTCTAGATTCTATGTCCTAAATCATCATAATATATCATAATAAACTTAATTTTGTCAAATTCAATGAACTATGATTTTTTTAAAACGTTGTTTTCAAAAACTTTTGAGTTTAATGAAGCAATAGCAATTTTTGAGATTTTTATTTTGATCTAAACAATATGTTTGATTGATGTAATATATTATTATATCCTAAGTTTAAAAAGTATTAGAGTGCAGGGGGAAAAATATGTTATCTTTCTATAATTTTTATGTCTATTTCATGGACTATTTTTTAGCTGTGGGATCTTCCAAAGAAATAAGGATTCTCTGCAGATAGCACAAAACCTACAGGGTCCCTCTGGAAAGTTCCTTAGCTGTATTTGCTTGGAGTTCTCATTTCACCCCTCAGATTTAGTTGCCAAATCTGAATAATGGAGTGAGATCTAAGAATTCATAATTTTCCTTGAAGTACAGTCATTTATGATTTTTATGGGAAATTCTTCATCATTCATTGAATTATCAGGCATTTGAGATAACCTATTATAGTATCTGATAGCCTGATAGGTGTTAATAACTAAAGCATTTTAATTCTTAATTTGATATTCTTTGAAGAGGTTTCATGTTGAACATCATTAACTTACTCTACCAATAGTCTCTTTTCTATGAAGCAATAAAGACTCTCATGCTCTGATGTTTCCTACAACCAAGTCACAGTTATGCTTTTTTATTAAACTTTCTTACACAATTGTTTAATTCCTAGTAAAGAGCATCAGTTTTTCCCAAGGCTGGGCACTACTGCTAGGAAATTTTATTGATGTATGCCTTATTGAGATGACACTGTGTTCTCACAGACTATCCTTTTAATAACACTAGGGCACTCCCTGTCTCCAATGTCTCATCTGGTCATTAGTTTATCACAGGGAGGAGAAATCTGGTTATTTTTTCCTCTCCATAGGTTATCCACTGGCAATTCATCTTTTATCTGCCAAAAATAGGTAAGTTTCGAGCCTAAAAATGCATGTTTTATATGAAATGTGCAAATCAATAAGGATGTATATTCTGCTTCTAAAAAGATGTCAAATAAAAGATATTTATACTCCTTCACTTGTTTCTCCCTATATATTATTTTCTTTTTTCATTTTCAGAAATCACACCCTGATTTTCATGCCCAATTTCTGAATCTTTTGAAAAAATATACTTTAAATCTGTTAAATCTCTCAAACTTTTATACAAAGTTTTAAAGTAACTTTTTAGTTGGAAATTAGAATGCGAAATAGTTGGACTTAGATGGAGGTAAAAGGAAAATTCCTATTACAGCATCTGCAAATTACAAGTGAAAGTCACTTATACCTTATCCTGCAGTGCTTTTGAAAAACTTCGCTTGTTTTCTTCAAAAAAGAAAAATGCTCCATGAAAGGCCTAATAACACATTTAAATTACTGAGGATAATTTGAAAATTTAAGTTTTATGGAATTTAGATGATTACTAGAATCCCAGCAAGTAGCATAATGGACATAATTTTTATAACAATTGAGAATTACTCTGCACATGATACACTTGCATTGATTTGAACCTAGCATTTAAAGACTATACTTAACCCAAGTCACCAATCAAAAAGAGTTTTTTTGGCAAAATATAATTAGCTTGAGAAAAACTTTAGGTTGCCCATATTGTTCTATACATTTGAATTAAATGGAATGTACATTTAGTTAAAACATCAAGTAATATATTTGTATATAGTTTCATATTTTTATAAAAATAGTTGTGAAAGCTAATGTATAGATTTACAGATATGTGTGAGTCTGAATATGTGGGTACGAGTGTATACATCTGCAATTGTCCCTCAGTGTCTGAGAAGAATTGGTTTCAGGATCCCATTGCAAATACCAAAATACACAGATGTTCAAGCCCAGATTCCAAATAGCACCACTCCAATATATCTATTGCTTCTATTATTCTACCAAATATTTTTAACTAGTATCTCTGTCTCTTTAAGCTACTTTTTAAGCAATTTCTGTAAACTGGGTAGTTTATAAACAATAATTTACTTCTTACAGTTCAAGTGGGTGGGGAGATCCAATCAAGACAGATTTGGTGTCTGGTGAAAGCTTTGTTTCTGATTCATAGATGGAGGCCACTTTCTGTGTCCTCCCCTGGTGGAAGGGCAAGGGTCTGTTATATAAGGGTGGTTGCCAATTTCATGACCCAGTCTCAAGAGTCTCATCTCCTGATATTATCACCTTGTGGGTTAACATTAAAACATCAATTTGGGGGACATATAATCATTTCAGATCACAGCAACTCAGTAGGTCACAATTACTTCTTCTGAAACCCCATTTGACCCTAGCCTTCCTTGATCAATACAGTCATCATGATCTCAATAAATGCCCATTCCCCACTTCTGTCTATATTATCACCCAAAGATAGTCCTTAATAGAAAATTTTGTCCCACCTTACCTAGTGTTTGTCTACAACTTAAAAAATCATAGTACTTTTAATCTAAATCATTTTATTATAAAATTCATATGTATATACATTTTGAATGAAAATCAAGATGTCCTCATTTTCATATTATCCACTTGCACCAAATTCACTGTATAAAACAAGTAGGATTCTTTCTGTGGCATCAATGCTTCCAGATGGTTTTCTTCCCTCAGTGAATTGCAACCCAGTGAGGAAGTTATTTGTGTCATAAATCTGAGAATGATCTCTTTCACTAAGACTGCTAAGTAAAGCAGTGCAGTTTGTGAACCCCCAATTTTATCCAGCTGACAAGTTAAGTTTGAAATCGAAACATTCATTCGTCTTCCTCTTCTCCCCGAGAACAGTGGTCTAGGTGCATGGGCTCCATCAGGCAGAAAAAAAAAAAAGCACCATTTATTAGTCACCTTATTATCTTCTGCTTGCCAACTCAGAGAAGCTGCATCTGCCTAGAAAAAGCTTTTTAATTTTTTTTTTTAATTTGTAAAATTCCATTGTACTCCTTGATGTAATCTGCCAGGAGGCCCTGCTGCTTCCTCTACAGTTGAAGCTGATGGCCTACAGTTTTGTGCATGGCCTCCACTTGGTTGGAGTCCTCATCATTCCTTGTCTAACTCATGCAATCAACTCCTGAATGGTCCTCTTGCATAGAGGACCAAACCCTGTACTCAGTCTCTATGCTGGTAACACACTAGCCTTTCTAAAATATTCATCTGAGTAGATGCCACCAAGAACATTTTCCATATTAATTCAACAAACATTTCAAGTACAGTCATGAATCATTTAATGACAAGGATAGGTCTGTGTGTTGTAAGCTGATCTCATCATTGTGTGACTCATGTAAAGCTAGAAGGCACAGCCAATCAAGAAACATTGTGAATGAGATTTATGAAAATTCTACCAGGAAATGACATACTGATTTAAAGGAAACTATTGTTTTACAAGTAGGAGGAATATCCTATAGAATTATAAAGTATGTTACAGTATAATAAATACATGAACCAGTAAAGAGCTATTCATTATCAAATATTAGGCACAATCCCTAATCGTACATATCATTCTTTTATATGACTAGAAGGAAAATTAGTCTGTTTATATCAGTATCACCACAAACATGTAAGTAATTGTGTTGTGCTACAGGCTTATCATGGCTGCCACATCAACAGGTCATAGGAATTACTCAGCTCCATTATAGTCTTATGAGTCATACTGGTGATCCATCATTAACCAAAACATTGTCAGGCAGCACACAACTCTACTTACTATGTATTTACCACTTTAGGATGCATAAATCCTCAAAGCAAAAATCCGATTTCCATATCAAGGAAGCACAAATCTAAGGAAGCACAAATCTTTATAGTTGTCCCCTTGCTTAAATATCACCCTGATTTTTCCCCAAGAGTCTTCCTCACTCTATGGGAGCCAATCACCCCCAAGTTCTGAAGAATCCATGTCGCCCACATGGCAGTAATGTGTGTGATTCACACATTCTATTCTATCTCAATTTTTTTCTAACTTCCTTGTGCCAATAACTTTGCTTTTTATTTCAAAACTAACCTCATGCAAACCTCTTCCCTTACGTCTCCCCCAGCCTGAGTTACTTGGTTCTCCTGTGTTCTCCTGTAGCACCTAGCTGTTCTTTCTCATTAAGAACATTTTCCATTGTGTTTTATTACAGATTTACTCCTTCTTTCTTCTTACTTTATTGTAAAATCATCAGACTAGGACAAGTAACTTATTAGTTCTTTTGTCCCTACATTGTCTCTTGTGTGGAGCAAAATATCTATAGGTCTCATTTTTTTTCATTTTATGTCATATGTACCTTGGTATTTGTTTGTGGTGTCATATTAACAATTCTAGTTTTTTCTATTTTGAAAATACAGAAAATTTTTGAAATTTTGAAAACATATGACCATCTGGAGAGTTCTGGTCTGTCTGGTGTCCAGCTGTGCATCCATCTGAAGACATGGCACCCATTTTTGAGTGTGCTGCTGGACTGCACAACTTAAGGGTGCAGTGAATGTTGGCACATATGTTAGTTTTATTGTTTTGAAAAATGAAACACCAAAAATAATAAGGAATGAGAATAAAATACCTCAAGTATATAATCCAGTCATTGCCTATCTCCCAACATCTTTAAACCACTTTTGCCTCTTGCCCATGGAGTTTAAACCCACAGTTCTCTTTCCTGTGCTGTGGTTGCAGAACTTGATATGGAAATGCCTGAGCACTCTGAGAATGAATTACATTATCAGAGAAAAATATCATTTACTGAATGATCAGAAAAGATGACAAATCATAAGAGGATAAAAACAAAATCATCCACTTTCAATTATATCTTTTACCAGAATGCATGCAATTATTTAAACTGATCAGTTTTTAAAACCAATTCACTTTAGCTTTAGAGTATTATCTTGCTTGCTTCAAGTTTAAAATTTGTTTTCAAAAAGTTAACACTTTTTATACATATCTAGGATTAAATGATAGAACTAATTCAAAATTGAAAGAATCAAAATATGAAAGCAACATTTAAATGAGTTCTGTTTCTTGAGGAATTTGTTTCAGAATATCTTATGCTTGAGTCCAGTGGAACTAGGGTGTATGGGCCAAAACCCTAATGTCAGGGCTAATGTCTGATGTACTCAATAACTTGTTCTGGACATGACATGGATCCAGTGAGCAGCTTTAATGAAAACTGATTATCATGTTTAGAATTTTAATGTCTGCCAAGGACCTGTGTTTTGAAGGCTTGGTCCCCAGCTGATAACACTATTAGTTTGTGGTAGAGCCAAGGGGAAGGAATTTAGGTCATTGTGGTGATATTGGGATCTCAGCCCTTTCCTCTTCCTTTTCACCTCTTGGGTGATCAGCTTTGTTTCACCACTTGCTTCTCACTATGATGTTCTGCTTGCCACAAGTCAAAGAGGGAGGGGCCAGAGATCTTGGATTTATTCCTCTAAAACAATGAATAAAAAAAAAAAAAAACAACTTTTCTCAATGTAAATTGATTATCTCAGGCATCTTGTCACAGCTATGGATAGCTGACTAACACATTGATTTCTTTCTGAATTACTTTCTCTATAACTGGCACTATCCTGTCAGTTTAGACCTATTATTTGTCAGGGGAAGTTCGTTTGAATTGGAAAGAAACACTTTCAAAATAATATCTGATTTAGTGTCCAGAACAACTATGATTAAGTTGCACACTTGTTACCAGACCAAATTCACAAATCCTAAATTTCATTTAATCAGCACAAAGGAATTAGTGTCTTATGGTATTGGAATAAACTTCTTTTGCTGTTTTATTTTTCTCCTCTGTTTTTAACTTCTTGAGAGAGAAGCCAGTGTCTGCAGCCCTGGAGCTAAAATTTACATTTACCTTTGTAATAGGAATATTTAGTAACCTCTGCTAGCTCTTTGGTGTTTATCTTATTCTGATGACATAACCATTATCTTTTCATCCTAATCTTCCTTGTCAATGTAACATCTGAAGGACAGAGGATTAGCACTGCTCTGACTTAATCAGTTTACAAAAATCTCCAGAGAAAGCTACCCTCCCTTTCATATGCCACAGATGTTTTGTTTTCACTTGATTAAGCAATTGATTTGCCCCCAGTGCCTCCAGAAAGGAAATATGTTCTTATCATATCTTTGTGTACTAAAGGGATGGCAGAGGAATCAAATATGCCATATCTACTACAGCTGTATACAGAGTGAAGCATTCCAGGAAGCTGCTATGCATTGGTTTTACTGGCTGGAAAAAAAAAAAGAGAAAAGAACAAGAAGTTTTCAGATATCTTATTCTTTTTATCCCACACCTGCTGAAGTGTGGTCAAGTGCACTGTGATTCATAACACAGCAGGACCTTCTTTTTTAGAATTCATGCTTTATATATGGCAGCTGTACATTGGGAAGGTTACTGGGAAACTGTTTAGAAAGAAGTCAAATTCAAGTTGTTTGTACAGGTGAATGAGCAGTGCAGGTGAAGATCAATGCTTTGTCCCCCTTTCAGTCCATTACCAAATGAACCTATTAAGGATTCATTTAAGGAAGTAGAGGTGGAACAAAATGTCTTTCTAAGTAATGTCTGGAGTTATTTGGTCCCAGCACTGTTACTGACTGCTCTCCTGTCTGCCTTCTGTATTCCATGCAAAAGAATCTCTGATGTAAGAGTTCTGCTTGTGTCTGCTCAGCTATTAACATTTTGAAAGTTTATTTATTGCACTAATCAATTTATTGCTATGCATTTTCTTCAAACATAATGATTATTATTTCTTAACCCCCATACTTTAGTATTTAATTTCTATTATAAAATTTTTTGAGACTATTGTTCCCTGATACATTGTTGAAAGCAACAAATTTATACAGGTGGCTTAATATGGTCTTAAGGCCTTTAAGGCATTTAGCTCACCCCATTTATTATTTGAAATATTTTACCTACTTTACTTTGGGGGGATATATTTTTACTTAAATTATCATCATGTTCCAATATACCATCACAACAGGAAGAACTTATCGTCAGCAAACAATATTTGCTTATTTATTTTTTACTGGATGATATTTATTAGAAGTTGCAATTTATGTGATTATCTGGCAGAGCTACAGATTGCTATGATTTTAATTACATATAAAATGTTTCACAAAATTAAATAAAGCATTTAAAAAATTTTCCTTTTTTGCTTTTTACAACTTAAATATTTACTGGTTAGGAATGGGATATTTGCCATGGCATTTTTTTTCTTTGAAATATCTTACTACTTAAATAAACATGAGGAGGTGGAAAGCACCCTTCTCAAAGAAAGGGCTGAGTGGTGTGTTTACTCTGCTTCCTCTTCATTTACATATCACATCTTATGATAAATAATCAAGAATCACAGCATCAGCTGTGAAAATCAAAGGGGACAGTCGCCTCAGAGGCTATGCCTGTTACAAAGAAAGAATATTCAGAGTTGTGAAGGAGAAATTAAAACACAATGCATCTCTCAATTTTTCGATAACATTAAACAACAGTGAAAAACTTTTTATTGTATTTTGTTTTTTAAGAGCAAAACTTTCCATATAATTCAAGAACCATTTGTTTTATATTGCTGTCTAGCAGGAAACTCAATATTTTCATACAGCTTCTTTACATACGTGAAACATGAACGTTTATCATATATGTGAATCCTAAGTCCATCTGAAAATATGAGTCGAATATGTTCGTGTTTATGAACAAAAATGGGTGCACAGATCACCATGGAGATGAATAATCCTTTTAATCCTTCTTAGAATACACTGTCCAAGCCAAAAAGTAATCACTGCATAATGAGAGTTCTATGCACCCCCTGATGGAGGAGCATGAACTAGTATGAATAATTCTAAGGAGGACCCCTTAAACTGTCCTTCACAGATAATTAGGTTCATGAGATTAAGAATGTACTCTGAAGATTAGCTAAGAGTCCCTACTGCAAAATATTGCAACATATGAAGAGCCCTTTCAGGCCATATGGTGACCTAGAGCATTGTGATCTCCAGGGAGATCTGTCTGACTTTACCACAATCTGTTGTCAGGTCCCACAGGTGAAAGCTGATTCCAGAGGAGTTTAATTCCAGGAAGTCTCCTGAAGACACCATCAAGATTACAAGGATGTAACAACTGCTCTGCTATATTTCTGAAAGTGACATTTCTCTTCTCATTTATGCTTATTGTACCATGAATCTAATGTTCTCTCTTAGCTTAAAATCATCAGAGGCATCAATGCTAAGAAACCACACTGTAAGCTAAGTGAATTTCTTATTAGCCCTGTGATGTTGTGGAGTAGAATATTCAAGTTGGTAGAATGTCATATTTGTATCAATTTATACACCTTTTTCTTGGTATTTTAAATAATTTAGATGTTAAATTAACATTAAATGAGGACTCATTCAATAAGTGATCACTTTCATTATTTATTATTATTATTAGTATTATTAGTAGTATTGAGTGTGTGACTGGATTTTTATTTAAAGCTTATATAAAATATATAAATGTTGCCACTCTGAATGCCTAGACTTCTAGGATTAAAAAAAAAATGTAACCAGTAGAGTAGAGAAAGGGAATCAGAAAGAGGCAGGAAGGGATTGCAAGGAGAGATGCTGAGAATGAAATTAATCGAATTATGTTATGTGCATATACAAATATGTTACAATGAATCCCACCATTATGTATAATTTTATGCATCAGTAATTTAAAAATAAACGAAAAAGCATAAAAAGTAAAATGTAAATATCAACAAAAAAATCACCAACACAATAGTAATTATAGTACAGACATAGCATTGTCAACTTTTTGTTTTTTCAAGTATTAATATGTTTAAATTGCCTCTTACTTCCATTTCCATAAAAAAACATTTTATAATTTTAATTTACCACTAAAATTGGAACAGACATTCTCTTAGGATAAAGAACAATGCTTAAAATTGAGCAGATTAATAAACTTAATAGAAATGAACTTTTGAAATGGTTTCATATATGTTTAAGAAATCCACAGGTACTTATTCCAAATTCCAAATTTGTCAGGGCCTTGATTGTGGACTTCTCAGTTTCTAGATCTGTGAGAAATAAACTGCTGTTATTTACTAGCCACTGAGTCTGTGACATTTTGTCAGAGCAACTTGAACAGACTAAGACACTCAGGAAAGAATATTTTGATCACTTTCTAGTAATCATTATAAAATATCTTCTCTTTTCATTATGTAACTTGAATAAATAGTAGAGAATGTGCCCTCTCATTGGTTTACAGTGTCCCTTGCATATAATCCTGATCAGCTATAGCATTTGAGGTGTCACCATAAACACATGCTACTGGGGCTCAAACCCAGGGGAGTTTAACTATTGAGCCACATTCACCAGAACTTTTTTGTTATTTTTTATTTTGAGAAAGAGCCTCATTAAGTTGCTATGTGTTGGCTTTAAACTTGTGATCCTCTTGTCTTAGTCCCCCGAAACCCCTGGGATTATAGGCATGCACCACCGTGCCAGCCTTACATTTGATATGTTTTAAGAATTTGGAATTTGCAGGTCACAGTGGTACAAGGTTTATAATCCCAGAAGCTTGGGAGGATAAGGCAGGAGGATTGCTAGTTCAAAGCCAACCTCAGCAACTTAGTGACAATATTGTTCAGCTGTGATTCATGTAGGAAACAAAATTATCTTATAACATATGAATATAACTTGGAATAAACTACTCAGGTAAAGAAGGGAAGAAAGGCAGCCGTTTTGTAATGTGAATCCAGACAGAGGCAAAAATCATGGTGGCAATGACCTTGGTGACTTCATAATTGCCGCCAATGGAACTATCTCCTGAAGTTGCAGTTCTAGACCAAGTATGGATTTGGGAGTATCCCTGACCTCAGCCTACGGTCTGAGTCTTCAAACATTGCAAAGTTTCTAGAAGTTCTCTATATCTTTTAATGAGAATCTTTCTTCTTAAGCTACTAAAGCTATGAGAATCTTTTCTTCATAAGTTGAATTCTATGCTCCTTAAATCATTCTCTGACACATAGAATATGCTACTATTTTTATTACAAAAAGTATTTTAAAAAAGAATGTATGCATATACTTTCTCATACATATACAAAATATCTCTTAAAGGACTTATAAATGCAAATACTATTGGCTGAGTTCAGAGAGGGAAATTGAGTCTGCACTGGAAAACAAGATTATCATCATGATATGGATTAAGCTTCACATTTACTATTTACCACCACCAAAATATTATTTTATTTACAAAAATATATCTTGCATAATATATAGCAAATATAATATGGTGACTTAATATACAACATCTTAGTTATTTTAAGAAGTTGTAAAGTTCCCAAATACATTTGATTTATAAATGAATACAATATTTTGTATATAATCTTGGTCAATCAAATATCTTAAGAAATATTTTGATTCATTTTTTCTCTCTTATCAATGACACACAAGTACACTACTTCCTGGCCATTAACCAATCAGATGATGGTCATAATTTCAAATTCTCTCATCATCTAGGAAAGTGAGTATCTTAGCCCTTTCAAATATTATAAATGTCTTTGTTAATTATTCAAAGTGTCAAAGATAATCATGGAAAACACATTAAATCATTTGCAGATGGTACATTTAAAAATGCCCCCTGAGTAGATGTTCTCTCTAAGCTGTCTCCAGTTGACTAATCAAAAGTGAAAGTTATTTTTTGTTTTGTTTTGTTTTATTCACTTAGACTGAGGAAGCTAAGTAAACACCGGGCTTCTCATACGATGTTATATAAGGTTAAAAAATAATGAACATTTGTCTTCAGAATCCTGAAACCCAATATATGCAAATATATGTAGAACTCTGGTTATTGTTCTGTGGGCCTTGGGATGGTCATGTCCAGTAAGAGGAAGAAGGGCCTGTGAGTTCTAAGAGCCAGGGCTTCGTAGTAGGATTTTGTGAAACCAGTGCCAGTTGGGCCACCTATTAGCTCTGTGACGTTTTCACAATTTAATTTGCTCATCTCAGTTTATTTTTCTGTGACATGAGATAATATTACTAATACTACAGAAGATGGCACAAGAATTAAAAGCAAAATACATGTGGAATTGTCATCCCAGGACCTGACAAAAATTAATGAAGATCTCCTTTTTACATGGGTCCTGGCTTACTACTACTCTCTATTTCCTGGCATGTAACATTAAGGCAGACAGAAGTTTCCACTCAAAAAACACTGGAAAAGAGTTCTGAGCCTGCTATACACAATTTCCCACTAACTAAAATGTGAATCTTAATTTTTGACTGATAATATTTATTGTTGTCTCCCTTCTGAAATTAAGCAAATTTGTATCATTTTAATATATGGCAATACCAGGGTAAGAACTGTGGGGAAGGGGAATACAAGCAGTGTTGTAAGGGTATGGGTAAATTTTTGAGAGATGTTACTCAAATAATTCAAACAATACTGGTTGATTTAGGAACAGCCCTGTGGAAGTACTCTGTGAGAAATGAGGATATATATGCACTGCTTAAGACAAATACAACCTAAGCAAATGAATGCTGAGTTAACAGATTGACGACATTAAAGATATTTTCTAAGAAATTATTTTGGGGAATGTCAAGAGTTGGGGTCATGGGGAAGCTTTGAGTCTTTTTCTTGGGAAACATTCATTTTCATAAAAGAGATGGGGCCAAGAAGCCTCTCTTTCAACACCTGTTCTTCACATCTCCAGAAGAACTCTATTTTTTGCCTAGATAATGAATAAAATTCACATGCATCTGTCTTCCTTGTAGCAAGATACAAAATAATTTCCAATAAATAATATGTAAACCAAAGTGTCATTTGACCATTTCTGTGGACTTTTCTCATACAATTATTAGTGTGTTTCCTTTCTACCTTAAACAAATTATTTGTTCATTACTCTGTCCTATACTCTAAAATTAGAAATAGCAGACAGAGCAGTAGCCATTATTATGTTCCAGAAGGAAAAATCTGGAAGAAACAAAGGTCTCTTAGAAGAGAATAATCTTGCAAGCCTAGAGCACCCACTCCAGACCTTAACAGGAGAGAGAAATATATTGTTTAAGGTATTGTTATTTTCCCCCATTAGTCTCCATCAAATAATCCTCTGTTACCTTTTAAAAATGTGCCTTAAATAAATATATTAGTGTTCTGAAAACTTTAAGAATCTTCTACAATGGGGCTGGGGATGTGGCTCAAGTGGTAGCCCGCTCGCTTGGCATGCGCGGGGTGCTGGGTCTATCCTCAGCACCACATAACAATAAAATAAAGATGTTGTGTCCACCGAAAACTAAAAAATGAATATTAAAAAATTCTCTCTCTCTCTCTCTCTCTCTCTCTCTCTCTCTCTCTCTCTAAACAAAAAAGAATCTTCTACAATGGGTATAAAAATGAAAACACAGATGAAGATACAAAATAACATATATAATGGAATTTAATCAATGAATAAAAACTCAAACAGGAACCAAAAATTCAGAGGACGGAGATGAAAATGTTATAGAGATGTGATTTCTACAACTGTGGCAGGCTTAATATTCTAAAAGTCCTTCAGTTCTATAATATGTAGAAGTGCTGCAAAAATTATTACATTTTTAAATGCACAGCTAAAAGCAAAACAAATTGAATGAAATTCTCAGGGGTTGAAATGAAAACAGAGCAGGACAACCAAATTGGCAAGTGGAGCTACTTTGAGTACACCTGTAAATTATAAGAACTTAGGACCTTGAATGCCATTTTAGGGAATGAGACAAGGCTGGAATCCAGAAGAAGTAAACAGCTTAAAAGTCACAATTGCAAACTTCAAGTGGCTAAATCCTCCATGAGGAGAGAGGGTAGAGAAATTCTATGAAGAGTTCACTAGGAAATACATATTCAAAAAACTGACTCCATTTACTGGCATCTCATATTAATATTAGAATCTTTTAGAAGAAATGTATCATTGATGACAAAAACATCAATAAAGAATTTATGAAGTATAGAATTTGTTCCAGATTTTCTTCCTTTGGCTTTGTTTCTATGTTACATTTAAGTACAATTTTACTCTGCTTATTTTAAAATCACTTATAATCTAGTTGAATTTTTATAATTTTTATTACTGCTTACATATCAAATTTTATTATTCTGTTGATCTTTCTTTTTGGATATGCACCTGCTCATGTATGTATATAGAGATAATAATAAAATTGGTTGATTCCTGAGTGGTGTACATAAATGAGACTGTTATTCTCTTATTTTTCTGTTTCAGGTTTTTATAGTGAGAATATGTCTTCTAATGAAATTTGAAAAGAAAAAAAAAAGAAACAAATGATCAATTTTATAAATAATTGCCAAATTCCACATGAAAACAAAAACTTTTAAAAAGTCGAAAGTTGATATTTATAGTAAGTTGTAGAATTCAACAATGGAAGAAAAGAAACTTGAATTTACTACAGCAATATCATGCATGGTACTATGTAAAGAAATTAAGAAGTAGAGTGAGTGTAGCTCAGAAAACCATAGCTACCATAGCAATGCCTTAAAGAGGATGCAATTCAGAGACCTTTCTGCATTAGGAACCTGAAGTTCTTGCAATGGAATAGCAAGACATCAAATAAATACAGAAGACTTCTACAAGCCTTTTGACACATATGAGAAAAAATGCAACCATGCAGAAATTAGATTGGAGATCAATTTCAAACTCCCTGATAAGGTTGAATTAGAGATACGTGATGAAGTAGGTAGGTATATATGTTACCATCAACCATCAGGCACCCTAATAATTAGGCTTTATTATTTCCGCTTGTTACCTAAGGAAAAGAGCGCTTAATAATTTGCTCAAGCTTCACATCTAGTTAGTGGCTCAGTCTGGACAAAATCGAGAACTTGCCAACTTCAAAGTTCATTTTCTTTTCACTGAATCATATTTCTAATTGTTATAATGACAGTTAAACAATTGTATGTTTGAAAAGTGAAATGAATTGTTGAGAAAATGTATATATTTTTTAATCTAATACCATTATTTCAAATAAATCCTTTAAAAATTATCCAGTAAAAACCTCAGTTAGTTTCTTTATTATTATAAAAAATAATTTTCAAAGGATGTTCAAACTGACAAAGTGCTTAGAGCACTGGTGTTCTGGTTAAGGAATGCTTCATTAATGTCTCAGAAGTGCTGGTAAATGATGAATTAAAATTTGACAGCATGATTAGAAAAATCAACCCCCACAGAGATATTATATTAGATTGTATTTTTAGGGACTCACATGTATGTATAAGTAAACAATATTACAGTGGCATACTGAATACATTTGTTTTTATTTTAGTATTGACATGGTCATTGGATTTTTAAAATTGAACATTGACAGGACTCAACACGTGCCTCAACTCTTCAAATTTCATTTCTAGGTTCTAGCTGGTTTGTTAAAAGTTATATTTCTTTTTAAGCAAATGAAATTTGAGACATGGTGGAGACAAAACAGTAGAATATGTTTGGGTAAATTTTACTGCTATCATGAACCTTGAGCCACTGAACCACGATTGAGGACTTCTTAAAAGAACAAAGTTTTAGGTTAGATTAGCTTGTCTGGATATGGTTTAGAATAGAAAAGAAACACAAGATACTATACTCATGTGTTTTTAAATCCATGAATATAAGTCATAATAATTATAAGTAGTAAAAATACCAAATTATAAACTATTGTACTATCCAGGGATGATTTCCAAATGAAGCGGGAGAGAGAGAGAGATAATAGAATGTTAGATTTATATCCTTCTTTTGAGAAGAAATCATGTACTCTCCAAGATGTTAATTTTATGTTTTGGGGTGTCATTCATCAAGATGGAGATTACAAGCACAGCAGATATTGGATTAATAGGAAAATAATTTCTTCTCACTATCACATATTTAGCATGAATGATTTATGAGCATTTACATGGACTTATTCAATTGGCTATAAAATGAAAGCTGCTCTGCCAACAATAAAAATTTTTTTTAAAAAAAGATGCATTAAAAAAAATGAAAGCTGCTCTGGAAAATACAGATATGTGGATCATCAGCATATAGATAGCAACTTGCATTCAGAAAAATTGATATTCTCATCTTCATATTTAGTTCAGAGCTAAGTCCACTCCAAATTATATGCACAAACATCTGAGCCTTTGATTTTACTGTTGCTCACTTTGGATTCTTACCACCAAATTTATTTGAGCCTTTAAATAAATTCATAAGGTCACTATGAGAAAGTAAACATAATTTGCTTGAGGAAATCTTGACATTTGGCTCAGCAGAGCATGGAAAAATGACCTGTAACTCTTCTACATGGGTGTCTCTTTGCCAAGTCAGCCTCCCTGTGCTCCTAATTTAAGCATGCAATTTTCCATGAACATGGGCTCCTCTACTGGACATTTCATCTCTGATTATATCACCCCATTATGTTCCGTCTAATCCATGCTTGAGATTTTTAAGTTTTAGACAATATAAATTTTAATGTTATCAGTAGTTGCAACCAAAAAGTATGGAGCAAGGAAGACAGACTATATTATTTAACCCTATCAAAATGTTCTATAAAATATGAATTAACATTAAAAATTATTATTACCTTTGTCCCTGGATTGAAAACTTGAAATTCTAATTTTAAAACTCCATAATGTCTCTATGAAGTGCTAAACTTCATAGAATAAAATGGCAACTAATGATTTAAGAATATTGAGGAGATATAAAGGAATAGTGGCTTTAAAAATGGTTATTATGGACAGAGTGATTTTATCTATGTACTCCCATGCAAACAGAATTAATCATTAAACTATGTGAAGAATATCATTGTCATTTTCAATTAAAAGTGTATCCATTATTTTGGACCCTGCCGTGTCTGTATGGCATGACTTTTTTCTTCTCTTAGTGTATGTACAATCCAAATAGATTTTCTCTGATTTAGTCTTCTTAAGTGAGATAATATTTTTTACTTAACTACTTGAAGACCATCTAGGGGTCTCAAACCTCATTATGATAAATTAACATAAGAGGCTCAAGGCTTAGGTTAGACAAACATAAAAACCTATGTGTATATACATCTGTGTATAAATTCATACACATAGGCACACCACATTGGATGATAAGAGGCTAAATAAAATATTCCACTTCAAACTACTTCTCTTAGAAACTCTCCTGGAACCTAGGATTTCAGTCTTCATAATGGTGTCATGGCTCAGAAACTGATTATAAGGATATGATAATTCAAGAAATTAAGGAACACATGCCAGTGACTGCCTCAGCAGGTATTCCTTCCAACAGAACAACTAGCACAGCTGGTCTGCTCAGCCCAAGTGCAGACACAGCACCAGGTCCCACTTCAAAATCACTCCTCAGCATATCAGTGATTTCACGTTTCAATCTTAGCAAAATAACCTTTTAAGTGAAAAAAAAAATGTTCCTCTTGGGCTATTGTTTCAACTCTGTGCTGGAATATGGAAGATCTCACAAGGAATATCTTGCATTGTATTATTCTGTGATATTAATTAAACAAGCTATTATTTTCAAGTAATTATTTTTATTTCAAGATGATCAGTCAGTAAGTCCAGGCTTTAATAAGAGCTCCTTCTATCATTTTTTTTCTTTCAAAATGGACAGAAGAATATCTTTTTTTACCAACATCAGCCCTTCAAAATCATTACATGTTAATGACTACTGATTGTTTTCATACTCCTCTAGCTTTTATTAGCTTCAAAGATAATTTTGACTTTTGTTTTTAAGCTGTGATCTTAGCCATTTTGGTAAAAAAAAAAATTGCTCATTAGGAGGTAAGCCAATTAGATGACTTTTAGGGTAACAGCCAATTCTATAATTTAAATATTATTTGACAAACTAAATCACTCAACATAATCTTCAAATTCCAACATTAAGTTGAGGTAAGAGTGTTTACTTATAAATCTCTCCTGGACCCAGATTTCATAACCAGTCTAAGCTACAGGAACTTCTTGGTTGTGAGATCCCAAGAGGAAGAAGATAAAAATATGAGGACTTAGGTCAGCCATATTCAACCTAATCCAAAAAGAGTTAACTGTAAATGGCAGGAACCCTAATTGGCACAGATTCTAATGTATCATTAGTAAATACGTAATTTCTACAATTTTGGTATCCTAAAATATGATGCTGCACCATACCCATAAGTACTTTCTGAGCCCAAACTCTGAAAATAACTTTTTGAGCCCAAACTCTGGGAATATATTCATATACACACACACACACAAAAAAAAAAAAAAAAAAA
>NW_025999924.1:9787571-9798462 GCF_001458135.2 Marmota marmota marmota | reverse complement strand
AAAAAAAAAAAAAAAAAAAACACTCTCTGGGAATATATATATGATCTCTCTCTCTCTCATGTATGTGTGTGTGTGTGTGTGTATTTCTCTCTTACCATTGTTCACATTCATCCCACATAAAGAACATTTTAATTTTAATAACTTTCTCCAGTTATATGAGTTTTTATAAAATTAACATAGTAATAAAGCATTTCTGCAAAAGCAAATGAAATAAGCATGTAAAAAATCTGTCTCAATGAATAAATCTCATAATGACTAACATTTACTGAGTAAATAATGTATTATTTGTATTTACCAATTATAACAAATGCCTGTGATATACCCATCACATAACTCTAATCCCCCTTATTTCAGCTCAGCTCTGATTGACAGCTTTTTGCATATTGCCAGTGGTGTTTCTGCTTTGGATCGTGAGGCCTTGTCTAGAGTCCAGGAGGACGTGACTATGCTCAGACATGCACAGTTGCAGCCCAGAAATGAGGGCAAAATACCTCTTTAGGGTAGCTTTCAATTAATGAGGATCAGGAGTGGCTGGATAAATTCCTCAGTCTCCCTTTCCTGTGATGGTACAATTCTTAGGTACTTCTCAAAAGACCATTCTGCTATTGAATCCCATTTTCCCCAGTAGTAACCAGCTCATTATCTCACCTTCTGCTGACTTATCTCCCTCTCCTCTCTGCATCATTCCTTACTTTGTTCCTAAAATCACCTCTCCTAAACAACTTCAACCAAATTCAAGTCATAGACTTTGCTCTCTGAGGAACTTGGCCTCAGATAAGCAATCAATGTATGTGAAGCACTGTAATAAGTATATAATCAACATACCTCAGCTTCACAGTACAACCATGATGTGCCTACTACTTTGAGCTTCAATTTACATACAAGGAAACATAAGTAAATTGCCTAAGATCTCATAGGTACTAAGTGACAGAGCTTGGTTTTCCACTCAGTATATGCAGTTAGCTAGACCATAATTTTAAGCCTGTACACCTCCTGTGCTAATATGCATCAGAATTATGTTGGTGGCTATTTGATAACTGAAATTTTTGCATGCTAAACAAGATTTACTGAATCAGACTTTAACAAGGAAGACTGAGACAGAATTTTTAACAAGATTCCCAATGATTTATATGGACACTAAAAGTACAGAAATCAACTCATATAAGCAATTATTATTTTGAAGTTAAAGGTGGATATTCTTAGTCAACCAGAGATGGCAGTTAGCAAATTTGCTTGGATGCCACTAAGTACAATTAATACACATGAGCATGAGAATGCACATAAAGAAGTTACCGTTACCCAAGAATCGGGCCACATCATGGGAAAAAAAAGGGGGTGAGGCCGCATAAGAGATGCAAGTACCAAGTGGCAATTGAATGAAGCATAAAGAAGTGAGTTTTAGTCAGGAGCAGCTATCTGAAATCACTCCAGTGACTTGTCCTGACCTCAACTGGAGGTCACCATGGATCATGAGGGAGAGAGGACTAGATGAAGCACTAGTAGCTTAGAAGAGTACAGCATCAGGAAAATGCCTCATCCTAGAGCCATTGTTCCCTCCCTGAATTGTTCACTCACTGAATGCAGTTTATCTATAATTAGCTCTGTAACAACCATAGCTATTTTAATCGATAGCTACTTGAATCTTTCTAGGGAGCAATTTATTCTATATGCACTTGACACCTTTACCTAACAGTAGGAATCAGCATTCAATTTCTTTTGGTTATCAGGAATGTGGAGGAGGTTATAGGGAAGTTGTAAACTGAGCCACAATCCTCCTCTTCCCTTGCTGAAATTTCAATCAATGTAGTATATGTTTGCTGAGCACTAGGGAAACACTATCTCACTTAATCTTTACAATATTTCTGTGAAGTTCATAATACTATTCAGACTATATGCATGGGGGTGGTTTAAAACTCCATCCTGTTTAGAGAATGAATATGCAAGGGTAACAGCAAGATTCTATTCAGCTCTTTCTTGCTTGCCTGCTACCAAAGCAAACAGGAAATCTACTTGTGCTCTTACTCCTCCAGAAGAATTTGACATTTATACTTTCTTGAAGCACTTTTTCCCCCCTTGGCTACTGTAATTATACTATTTCTGGTTTCTCTCTACCTCACTACTTTCTTTTTCACAGTTTGATTTAAGCACTGTTCTAATACAAAATATCAAGAGGTCTTTACAGTTTTTTCTTAGGCCTCTGCTTCTGCCATTCTACACTCCTTTTCTTGACAATCTTAGTTATGCCATCAAAATTAGTTATAATCTGTATGGAGTTGACATTTGACATTTAGATCTCTGAAACTGACCTGTTATTTAATTTCCAGAATCGTAAATATTCAGATGCCTACTGATATCTCCCTTTGGGTATCTTGATAATTTCTCAAAGTCAATCTACTGAAAACCAAACTCAGAAATCACCTGAAAAGATGATTATCTTATAGTTTTCCTGCTTCTGAATATTGGTATAATTCCATTGTTCATCGAATAACACCATTGGAAAACAGGCAGGCATTCTCCATTTGCTTTTCTTCCCATACTCTAAAAACTGCATCATTATTTACAGATTTGTGACTGTTTTCTTTAGTTCAAGCCAGCAGTGTTTCCCTTTGAACTATCTTTGTCAAAGTCTACTGATTGGTTAGTAGCATTCACTGGTTAGACATTCAGTTCCCTACTTCACAACCAAGTGATTTGTTCAAGAGACAAATTGAGGAGTTTTCAGACTCTTACACGTCTACCATCTCAGTTAAAAACTTGTCTCTTTAATCATTTAGGTCTTAGTTCAAATATCATTTTCTCATGGATCCTTCCCTGAATTTGGTACAGGGGTTAAATTCCCAGGTTTTAGGCCTTTATTACATAATGCATCATTTCCAAATTGTATAAGTGTAGATTTACCCATATTTTTTGTAATCGTTTGCTTAATGTCTTGTTGACTATCAGAGTATGCATGTATATGAAGGTAAATATTATGTCTGTGGTGACATATCATTAAAATTCAGCATGATGCTGAAAATAGTATTCCTGCATCTTTGTTAAATGAATAAATATATTGGACAGCTTTAACTGAGATTCATATTGATGATAGGTCACTAATTATCTTAAATTTCAATACCTTCAACTTTAAATGGTGTTAACATATTTGTTTTCAATATAAGTATGCTGAAAAATCTAATTACACTTGAACCACATTTGCTCAATATCATTAGGAAATAAGTTGATCCACTCTAGAACATTACCAGGTACTATTTCCATGAGTTGAATTCCACATTAAACCTATTGACAATTTGAAATGTTTTTGCCCAAAACCTATTACACACTTTTCCAATATATTAAGTAGTATAATAAATACATCTTAACTCTCAATAGCATGAATTCTACTCTGCTATAAATTGTTTATCCTTTTTTGATACCAATGATGCTTGCAGACATTTGTCCCTTTCCTAAACAATTCCCTCCTATTTTGTTGCTTAAGTTAGTATAACTTTTGTTCTTTTGTTGGCCATAAGCCATAATCATTTTTGACATGTAGTCAAGATACCTATGTCTAATCATATCTTTCGTCTGCTTCCATACAATTTTTAATTTACTTCTTTAGTCTGTAATACAGCCATAGATTGTTTGTTTTAAAATATGTCCAAAGTTGGTGATAATGAGAAATTTCTGTGTGTTTATTTACCATGTATATATGTATTAAATAAATTTGATAGTAGCCAAGAAATTTGCTGACTGCCATTTCTGATTGATATTAACAATATTCACCTATGCCTTCAAAGAAGGCATTACATAAGTGGGTATACATATGTACGTGTATACAAGGAACAAAGATATTTACACTCCAGTTAATTTGTCCCTCTGCACTTTGACTTATATTAAACAAGAGTTTGTGTCAAAGAAGACATGCATGCAGCAAAGAAGAAAATGGAAGAAAAGACAAGTTAATAAGTGGGATATTGCTGTGTGTAAATGAGGTACAGCCCATTGGACATCCTTTGAGAAACCACGTGAATTATGCCTCAGAACTGTCATACAAGAGCCTAGGAAGGCTTGGGCATTTACCTGTGAATTCTCACTGACCCACTGAAGCCTTTAATTACAACTCAGTTCTGGTTACTTCAGCTTGTGTCTAAATAAACTGTGAAGCTGTAGAAAATTCTGAGCTGGAGAAGAGACATGGAATTGTCTGAGGAGGAAACTGTCCAATTTAGCTGGGAAGCTAAAGTTACATGATAATTGGACTGACCATGCTATTCATTGTTATCCTCAAGAAAGGTGCTCACATTTAAAAACAAAAATACATCCTAAAGTAAGTTATCACCCCCTTAGATAACCACTTATACAAACATTTCATAAATATTTCAATTGTCTAGTTATTTGGCATGAGCAAAGAATGCTTTCTCTCTAAAATATTTTAAAATTCTAACAAATGTAGTTTAGTGACTAAAATTAATTTATATATTATTACTATTATTATTATTATTATTATTATTACTATTTTGGTACCAAAGATTAAACCCAGGAGCACTTAACCACTTGGCTTATTTATTTATTTATTTACTTATTTATTTGTTTAGGGACAGGATTTCACTAAATTGTTTAGGCCTCACTAAGTTGCTGAGGTTCTCTGAGCTTGCGATCCTTCTTCTTCAGCCTGCCAAGCCACTGGATTACAGGCATGTGCCTCCTAACCCAGACTTAATTTATCTTTTGATGAAGGAGAGTTTGAAGAAAATTATTTTTACAACAGATAATTACTTGAATTTAGTGTTCACAATTCAACCTCATGTATAATTTGTTTAATAAATAATACTAGGAATATTCCTGAGCAGTTATTCTTGGAAAATAAATTTGTACCCTTACCTGGATTATTAAATAAATTAAAACATTACACTGCTCTCACTCTATATTAAACTAGTCTACTAATTAAACATACCCACCAACACACATTTTTTTCCTTGTCTTGAAAGCTAATTTTAGAGGCAAACTGGTGCATTTAAAAAATTTTTACCCAGGTGCCAGAGATAAATAAACCTCCACAAACTACAGGGTACACACAATTGTGAAGAGCTATGCATAGTATTGGTACATCTAGAAGTTGAGAGTTAGCCCAGGCACTAATTGACATGATACTCGCCAAGTCAACCTTCACTGCATAATAATTAAAGTGACTTTCCAGACTGTTTTATTGCTAGAGTCTCACAGAGAGAGAAATGCTTTCTGGCTTCTCTATAAAACATCAGAATCAAAATGTCTCAGTTTCTGCTGCCTGGTTAAAAAAAAGAAAAACAGAATGAAGCCAATGAGTTGATGTTTTCTTCCACGCCATATGTGAGTAAACAGATTCTGGCACCATGTTTTTCATGAAGCAGAATCTTTGAGGTTAGAGCTGTGCCTTATTTAGATGGGAGTTACCTTTAATACCTGAACTCAGTGGGATCCTTAGGCCACAGTCACTCTGGCAGATTTCCAGTTGTGACTAATCTTTACATGCTGGATCTTTAAACAGTTACAAATGTGCCATATATGTATGTTTTAATTATGGTAATCACTGTGCCCTGACATTCTCTCAAAGAAAGCATTCTATATTCCCAGTCAGCACAAGAAGTGTCAGCATGCTCTTACTTGGCTACTTCCTTAATAGCACATTTGCTTCTGTCAAACTCAGTGTCCTATGCCCATGTGGTCTGACTAATCTACTGGTTCTACAATTATTTTGTCACTGTGATTGGCTGAAGAGTGATCTACAAAAGGCAGTGGTTTATTTTTCTTTTTCGTATTGATGGTTCTGTCTGGCATAATCTACAATACTAGTGGCAGATATTCTAATTTTTACATATAATGTGCCAAATCTCAAAAGGAAAATTGCAGATGAAGTGCAAGCAAAATAGAACTTGCTCTAGGAACAGTACAGACAGCAGTTATGTATATTTTGTTATACCGACTTGCCTGAAAGGAAGAAGAAATAAGAATAAAAATAGAGAGGGGTAATTATAACTGTGATGTTTTAATGATTTAATAACAAAGGTAATACTCATTCATTGTATCTGGAAATTGCCATTTTTAGAAAATATGAACAACTGATCATGTTAGAATAACGCATAAAGTAATCTATTCTTTTTTTCTTAAAGCCACTCAATGGATTTGTATCTAAAATGGCTACGATTTTCTGTGTCTTTAGAGTGAAATCAATTTGTGTAGTAACATCAGATTTTTTTTTTTAGTACAAGAAATCAACCATTAAGATACATAGTAAACTGTATCTGGAAATATGTTAATCCTCTACTTATTCAACTGTACTAGAGATTTAATATTGATATTGCTGGAAGCTGAACAGTAGCCAAACTAATTCCATAAAAGTGCTCTATCTGCATATTAACTACTGAAAATGCACAGAAAGACAATCCTATTTATGCTACTCTGCAACATTGGATGTGATTCAGCTTTACAATCTCTTCAGTTTTTAAATGTGTTGCTAAACACTCCTCCCCATTCACCTGGAAACTAAATCTCCTTTAAGCCAAACTTTAGAACATGTACATTAGGTATTCTGAAAAAGTAAATGTTTATAGAAATGAGAATTCATTTTATTTTATTGGTTGATGCATTTTTTTACCTGAACATTTAGTATGGTGTCCACTGAATTATGAATTTCCTTGAGAAAATAAATGAATAAATAAGTTGCCTCCCTTATCCAGTCAAATGTGGCTAGATCATCATTATGACATCCATAACCACTAGTAGTCTTCTTAAGATAGGAATACAAATTTGAGATCACAGTCGGCAATTAAGTTTGACACAACATTAAAATTTGATCAGCAAGAAATAAAAGACAATTTTTTGTAACTTCTGAGTTTGGTTGTAGTATAACATAAAAATAAGTTTAATTATTGTATTATAATAATTTCCAAAAATGATCTTAAAAATACCAACTTATCTTTGAAAACGGCCAAAACTTTTCCTTTATAAATTAAATGCCAAATTCTTTTATGTAGAAAATGCATTTATAAAATGAGCTATAAGAAAATTAACTTAGTAATTTTTAACTTAGGTTTTAGAGAAAATGTGAAAAGAAATGTTCACAAGATGACATTTTCATATATATATATATATATATATGAAAAAATATATATCTATATGAAATATATAGATATATATTTTCTTCCCCATGATACTAACTAGGCAGAGAAATTCTGACAGTCTTGGATGAAGGAGATATCACATAAAACTTTGAGGATGTAACCCAAAGAGCAAAGTCAAAGACTTTGAGATTGGAATATACATGCATATTGAAAGGTAGAATTTCTTCTGAACAACTGAAAAACTTAGAGTTCAATTATATATTTTACTGGTGCCTATGAAAAGGAATTGGTTTTATAAAAATTCAATATGTGCCCAATATTTCATCATTGCATTGAACTATTGAATAAGTGAAGTGCAACAATATACTGGAGTCCCCTGGAATAGAAAGGGAGGAAATCCCCATCCACCTATGTCCTGTATTTTTTGTCTTCTCGGGTACAGAAATTTTAATTTCAGTTCTTGTTAGTTATAGCTCTCTGCTCCTTGATCACTTCTCAGTTTAAAGTTTTTTGTTTATTTTCTCCAGAGAATAACCAGGGAAAGGAGCAACTTTTGGTTAAGAGCAAGAATAAAAATAATCAGCTATTTTGTTATAATTTTTAACCAATAAATTCTGGACTGGTCTTTTTCATATTTAAGGCAAACTGCCTTCCAGTCAACTCTTTTCTCTTCAACCAAGGGATAAAATTATTGGAAATAAGAAAGTGCCTCCACAGCTCACCTAACTCCAAATACATTTTTGCTTGGGGATTTATACTACCACTCCTAGATTAGGAGAATAAAAACTGACTGACTTTATCAGACTGAATCTAACTCTGGGACAAATAATACAGAATCTTCCAGAAATAAGACCATTTCTCTGCTCCCACAACACCTGAAAGTCATTGCAGCAAAGGAAATCACAACATATATTCTGCAGAGTATTTGGTATAAGGTTTATTATTGTACTTTGAAATTTTGAAACTTACAATTAAACTGTTTCAGTCTTGCAACAACACTCATTTCTTGGATCAGGTAAAATAACAGGACTATGTTTCAAGTGCAAATATTAATAATCACAACAATAAGTGAATGCTAGTAAACAATACAACCTGAATATCACTGAAGAATGGGGACCCAGAAACTCATGCTTAAGTTGGCTGTGCAATATGTAGAACCTCCTCAAAATGAATAATATAGGCAATTTCCTTGGCACAGTGTTTTCTCTTTTCATTTATTCATCCCACAATGCATATGTATCAGTGTGACTAGGCTACATCTTTTCCAGGATTGCACATCAGTTTGCTATAATTACATTGCAATATAAATGGCTAAAAAGACTTTGCATGAGTCAAATGGTGACCTTGACTTATTTTTCCAGGTCATAGAGACCTATCTTTGAACCTCATCAAAAATTCCAACTTAATAGCAGGTGACAGCCTTTAATATTCTTCTATACCTCTTCTTGTCACATGCAGATTGTCAGAACACAATCCTATTCAAATAATAAAGCAAATTTAATAAAACTTTCCCTTTTTTCATTTTAAATTACTTTAGAAATCATTATAAGAGAAAATACAGCTTGTATAACACAAGACCTAGAGGAAAGAGAAAAAAAATGTGTATACATACACTTCATACCACTGCAAACTGCAGACTGAGAGAGAGTGCTCTTTTGTAGATTTGGCTAAAGCCTTCATATACCTAGTTACTTTTCTGAGAAGAGCACAGCACTTAAAATTGCATTTGTTCAAGAATCTACAACTCCTCTTAGTGTAGAGCAAGCCTTTCAAATGCTATTACACATAAAGCTGTATAGTACACTCAAGTACTGTCACATTAGAGAAATCCCAAACTGCTAGCCATCCTTTCGGTAAAAGCATGTGATCAAATTTGAGTCTGGGTTGTAGTGTCAACATTCCTGTGTCAAAGCAAATTTGGAGCTGATAAAAACAAGCCTCAGCTTGCTTATCTATCTGAGATAAATAAATGTTCCAGTTGGGCACACTCATTTTAAATAAGAATTTGATAGAGACCCCACTTTCCTGAACAAATTCACCCAAGCATTTTTAACTTGTAGTTATCTGGGGCAGTTCTCTGTGATGAGCTTCAGTGAGACAAAGACCTGGCATGGGGGCTGCAAGGTTGAGGGGAAGGGGAATCAGTGAACCTAAATGGCAACTACATCCATTGAAGCTGGGTAATTGTATTTGCCCATTCAGAAGGGACCTCCTCAGCTCCAGGCACACAGCCCTCTGAGACCCCAAAGAGTCAAGCTCCTAGAAACAGAATGACATCTTTCTACCACATGATTCTGGGGTTATGACTCCTATTTTACACATTTGGGAGGGATGGTCTATGGGATAATTCACTCCTAGCTGCCATTTGTCTCCCATTCATTCTGACATCCTACTCCTTCAAACTCTGTTCTAAGGCAAGAGATCCATGTGGAATTAGAGGGATTTTAAGGAAAGCAATACCAACTTGCACTCTGGATGCTGACTTGCCAAGAATAAAGTGGTCAAACAAATTTGAGCATTGCCAGCAGTGTGCTGGATAGTTACAACCATCTCTCCTGGGGAAGAGGAGGAAGGCTGAATATTTCTGTGCCTGATTTCAAATTACAGACTGATGTTGGGAAGCTAGGAACTGACACAAGCTACTGATTCTCAACCAACTGCAGCATGCCACAGAACACAGCTCCTGCAGTTCAGGAAACCATTCATCTCCCACCCAGGGTACCTTCTCTTTTAACATTAAAATTTTGTTCACTCTGAAAATTCCTAGAAGAGAAGTAGCAAAAAGAAACTTGAACAATATGTTAATGGAATAAGCAAAAGAATTCCAAATTTAGGAGCATCCCACTGGCCAAATGTAAAACTATTTTATCTTTTAAAAACTGTTTGTTCTGCTAATAAAGCTTGGAAGAAAACAAAAACCCATGAGTATATATTAAAACCAATTAATCAATAATAAGAAAAAAAGAAATTTTATTAATGTAGAATATTAACAAATAAATGTTCAAGGAATCCTGAAATTGTAAAATCACCATTACATAATAGTAATAGCAATTTATTCAGGCAAAAATGTGAAATTTGAAGGAGGAATTAAATATGTGATTTTTAAAAGATCTTCTAACATATTGCAAATTAATTATCCAGGGATTATTAACTACTTTTTTTTTAAGTGAAGAAACAGAGAATACCACCTTACAGGAATGATCAAAAGTGAGCATTGCCAAAAATGTGAATAAATCAAAACAAACAAAAAACGTAAAACATAATGTGCCTCTCAGTGTGATGCAGTGAGGAGTACAGTATGATTTCTATGAAATTTTTGCCAAAAATGCATAAATTTAATCTAATAAAGAGGAAACATTAAGCCATACATCAGATCAAGCCATCAGTCATTTGGTGATATAACTGGTATGTGCCCTACTGTATGATGAGGAGTAAGAGAGGGGACAAGAGCCAGGAACAATTCCTCATTAAGGGAGTCTAAAGAGAGATGATAACTAAAGACAGTGAATGATACTGGACTGGAAATTGAGAGCCATCAGAAACACCAAAGTATAGCTGGTCAGAATTGAAATGTTGACTGCAAATGATGTAAATAATGTACGATTTAAAAATCACTGCTAAATTTCATTTGATGATTGTGGTATAATTATATAAGAGAATGTACTTGTTTTAGATAATATATACTGAAGTATTTAAGAATTGAAAGGGATATTATATCATTATATAAGCAACTTGCTGTCTTTCTCTCACATACACAATGTGGACAGATAGTTACCATTCCCTCTTAAATACGTGTGAGAAATATATATATA
>NW_025999924.1:9575249-9787460 GCF_001458135.2 Marmota marmota marmota | reverse complement strand
ATCTACATTCGATCAGTATCTACATCCATCTCCTCTCCTCTCCTCTCCTCTCCTCTCCTCTCCTCTCCTCTCCTCTCCTCTCCTCTCCTCTCCTCTCCTCTCCTCTCCTCTCCTCTCCTCTCCTCTCCTCTCCTCTCTCTCTCCCTCTGCCCCCCCCCCACCTCCCTCCTTTCCACTTGATATAGCTGACTAATTCAGGGCTGGACACATGATGTAGAAGCTACATTGGGCTTCTCAGATTATTAGAGAAAACAACCATTGGTATGTTTAGAGATCAAGTAAATCAAATGCAGGTAACAGACTAGTAAAGTGTGCAGACTCAAAATAGTAGAGAGGTCATATTGCAGGGCAAGTCAAGATGCAAATAAGCAAAGGGTACTCTGAAGATAAAGAGAAAAAGATGCATTGGAGAGAAGAGTGTATGCACATGCTAGCTGAGGGAAAAACAGATGGACAGGATAATTGCTTGTATTATAGATGGCCTCCCAGGTCCTTTTCCCAGTTCCACATACGGTGTGGCTACAATTTCTGCTCTTGGCTTTGGACAGATGGCCATGTCCATTTGCTTAGATTAGTTGGAATGGATTTCAGTTTCTTACAGTCAAACAACCCTTGGCAAAGACAGCCACCTAGGGATACACTTTAATCTGAGGGGAGGGTAAGGATAGCAAAGAACAGTCTGACTTTGGAGGTCAGCCCAGAGAGTGCATGTCATGGATAACAGTGTCACTAGGGGGATTTGCAAGCAGTGAACTTTTGGGAGGAGGAGTGAAAGTCCAAAGGAAAGATTCACTCTTATGAAAAGAAAACTCGTCAGGAGAAGAGTGCAGGTTATCAAAACGATGGTACCAATAACAGAATTCACCTACTATGAAATGCTAATATACACTTTCCCTGAATATGAAATATCTTTTTAAGACCATCAAAATAATAGCAAGGCTGTTTGGAATATTTCTATCCTCTAAATGAACTACCAGGCCCTGTAACTAAGTAGAACATTATGAAGACAGTATTTTTGCCATTTCAGCCATAATGAATTTTGAAGAATAATCTGAAGTATAAACAAGTTTATTAGGAAGCCACTGAAGTCTTGTTTGCGACTTTGAGCCATTCCAAAATCATCTTGGAACCTCCACAGCTGTCAGTAAGTATGGAGAGATCGGACTCTGCTTCTAAGGTCCTTTCTAGCTCAAACATTTCCCAATAACAGGTTCCTAAATGGCAATAGGCCAATTTAGATACCCTTTGAATAAATATGTGAGACTTATAACTCAGAATTTAGGAAAATACCCTGCTGTTCATGCTGTTACCACTGGTCACCCATTCCTTCCTCAAACAAAGCAAAAGTCCCATCTCATCTACATCTGCTATCAAGTTTAGGATCCTTTGTTAAATGCACAGATGAAGTAACAATAAAGAAGATTTCTCTAACTCTGACCCAAAATGTAGCAAAGAATGAGTCATCCCTTGATCAAATTTAACTTGGACTTTTTATTATTTGACTATAGTTTAACCATGATTTCTTGAGTAAAATTAACAATCTTGGGTTTGGAAATTTTTAGATCTAGCCAAAGAGAAAAATCATTTATTTGCCATTTCAATATCCTAATATCAATTTTTGCTAAAATATAATTATAAAATCACCTTTCCAGCTAAATTTTTATTGGTTATTACGATGTGGAAGTTGAGAAGATGAATATTCTGGTATTTTAAAATCCTTCAAAAAATCAGATGTAGATTCATGGAAACTATCACCACTATCAATGTTTACTGAAAATGAATGCTTAACTATAGTTTCCTTAGGTTGAAGGTATATTTTGGTGGCTGAAACAAATAGAAGTTATGCTTACAGTAGTTTTATAAGCAATTGTGAATTTTATTATTCCAGGGTATAATTTCAGAATGGAAAATAAATCTACCTATATTTTTTGACACTGAATGCCCTGGTGTGTAGGTTGATTTTAATCTAGTAAAGAGAAAACACATGTAACATGATTGCATAGTATTTGCACACGCAAAAATTGCCATTTGAAAATATTTGTGAAAACCTATTTTTATGCCTGAATCTAACTTGAATGCATAATTTAGTGCTTATTTTCAGAACAAATAGCCTGGAAAATTTTCATGCACAATTGATGATAATTTGAGTGTGCAATCCACGGTTGGATCTCATTAACATATTCATTCTCTCTAAGCTCTGTGTGCAAATTTAAATTGTAGTCTTCCAAAAGGAGCTCATAATAACTCCAAAACATCAAAGTCATTCTTAGTACCAGTGATAGAGCTCATGGGCTTCCATGAGATGGACAAATCTTTTGGAAGATGATTCCAAACTCTGAGAAAAGGATGATAAAAAATGCTGAATATAATTTTTGTTTAGATTATACTCAATGCAAACGTATAGAAAAATACAATTAAAATATATGGAAGTGGAAATTTCTTGTGGAAGTAAAATAGGAAAATTGTCTCTGTGTGTGTATTTGTGTGTATGTACAATTGTGTGTGTACAAAATTCCTAATGACGCCTCCCAAAATATTCATTTTTTACTTTGTTTTATCTTTTCGAGTACGACATTTTGTATATTTGAAAATTATTAAGAGATTTTAAGTTTTCTCAGAACAAAATAAGTAGTATGTAAAATTATGTATACTAATGTTAAATGGCTTGAAATATCCATTCCATAATGTGCACATGTATTTGAAACACACTATACACCACAAATATGATTTCATATGTAAATTAAAAATAACTTAGAAAAAAGAAACTTATAAGATGAAAAATAATGTACTAAAAAATATTGATTTATATATTGCCACATGAAAAAAAACTTATGAAAAAGGGAACTTAAAATTGTATTTCTCTAAGAAAAATATACATACATTCCTTTATAAATTTTATTTTACTGGGCACATGATTAATTAAATAGGTTATAGTATCACCAAAACATTCATTTGTCCTGATTTACAGTTTTATGTTATCATTTTAAAGTAGAAAAAATTATATTGTTAATATTTAGTAGAACATTTTAATTAAATATTTTTCTAAAATATAACCAAAACCTAAGGTATTACTGCAGTATACATAGTATAGTACTTTTAAATGGTAATGTTTTCTGTAGAAGTTAGAAGCATCTTTTTCAATGGATTATATAATACATGGTATTTATTTTTCATTTTGATATATTTTATATTCAACAGTTGATAATTAATGATTATTTCATGTTATTTATGAAAGTAAATATAATGAATTCTCCATTAACAAGTACCTTATAAATAGATGAAACTTCTGGAGGAAAACATTGTCTATAAACCAGGATTACACATTTAATAGTACAGTTTTGCAAGGATATGCCTTTCAGCACTGATGCATTACATAAGAGGATTTGACAAGGTTAGAATTTGTGTTACTAATGGAAATTATTTTTTCAAGAATTAACCTTTAGGCTACAAAGAATGACAGATATTCAAATATTCTCAAATGAGTATTTAAATTGAAAATTTCTATTCATTCCTGCCCCCAACAGAACTTCCATTCTGGATTCCAGCGTGTCACACACACAATTGAATTCTTAACAGCTGCCATTCAAAAGAACTGTGGAGGACCATTTGAAAGTAATATTTTGCTCTGTGTGACATCTCATTTTTTTCCCCTCAGAAATCATAATTTTTTTACACACCTCGTAGTCTTCCTAACAGGAAACCAGCTCAGCCTGTCATTTTGATTGGGGAGGAACCTTGTTTTCCAGGTCACTGGCTTGAATCCTGGAGACAAGATATTCATGAGGGACCTGTATGGGGAATTTACATCTCGGTGCAGAGTTTTCCTCTCCATTTGCCAGCATGCCAGGTCAGTGAGCCGCTCTGTCAAAGGGAAGATAATGGCTGCTGTGTTGCCCCCCGCTTATTACACACTCAGTGCTTCTGACCTTCCATGGAGACCCCCAAAGCATTCTGATTTGGGGCATCCCTCAGCTCTTTAAGTCTTTCTCATACCCAGATCCTCCTGTCTAAAATACAACATAATTCATGGCTGTGGTGGAGGCTACCTAATACCAGATTTCATACTTTTTCTTCCTGTAAAATCTTTTTGATTATGCAAAGGAAGAAAAACCAGATTATTTTATTTCTTCAAAACAGCTAAATTTTATAAGATAAGGAGCACTCAAGATCAATACCTCAATTTTGGTACAAATAAAGTAAAATAAATCTAGGAGCACAATTGAAAAAAAAAACTCAGTTTGTCAACCTTTATTTACAGTTTGAACTAGTCATCTTGTAACAAATATCCTGTGCTTTTGACATTAAAATAGCAAAATTTTATTTTTGAAAAAAATTAAACATATAGTTTTTAGTAGACAGTAATGCCGTCTTAAGACCTGGAAAAATGAGAAGTGACTTGTCTTCCTGCATTTATGCCTTAATTTAATTCTTTTCTTCACAGAGAAGTGGATATTTCAAGACATTGAGAGAGAATAAAGCAGAGGGTTTAACTAATGGTGCCTTCATTTTCTGTTTTAGATATTCAGATATTTTATTAAATATTTCCACTTTCTACCTGATTTTTTAAAAGATTCTTTTAGTCACCAAGCAATCAAGCATACTTCTGATCATTCAGTCTAGGAGCCAGTAGAGAGAGAGATGAATACAATTGATGTCAAAGCTGAAGGTCTGCCTAGAAGTGGGAAGAGGTGCACTATTTCCTCTGGAGCAGTGAAGGTGGTAGTTTACAATAACTTTCTTACCTCATGTGATACATCCTTGGTGACAACAAAAAGAAAGTATAATTTATTGGCAGGTGTTCTCATAATAATTCCTCAAACATTTCATATTCCTTTTCTGTATTTCCATTACTATGTATCTGTTGGTACAAATGAGTACACATGTCCCCAGATGACTGTTTTTCAAACCTATACATTGAAAAATTCATTTGCTGGCCAACACTGGAAACATAATTATGTACTGAGGCTAATGCAGCTTCCCAATTTTTCAACTGATTAATATAATTTTTAAATGTCTTAATTTGGAATTTCAAATGTGAGTCTTAATGATCTGCTAGAATCATCTCACTAGTCTATAGGATGGAAATATTATATAAGCTTGCATTCTTTAAGGATAGACATAGTAAATACAAGGACTGCTCTGAGGTGTGTTATATGTGTGTGTGTATGTGTGTGTGTGTTTTCACACACACACATACACACACACATAAAGAGAGAGAAACACACACACACATATATATATGTATCCATTTCTTAAATAGCAAGGTTTCTGAAAGTCCAGCAGCCTTGGAAGGTTTTCCATTCAGTTCTGATATGCAATTTGAATCCAGGGATTGGTCCAACAAAAGAAAAAAACACAGAAAAAAATGAAGATGAGCCCTACCAATATATCCACCATCAACATCAAGGGATTAGCTTTCAAGAAAGATTCAAATTTCATCAGACAGGGCTGGGGTTGTAGCTCATTGGTAGAGTTCTTGGCTTGCATGTGTGAGGCCCTGGGTTAGATCCTCAGCACCACATAAAAAATAAATAAATAGAGATATTGTGTCCATTTACAACTAAAAAAAAATCTAAAATTCCTCAGATGATTCCCCAAATTTCAGTCTCAGAGCCCTTTCTCTCTTAAAAAATATTGATCACCACAAAGATCTTTGCTGTGTGTTCTGTATCTATTGATATTTAACACAATGGAAGTTAAATATGAGAAGACTTTAATGTCGATGTGCTAATTAATTTAGAGGTGACTGTAATAAACCTACTACATGTTACTACAAAGAAAATTATTTGTGAAAAATAACATTCTTCTCCAACCAAATAATTAGTGAAAACAAAGCATGACACTTTTGAAAATAGCTTTAATATTTGAGTTTATAAAAGATGGTTGGTTTATCGTATTTGATTCAACATTTAATCTAATTGAATGGGTTAGATTTGTAAAAATGTATGAAGGAAGTCTGGCTTCACAAAGGTATGGAATTGGAAAATTTAATTGCATTTTCATATATTTTTCAGATAATCATGCATGTATTTCTTTGATACTATTCCAAAACATACCCTGAAGTAATTTCCAATGGTTAGTCACAATGTGGAATCTGAACTCATAGAAAATAAACATTGATTACTATGCTATGCTAAATTCAATTGTGTACCTTTCATGTTAATCTGTTTTCCACTTTGAAATAATCTTTTATTTACCCATGTCTGTTCTGTAATATCATGAACTGATCATTTGGAAATTTAGATTACACTGAAATATGAAGATGTTCTATTTATTCACAAGCTTAATTATATAATTTTTAAAAATTTTATAAATATTGCTACAGACCAGGTTATAAAATCTTTAAATACTAAGACAGTGTCAAGTCCAAGATAGGGATACTATTTTAAAATATATATATATATTATATATATATATATATATATATATATATANTCTCCCCTCTATTTTCATCGGATATATATATATATATATATATATATATATATATATATATATTTAAAATGTATATTTTATATATTTTATAATATATACATATATGAGAGTATATATATATGCATACATATATATGCATATATATGTATGCATATATATATATAATCTCAAATCGACAACAGATACTGTCAGTACTTTTCCTTAAAGTGCTAGGCTCAATTTGTTCATTTTTGAAAAAATATCTGCCAAAACTCAGGTCTGGAAAAGTACAGTCTTTTGGCTGTTTTTTTCAATTATAAACAATACTCCAAGAAAAAAAAAAGTGACCTATTTAACTTGAAATTCAAGTGATCACATAAATTCTTGCCCTGGGATCAACCATAATACTGCAATATGTAGCAAAATTTTTTAAAAAAAAAATATTCTCAGTGCTTTCCATATATTAAGAACTCTCAAGAGTCAGAATTTTATAAGATTTTTTAATGTTTACCTCTTCATGGAAAACATACTCAAGTGAAACTGGCACTCGAGTTTGGTATCATTGCCTTGATTCCTACTGTGGTACCAGCAGTTTTGCCCACAAGTGCTTAGATATCATCAGGGCAAAGATAAACTCAGCAGAAAAGGCAGGAAATATCTAGTATGCCTTGAACTCTTTAGGACAACAGTTTTGACCTCATACATCCAGTGAAAGGAACTCCCAGGGGTTTTGAAAACCTTAGAAATGTCTAGATTTTTGCACACTTAGTTGCTACTACCAGCCAATTCTAAGAAGTCCAGGAAAGCTTATGAGAGGAGCACCTCAATACTTTGCAGTGGTAAAGACTGACTCTTCTTATGCTTCAAATCCTTAATGTAACTAGCTGCAAAAGGATTTACCAGTGATTGTAAAGGGACAGTGATAACAGACTATGCTACTTAATGCTAGCCTTCTGAATCCATATTCTTTATATGCAAGTGTTTTTACAGATCCCAATAGATTTTCAGGGTTTTGAGTAGCATTTCAATTCTCAGTATCTGAGGAATTAACTTGTTTATACTCAGAATGCTAACATTTAAAAATCCTCTCTCTCTCTCTCTCTCTCTCTCTCTCTCTCTATATATATATATATATATATATATACATACACACACACACACACATATATATATATGAATATGTATATATAGCAGATAGATAAATCTATAATTAAAAATATATTTAAGTGGTTTAAAATGTATGCAGACTTTAGTGGATGTTTTTTAATGCTAAAATTGATCTACCAACAATTTTTTAAGGAATAACTATGGGTAGTAACATGAACTGAACAAGTTACTATTCTTCATCCTTAACAGATATTATTTCACTGATTTTTATAACATCCAAAGAAGTATACACTATTATTTTCCACACTTTAACAGATGAGAAAAATGAGAATATGGACAGTTTAAGCAAATTTCCCAGTTAGATGGCTAGTAAGAGGTGAAATTAGGATTTGAACCAAAATTAAAAACTATAGACTAACTGTTCAATTACCAATGTATACTGCCACTAAAAAGATAAATGTATTTAAAAATTTTAATGATTATATATTAAATATTTCAAATATTAAGAGAATAGAGAATTATTACATTTTCTTTCAACATTCATATATATTAATTTTTAATTTATTTTAATTAGTTATACATGACAGTAAAATGCATTTATGTACTTTGATATATCATACATAGAAGGGATATAATTTCTCATTTTTCTGAGTGTACATGTTGCAGAATCATATGGGTTATGTAGTCACATATATACATACAGTAATAATGTCTGTTTTATTCTACTATCTTTTCTATCCCCACATTACCTCCCCTTCCCTCCCATCATTTCCCTCTACCTAATCTAAGGTAATGATATTCTTCCCTAAGTGCTCCCCACCTTATTGTGAATTAGCATCTGAATATTAGAGAAAACATTCAGCCTTTGTTTTGTGGGATTGGCTTATTTTGCTTAGCATGATATTCTCTAAGTTCAACCACTTACTGGCAAATGCCATAATTTTACGTTCTTTAAAGCTAAGTAATATTCCATTGAGTATGTATACCACTTTTTCTTTATTCATTCCTCTATTGAGGGACACCTAGTATGGTTCCATAGGCTAGCTGTTGTGAATTGAGCTGTGTTAAACATTGATGTGGTTGTGTTACTATAGTATGCTGATTTTAAGTCCTTTAGATAAACCAAGGAGTGGGTTAGCTGGGTCAAATAACTAGTAGTTTCATTCCCAGTTTTCTGAGGAATCTCCATACTGCTTTCTATAGTGGTTGTACCAATTTGTAGTTCCACCAACAATGTATGATTGTACCTTTTCCTTACATCCTCGTCAATATTTATTGTTGCCTGTATTCTTGATGATTGTCATCTGACAGGAGTGAGATGAAACTTTAGAGTACTTGATTTGCATTTCTCTGTAGCTAGAGATGTTGAACACTTTTTCATAAATTTGTTGACCAATTGTATTTCTTCTTTTGTGAAGTGATTAGGTTATTTGTCTTTTGTTTTTGTTTTTGTTTTGGTGTGTGTGTGTGTGTGTGTGTGTGTGTGTGTGTTAAGATTTTTGAGTTCTTTATATATCCTAGAGATTAATGCTTTATTGAAGGTGAATGTGGTAAAGATTTTCTCCTAATCTGTAGGATCTCTTCTCATGTTATTTATTGTTTCCTTTGCTGAGACAAATTTAAAAATTTTAATGATTATATTAATTTAAAATTTTAATGATTATATGATTTTTTTTATTTGAATCCATCCCATTTACAGTTTCTTGATTTTACTTCTTGCACTTTAGGAGTCTTGTTAAGGAAGTTAAATCCTAGGCCAATGAGGTGAAGATTTGGCTCTCTTATTTTTTTTTTTTTCTATTAGGCACAGGGTCTCTGTTTAGTGCCTAATATCCACTTTGATCCACTTTGAGTTTATTTTTGTGCAGGGTGAGAGAGGTTTAATTTCATTTTGCTACATATGGATTTCCAGTTTTGCCAGCACCATTTGTTGAATAAGCTATCTTTTCTCCAGTGAATGTTTTTGGCACCCGTGTCTAGTATGGGATAGCCGTATTTATGTGGGTTTGTCTCTATGTCCTCTATTCTGTACCATTGGTCTACAAGTCTGCCTTGGTGCCAATATTATGCTGTTTTTGATACTATAGCTCTGTAGTATAGTTTATGGTCTGGTGTTGTGATGTCTCCTGCTTCACTTTTCTTGCTAAGGATTGCTTTAACTATTCTGCATCTCTTATTTTTCCAAATCTCATGATTGCATTTTTTATTTCTATGAAAAATGTCATTGGGATTTTAATAGGAATTGCATTAAATCTGTATAATGCTTTTTTGGTAATATGGCCATTTTGACAAAGTTAATTCTGCCTATCCAGGAGCATGGAAGATCTTTACATATTCTAAGGTTTTCTTCAATTTCTTTCTTTAGTGTTCTGTAGTTTTCATTGCAGAGGTCTTTCACCTCTTCTGTTCTTTTGATTTCCAGGTGTTTTTTTTTTTTTGAGGCTATTGTGAATGGAGTAGTTTTCTTAATTTCTCTTTCAGTGGATTCATCACTAATGTATAGAAATGTGTTTGATTTATGGGTGTTGATTTTATATCCTGCTACTTTGTTGAATTCATTTATTAGTTCTAGAAGTTTTGTGGTGGAATTTTTTTGTATTTTCTAGATATAGAATTATGTCACAGCAAATAGGGATAGTTTGAGTTCTTCTTTACCTATTTGTATCCCTTCAATTTCTTTCTTTTGTCTAATTGCTCTGGCTAGAGTTGCAAGGATGATGTTGCCTAGAAGTGATGAAGGAGGACATCCTTATCTTGTTCCAGGTTTTAGCAGGAATGCTTTCAGTTTTTCTCCACTAGAATGATGCTGTCCTTAGGTTTAGCATATGTAGCTTTCACAATGTCAAGGTATGTTCCTACTATTCTTGGTTTTTCTAGTGTTTTGAACATGAAGGTGAGCTATATTTTGTGAAATTTTTTTTTTGCATCTATTGAGATGATCATATGATCCTTGTTTTTAAGTCTATTAATATGATTAATTACATTTATTGATTTCCATATGTTGAACTAACCCTGCAACCTTGGGATGAATCCCACTTGATAGTGGTGCACTATCTTTTTAATGTGTTTTTGTATGCAATTTGCCAGAATTTTATTGAGAATTTTTGCATCTATATTCTTCAGGGATATTGGTCTGAAGTTTTCTTTCCTTGATGTGTCTTTGTCTGTTTTTGGTATCAGGGTGATATTAGCCTCATAGAAGGAGTTTGGAAGGATTTCCTCCTTTTATATTTCATGGAATACCTTGAGGAGTATTGGTTTTACTTCTTCTTTGAAAGTCTTGTAGAACTTGGCTGAGAATCCATCTGGTCCTGGGCTTTTCTTGGTTGGTAGGTTTTGATGGCATTTTCTTTTTTCATTACTTGAAATTGATCTGTTTAAATCATATATGACCTCCTCATTCAGTTTGGGTAGGTCATATATCTCTAGAAATTTGTCTATCTCTTGGATATTTTCTATTTTATTAGAGTATAAATTTTCAAAATAGTTTATAATTACATTCTGTAGTTCAGATGTGTCCATTGTGATATTTCCTTCTTCATCTTGTATTTTAGTAATTCATTAACATGAATTAACATGGCCAGGGGTTTATCTATTTTATTTATTTTATCAAAGAATCAACTTTTGTTTTTTCAATTTTTTTTCAATTGTTTCTTTTGTTTTGATTTCAATTTTAACTCTGATTTTAATTATTTCCTGTCTTCTACTGCTTTGGGTGTTGATTTGTTCTTCTTTATCTAGGGCTTTGAGATGTAGTGTTAGGCCATTTATTTGTTGACTTTTTATTATTTTAATGATGCATTCAATGCAATAAACTTTTCTCTTAGTACTGCTTTCATTGTGTCTCAGAGATTTTGATAGATCAGTGTTCTCATTTACCTCTAAGAATTTTTTTTATTTCATCCTTGATTTCTTCTACTATCCATTCATCATTAAATTGTGTATTATTTAGTCTTCACTTGTTACAATAGCTTCTATTTTTTATTTTATAACTGATTTCTAATTTAATTCCATTGTGGTCTGACAGAATGCAGGGCATTATCTCTGTTTTTTTTTTTTTTTTTCTATTTACTAAGAGTTGCTTTGTGGCATAAGATATGGTTTATTTTAAGAAGGATCCATGTGCTGCTGAGAAGAAAGTATATTTGCTCGTTGATGGATGAAATATTCTGTATATGTATGTTAAGTCTAAATTATTGATTCTGTTTTTTAGTTTTATAGTTTCCTTATTTAGATTTTATTTAGAAGATCTGTCCAGTAGTGACAGAGGTGTTTTAAAGTCACCCAGTAATATTGTATTGTGGTCTATTTGACTCTTGAAATTGAGAAGGGTTTTCTTGATGTACATAGATGCTCCATTGTTTGAGGCATAAATATTTATAATTGTATGTCCTGCTTATATATACTTCCCTTAAGGAGTATGAAATGTTCTTCTTTGTCTCTTCTGATTAACTTTTGTTTAGAATCTACTTTATCTGAAATGAGAATGAAAACTGCTGCTTGTTTATGCAATCCATATGAGTGAGAAGTTTTTTCCCATCCTTTCACCTTCAGTCTGTGGATGTCTTTGCTCATGAGGTGAATCTCTTGAAGACAGCATATTGTTAGGTCTTTCTTTTTAATCCAACCTGCCAGTCTATATCTTCTCATTGATGAGTTTAGGATGTTGACATTCAAGGTTATTATTGAGATATGATTTGTATTCCCTGTCATTTTGATTTATTTCTGGTTTTGATTTGTCTTAGTTTCTCATTTGGTTGAATGTCACTTTAGTGTACATTCTCTCTTTGTTAGTTTTCACTTTTTCTTTTTACTTTATCCTCATAGAATATTTTGTTGAGAATGTTCTGTAGTGTAGGCTTTCTAGTTGTGAATTCTTTTAATTTTTGTTTATCATGGAATGTTTTGATTTTATCTTCAAATCTGAAATTTAATTTTGCTAAATATAAAATTCTTGGTTGGCATCTGTTTTCTTTCAGAACTTGAAATATATTATTCCCAGACCTCCTAGCTTTGAGGGTCTGAGCTGAGAAATCAGTTGAGATCTGAATTGGTTTTGCCCTATACATAATTCGATTTTTTTTCTCACAGCCTTTAAGATTTTATCTTTATTCTCTGTGTTAGTCATTCTCATTATAATGTGTCTTGGTGTGGGTCTGCTGTAGTTTTGTACACTTGGGGTCCTGTAAGTGTACAGGACTATTTTATTTTCCATTTTATTTTCCATTTCATTCTTTAGGTTTGGGAAGTTTTCTGTTATTATATCATTGAAAAGATTCTGCATTCTTTGGTCTGTATCTCTGCTCCTTCACCTATTCCAATAACTCTTAATTTTGGTCTTTTCATGTTATTTGCTAATTCTTGGATGTTCTGCTCATGTTTTCTTACCATCATAATAACATAAAATATTCATACTTTATGAGAACTTAAAAATAGAAAATCTTACAATTACAATCAGAAAGGCCATATGTTCTTATTGCTTATTCTAAGTATTTTCAATCTTTAAATGGACATTTGAAAATAAGTTTTGTTTGTGCTATTAACATTTACTTCAATTTTTTTTTCAAGTATGCCTTGTTAAATATCACTGATGGGTTTTTTTCCAGCCCTTTTTTGTATTTTACTTAGAGACAAGGTCTCACTGAGTTGCTTGGTACCTTACTGTTGCCAAGACTGGCATTGAACTTGAGATCCTCTTGCCTCTAACTCCTGAGCCACTGGGAGTACAGATGTGCATCATTACACCCAGCTGATTGATGTATTATTTTTTTTTAACTTCATTTGGGTCTTAGGAACTTTCTCAAATGATTTACATCTTCTAATATTCTAAAATTATTAAGTATTAAATATAAATGTTCATATGAATATCACATGCATTCATTATATATAAATACATCATAATTAGCATCCTTTCATTATTTGAAATATTTCATAGTACACAATTATTAGGTACTGAATTGTGTTGGCCCAAAATCTTAAGTTGAAACCCTAACTCCTTGTGTGAATATATTTGAAGACAGAGTCTTTTAGGAGTTTATTAAAGTTAATTAACGTTAAATGTGGTCATTAGTGGGCCCTAATTTCAAAGGCAGTGTTACAAGGAATGGGAGAAACACCAGGTTTGCTCTCTCTGAATGCACACAGAGGAAAAGTCTTATGTCAGAATATGGAGAAGATGGCCTTCCCCAAGCCAGCAAATGCATCCTGACTGAAGTCAACCCAGCAGCACCTCAGTCTTAGACTTCTCAGTAACCAGAACTATGAGAAAATATATAAATTTCTGTGGCTTAAGCCACCAGTCTGTGGTGACTTTTATAGTATCCTGAGCTAATAGAATATATAACATATATTAAAAACTACATGATATATTAATTTCTAGATGGAATAAGTTCTGACATAAATCCAATACATGATGACAAAGACAAAAGGAAAGTTAATTCACACACTTGCTCACGCACATGCACACAACCTGCCATCACACTTAAAAATGGTTCTTTTGTTAGCACTGTTTTTTAATCATCTAGACTTTAAGAATAATTATTTTTTTTAAAAAAAGCCATAACCAGAGTTGAGTTTTAAACATATAAAATAGCTCAATCCAAGAACTAATGAAATTGAAAAGGGTACTTTAAATTTAGGATTGGATTTGGAGTTTGGGAGTCAAATATCAGATTCTAAGCAAAGCACACTGCTTTTATTGTACATCAAGGGCAATAATAATACTTTTCACGTGAACTATTGTGGTAATTAGTTGAGAAAATAAACATAAATGTGTAACTGGGTTCGATGGTAACCTCAAAGCTCAGCCCCCAAAATACCACAGTCTTCATTGTTCCTTTTGACACACTTCTCTCCTACTAGAACGTCACTGCCCAAGTGGAGGCCTTAGCCTTCAGGTTACTGAGCTAAAGTGCCCCAGGCTGTGGCTCCAGGTTCCTCAATCCAGTCAGCACAAAGCTTCCATCATTTTATTTTCAGCAAAAAGAGAGCAGCCTACTTATCTGATTACTTATCCCTTCAAGATTAGGTCTGGGGGCTGGGGATGTGGATCAAGTGGTAGCGCTCACCAAGCATGTGTGAGGCACTGGGTTCAGTTCTCAGCACCACGTAAAAATAAAGACATTGTGTCCACCTAAAACTAAAAAATAAATATTTAAAAAATAAATAAATTAGTCAACAAAGATCTGGGACTTAAAAAAAAGAGGTTAGGTCTGACTTTCTATTCCTTCTGAAGTCTAAACCAATTAATTTGATAAATTACTTTTCATAAATATCAAAAGATAAGAAATCTTCACATTGAATCTTAGACAGTTTTGATGGAGAGCCACATCCAGGCACATGCATGCGCACACTCACACATACAAACACAGGCACACACGTCATGAGCCAATCCTTGTTACCTCCTTCATATTTAACTATTAAGATTTTTTTTAGTTGTAGATGGACACAATATATTTATTTACTTATTTATTTATTTTTATGTGGCGCTGAGAATCGAACCCAATGCCTCACCTGTGCAAGGCAAGCGTTCTACCACTGAGCCCCAACAACAGCCTCTTTCATATTTAATTTTACAATGTATGTTTTTGAGTTAAAATATTTTCTAGTTTTACTTCTGTCTGGAAATAGCTAATTGATTACAATAATATACACATCTGATTATTTTTGTTTTAGTTTTCAGTACCAAGTTTTTTCTTAATTTTTATTATTAAATACCTGCACATTTTATATACTATTGGTAAAAAGCTAAATAATCAATAATATTAAAGCTTGAGGGATACCATAACTCTCTGCACCTGTTTCTGAAGAGTCTTGTGGGGTAGAAGGCTGCGTAAAAACCACAATACTATTTAAACACCTCCTGGAAAACTCCTGTCATCTGTTCAAAGTCCCTCAACCTTTATGTTAGAACTGCGGGATGGCTGCACTAACAACCGCTTTCTAGTCCCTACTTCACATCTGAATAGAGATCCTAGTGAGTTCTTCTGTGATTTCCATCATTGGATCTTTTGAGCATAAAGAATTACTTCCTCAATAGGTTTTCTATTAAGGAAAGAGATTATATCCTTGAGCCTCTTCAAGTAAAGTGCCCATGAATTCAACCAAATTTTCAACATGCTGCTATACAAATGTATTTCCAGCCCTGACTACAGGAACATTTTCTTTGTTCCTGTGTATAATTTAGTTTTCACTTTCACTGTTTTTAAGGGAAAGATTCTACAAGGCAGTAGAAATAGAACTAGATTAGAACTAAGGACACTGGGATCTAGGTCCCTAATTGGGTCTGTGAACTTGCTTAGGTAGGTCACTGAGCTCTCTGCTTCTTAACTCATCCTTTAAGGTAAAACAAGAATGCCTGTCCTGTCTCTATCTCAAGGCATTGTGAGGTTCTAAACATTTTGAACACATTTAGTAAATACCATGTAATATAATTATAAAATAAATTATTGTCATTTTGTTACATAAATTCTGACTAATTTATATCATGAACATTTATGAATCAAAAACTGATAAGAACTCCAATTTTAAAGGATCAAGAATAATACTTATAGTAGGTACATGGCACTGATTTGAAAAATCAATAAAGCTACCTATATATCTCATGAATTTATATATTACTAATGAGATCAAATCAGTGAAAAAAATGATTGATTTTAATATCATATTGATATCTCTCAACATTAATTTGATCTAATTAAATTATAAAATAAGGTATTCCTAATGACGTCTTTTTTTTAAAGCTTCACTAAGAAAATAATCTTAGGAATTGATTGAACAAAAACTGGCTGGCATAGATTTATTTCTTACTATTTGAGATTTCCTGTCCATTCTTTCACAGGATTTTGTACATTTGGGAGGATTTTGTCAATTCTTTCAAAACTGATGGCCTTACAATGGTTGGTTGGTAGACAAATCTTTATTAGCTTCTCCTTGGACTGCATATCTAGTAAGAAGAAATGTTAATTGCCTTTTTGTGGGCAGTATTCTAAGAAGGTTTGTGAAGAAAATAGCCTTGGAAGATAAAGATAAAGTAGTACTTTTGGAAAAAAGCAGGGTTGTTTCTGCTCCTTATAATAAAGACAATATCTCCCTCTGAAACCAATACAAAACAGTTGGACTTCCTACACTCGAAATTCCTCCCCTATAGCATAGTCCCTGCTTGAACAGATGTCACTTATCTTACTTTGCATTGAACTTTGGGAATAGAGGCTTAAAAAAAAAAACCAGTACAAATGCTGATTTGGAGTACTACTATTGCTATGAGTAGCAAAATTGTCTCTAAGCTAGAAATCACATTCCTGCTGCAACCATTGATGAAATCGGGACTCCCTATATTGTTGGCTTTTGAGTAAGAAAGAATTTTAAGACTCTTCACAGTTCTTGATACTAAAAACACCTGACAAAAGATACTATAAGTGATGTTCCTAGATATTTTATGTCACTGAATTCTATTGGTGGGTTATTAAAACAATTTTTTTAAATCTAAGAAACTCCCATATACGGTAACCAAGTAAGTACCAAGTCTTCACTAGAAGCCAGGTTCTGAAACTTTTAATACTTGCCTAAAAAATTAAAGTTGCCCAAGTTGAAATCAGGGGATCATATAGGGCATAAGTACACCTGAATTCTTAAATACTGTTCTTTTTTAATACAACATTATATGAAAGTTGTTGATAGTTTTATTTCTGTTCATTACTTCTTTTTAGTAACATCTGTTCACCCATGACTTAGCAAAATATTTTGAAATGCTGGCCACAATCATTTGGGATGAGGGTCAATCTTACTCTATTTCCAAGGAATTTGCAATGTAAACACAATTGTGAAATTTTTATTGTTGCAAGTTTGCATTAAAGAGTCATGTTTACTGAGAGAATGAGAATTCCATTCAAAGATTTCATGGCAAGATGTGTGTACACTGAATAACAAGAAGGTAGTATCCAGACAGACACAAATAAAACTGACACACACAGGAATGACAAGAGACCATTTATTGAAGCTGAGAGAAAGAGAGAGAGAGTATTGAAGAACAGAGAGAGAGAGAGAGAAAAAGAGAGAGAGAGAGAGAGATCTATCTCTGCTGTCATTCCACTTCCCACAGTTGCTGGTTCTAATTCTTATATCATGGTCCATAAAATTTTCCTGTATTCAGATAAGGAATTTCCTTCATTCAAGGAACAAAACCACTCTTGATTAACAGTATTAATTTTTTAAAATATTTTTAGTAGTAGTTGGACATAATGCCTTTATTCTATTTATTTATTTTTATGTGGTATTGAGGATCAAACCCAGCGCCTCACATGTGCTAGGCGAGCACTCTATTGCTGAGCCACAATCCCAGCCCCAACAGTATTAATTTTATTTATTAACTTATTTACTTTATTTTTACTTTGGTACAAGTAAATATTTTATTTATTTCTTGTAATTAGAATAAAGTGAGTTGAAAGAGACCATTGTATTAATCATATTTCCATCACTATATTAATTTGCCTGAGGCAATTAACTTCTATACAGAAGAGGTTTATTTTGGCTCAAAGTTTTGGAGGTTTCAGTCCACAATCTATTGCCCTTGGTGATTTGGGTCTGTGGCAAGGCAGCACGTCATATTTGAAGTACATAGAACAGAAAAACCACATCATCATGAGACAAGAGACAGAGAAAAGAAGAAGAAAGGACTGAGGTTCTATAGTCTATTTCAAGGGCATTCCTGCAATGACCTAAGGACCTCCCCATAAGGCCACACTTCCTAAAGTTTTCATCACCTCTCAATAATCTCACACTGAGTATCAAGATTTTAATACCTGGGTCTTTGGGAGAAATTTAGAATTCAAGCCATAATTATCATCTAGAGCATATTAAAGAATCAAAAAGCACATTAAGCTAATAGAATTAACCTAATTGTCTTAATGACAATCTTATAATGTATATTCCTTAATATCACAAATGTAGAATTTCACACTAATGGGAAAGAGTCAAACGGATTTGAACTTTTAAAATACTAATTCTGTTTGCATAGGCTAATAATATTAATTTTTTGAATCATAGTTTTCTCACCTGTAAAAATAGAATATTAACACCTTATAAACAGCAATTTTGTGACAACATAAGAACTAAACATTATTGACATCTGATTTCAACATTTTAAACATTTATCCCCAACTTACAAATTTCTGCCACCCATTGCTGGGATAGACTGATACTGATGTTAAAAGCAGGGTCATTCCTACTGGAACCTGTCTCCCTCTGTGACCTGAGGGATAATTTGTTATTTTCAGACCAGACTAGACTTTGGTGATGAAGGCTCAGAGAGCAAACAAAGAAAGACAGAATCCAGGAGTCAGAAAAGAGAAATAATTTATCAAAAGTCAGTTGTGACAATTTATGTGAAGATCAGGAAAAAAAGAAAGAAAGAAGGAAGCCAAGAATGAAGTCAGGGCATTCTGGAGAATGAAGCAAATTGAGCTTTGAAAAATATATTAAAAAAATAAAAGGCAGGAAGAAATAGAAAATAGAAAAGTATTCCTAACAATTGGATTTCCAAGATGTATGCTTAAAGAATTAAATTGCTTTTTCATTTTTTAATAGTAAGTAGCTGTGGAAATGTAGTTCTTTAAATGCAGCATACCTAAGTTAGAATCATACAGACTCACAGAAATCAACATGTAGATATATATTGCATACAAAACATTATATCATACTCTAAATAAAGAATGTCATCTTAAATTTCCTGATATTCCACATTAAGCTCAAGTAAAAGAAATAAAAATAAGAGACATCAATTTGACTGTCAAAGGCAACTGAGATTCTTGTATTTGGGTCACACCCTGTAAGAATGATTGTAAAATAACTCCAAAAGCTTTTGTTGACAATCTGAAATGTCTCCACAATCTCTGTAGATTGTAGACCTCCCAGTCTCCCAACAGCTCCTTCCTTTGAGTACTGGAGGAAAAAGCTGGGCCAGATCAGATCTTCAATAGACACCGCAGGTCATGAAGATAGAGGAATGTTCATTATGTGTTACAAGACTATTCTAGAGAACGTATTACATTATGCACCTTTTATATTTATCCCACTTATTTCTTACAACAGATGAGGTAGGAAAAATTAATACTATGATCATTTCTAATTTACAGTAAACAAGGAGACAGGATAAAGAACTCAGTGTTCCCCAGGTTCCTAAGATCTAATTATTTCAGATGCCCACAGGTCAGAATAAATGTTATCTAAGATGAATGAGTTTTGTTTAAGAATTTGGCAGGGATCAGCCTGAAATTTGGCATTATTAGTGCTAGCAACTTGTTAGGTACTGAGCAAGCTGGGATGAGCACAAGATTTTTAAAAAATTGAACTGAGGTCTTTTCAAGATGTTTTAATAGCACAGCTTATCACATATGACTAAACACTTTAAATTGATTCTTGATAATGCTTGTTGATCTTCTAAATATTTTTTTTTAAGTTTAGACACTTCACTCTCATGATGAAATAGTCAAGACTAAGTACAGTGCTTTAGTGTGGTTTTGTATTTCCTGTCTTCCTGTCCTAGATAAACTTGCAGGCCTGGCAGAAATGTCAATATCATCTCACAGACAGGCATTAAACATAGGGGAGATGGTGAGCCATCACTTAGATTAAATTCCATAGGCTTTTTCCCCCATTATAAATCTAAGCCTTCTGACCTTAACAGCAGGTGCATCTTATTTCAAGAGTTACAGGATTTGGTGGCTAGACTAGCCCTGCATGAAATGTGCACTCTAACTTATGACACGCCTTTACATGGTGAGGGCTAACTACAAATTCCTCAGTATGACCAAAAGTAGAAGAAAACTCTCATCAAGCAAAAAAAAAAAAAGAAAAAAGAAAAGTTTGCTTGTATAATTTAAGCAGCCCTTGAATAAACAGGCTGTAATTGCTATAGTAGCTTTGAAAATAACAGAAACAATAGGACTAAATTTTTAAAAATATCTGATAATGTCAGTTCATTGCTTCCTGTTTACTTGCAATTATTTGAAAATAACCTGGATAACTTTATAATCAAGGTATTTCCTCTTGGCTCCCTGGTATACATAAGACTGCCTGAGGAGAGGATTGACATCCTAAGGTGTCCAAAGCATAATCAGCCTTAAGAGCTGCTAATGTTAAAATCCTGACTAATGTTAATCAAAATTAAAAAAAAGGAAATCTTAGCTTGTTAAATACACATGTAAACACACACACACACACACACACACACACACACACCACATTAGCTTTTAAAACACGGTTGGTAAGTAACATTACCTAATTTTACAACTATTCTGACCCATATCCACTTTGTAGCACCACACTAATGTGTGCCTGGGTCTTTGTATGTATGTCGGTACAACTCATAATCAATATAGGTTGTCTGAAATTTGCCAAGTAATATACAGTTCCTGCTTAACAATGTACAGTCAAACCATCAGAAGAATTGTTTTGAGATAGATCCTCCCAGTTCTCTCATCCTTTATTATATCAATAATTATGCTGGATGGTTGAGCTCATTATGTCTTTCATCCACATGTCATTCACCAATGAAGCTCAGAGGAACTCAGAGGATGAGGAAAGAGGAGGCTATGAAGTGAGGTGGGAAATAAAGGGAAATGAAAGAACTTGAGATTGAGTGGAGTGTCTTTACCCAATGCTATGATCTGAATGTTTTTGTCCCCCTAAAATATGTATGTTGCAACCTAATTCCCAGTATGAAAGATGGGACCTTTGGAAGGTGATTAAGTCACGAAGGTGGATAGGATTAGTGCCTTTATAAGAGTCTCAAGAGATCAGAATTCTTTTCTTCTACTATATGAGGAAACACTAAGAATACACCATCAACAAGGAAGAAGGTCCTCACTAGACATGATACTTTCCAATGCAGTCTTGGGCTTCCCAGGCTCCAGATCTGTGAAAAAGAAACCTTTTTGGCAATTATAAACTACCAAGACTCTGGTATTTTGTTATGGACACCTAAATGAACTAGAACACCAAGGGAAATTCTGTGAAGAAGAGGTAAATAAATAATTTTGCCTGAGGAGAGAAGACATACTAGGTATGTTGAACTGAATACAGAAGTCAAGGGACTCTTGCACTTATAACTGCTGTTAGGCTTGTGGAAGGGTTCAATTTCAGGTTGCCATGCTCACCAAAGGTCATTTCCACATGAAGATAGAGATGCAGCATGGCTAGGCGGAGGGATGCTGGCTTTGACTGGGATTGTTTTCTCTGTTATTGTTATTTATTGTCTCTGTTATTTTTTTGACAAGAAGTCTAAGGGAAAGATAGATAAGGTGAATAAGCTCAAAATAAGGAGCAATTTGACACCCTCAGCAAGGCTCCATGAGCCAAAGACTTTGATATTCAAGGAATGATTGAAGAAAAACCAAATTAACTTGTAGTTATGAGAATTGCCAAGAATAAACACCAAATTGCATGAATTTAATAATCTCTAGGAAGTACAACTGTATGAAGGCCAGTTTATTATTGTTATTATTATTATTATTATTATTATTCCCATGTTAGAGATTAGGAAATTGAGATTAGGTAACTTTTCCAAATTGCTTGGCTAGTAAGTAGCTATCTTAATCTGTTTTGTGCTGCTATAATCAAATACCTGGAACTGAATAATTTATTTTAAAAAAACAGGAATATATTTCTCACCATTCTGCAAGCTGGTAAGTCTGAGGTCAAAGGCATGGCATCTGGTGAGGGCCTTATTGCTGCATTGCTCATGGTGAAAGGACAAAGAAAGTGTGAGCAATCACAGGAACTTGAGCTAGAGAGGTCTCAAGTCCTAATACAATAAACATCATTCTGTTCTTCAGAGTGGAGCCCTTGTGACCTGAATAGATTTTATTAGGCCCCACCTCCCAATACTGTTGCACTGAGGAACACGTTTTCAAAACATACTTTTGGGGGGACATATTCAAGTCATATCAATGGCAGAACTAAAAGTGAAACTGAAGCAGTACAGCTTGTAAATCGGCTGCACTTTAATATCTGAACTGGCAATTCAGGACTACAAGGAATCCAACACGCTTGTGTTAAGACTTTCCACTGCCTGAGACAAATACTGTTTTCTCAAAGACTCCTGTTTTGTACAGCATTGCCGACTACTTTCTTTTTATTGATACAAGCCCACTATTGTATCAGCATTTTTTTTAAATTCCCTATCCAAAAATACTCTCAAAAACATGACTAAAGCTGTCTCTTGCCTCTTACCTCTTCTTTGTCCAGTATTCAAATTATCAGCTCCCCTGCACAATAAAATTTCTCAGTGAACTGTCTATTTATTGTTATGAATTAAACATTTGTTTCATTTCCCACCCCCACCAATTCCATTCCCATTTCCCTTCCTGTGTTGAAGTCCAACCCCCAAGGTGGTGGTATTTGAAAATGGGACCCTTAGGAAATTAGGGTTATGCTAGGCCATGAAGGTGGGACATTTATGATGTACTTAGTGGCCTTATAAAAAGGTAATTCTCTCTCCGTCCTCATATGCACCCACAGAGGAAAGAACATTTGGCAATATAAGGAGAAAGCTGCTCCCTGCAAGACAGAAATAGCTTGCACCAGGTAGTAAATCAGCTGGCATTTTTATCTAGGATTTACTACCCTCCAGATCTGTGAGAAATAAATTTCTATTGTTTAAGTCCTACAAACTACGGTTTTGGCAATACAGTCTACTGTTATGGCAGCCAGAACACAATAAGACACCATGTTTACTCAATTTAGCCATCTATCCTCATCAGTACACAAAAATAGGCTTTTCCAAAATCATCAATGATGCGGGTTTTAACAAACCTCAGGTATTTTTCCTCTCTTTGCATCTTGCTAAACTTCCTGCAGTATTTGACATGTTGTCTCACACCATCCCTTCTCTTTCTGTACTTCTCTTTCTGTATCAGTGACTCTATATTTCCTTCTTTCCCTCCCAGAATTTTTTTTTTATCAGCTTTCTTCTGAAGTTCTTCCTAATATCTCAATGCCCAAAATGAAGCTTATTTTTTCGAGAGGGTTTTGAGTCTTCTGTTCGGATAAGAAGATATTTTCATGTATCACTTTCCCATGAGGAATGAACATCCACTGTCCACTTGGTTTTTCTCCAGTGGTGATCATTACACTAAGTTCTATCAAAGCCTCTACAGCCATAGGTTACTGTCCATAATTATAGAACAGACTCTCAGTTAATAATGGGTTTCTCCAAAAGAACATATCATGGGGAGACTATTAAGAAAATCTTAGCAATTAAGCAATTTTTTAACATTGTAATATTTGGAGTTTTATTTTGTTATCTCTGACCTTATTTTTGGTTTAAAAAAAGGGTTTTGTTTTGTTTTTTAGAGTCTGGGAAGGCCAAGGAAAGATCAATATATTATAAAATATAGAGTCAGACAAAATTAGGTTTACATTTCAGGTCTATCATTTTCATTGAATAAAAATTATCTGTTTTCAATAAAGAAGCTATTTGACATTCTTTAGCATTATTTACTCATCTTTTAGGTAGGCATGACTTTAGCACTACCAGGAAGCTGTTCAAGAATACAATCAAATATGTAGGCCTTTGTGCATAGGGGCTTCTTTCTCTGCCTTATCAAAGCTGTGGGATTACTTTGTGAATCCACTTTTTGGAGTGTTCTTTAGTATATTAACTTATTATTAATAAAATATTGATGCAATATCTCACTTTAAAGAAGAAAGAAGGTGTGCAAGGTTGTACCTTCTCTAGATGGAGGATTTCAGTGTACACGCTCAAGGCTGGAAGAAAGAAGTAGTCAGTTTCAATTTTTCTCTAATGATCTCTGTTAATCCATCTGGTATCATCAATCAAACAATTTTCTCTATTAAGTGAGGCAACTTAGTAAGATACTTCTTGATGAAATTTGAAGTTTCTTTTAGGCACAATGACAACAAAGCAACAACAACAAAATCATCATTAACTATAGAGAATGGCACTGGTTTGATCCTTGGCATCATTGTTATCTTTCTAAGACATTGAGATAGTAATTAAGGATGTAGCTGAACGGGAAGAGACTGGTTAAAGTAGGTTTGTTCAGTTCACAAAGCACTTTAATGAAGGTTTTGGAATACAGCTTTAAAACATAATGACTCAAAAGTACAGTTCCTTAGGGGTTACAGAAAAAACAGACAAATGTATTGCAGATATTTACCACTCTGTTACCTGCCCCTTAGTTTTTGACATATACTGAGCTATTTCTTCCTAAAGGAAACAAGAAGAAATTTATTTGCTTGCCTAATTCTTTCTCCAGTGCTGTGTGATCAAGACCTACTTCCAGGCCTAGGGCTGAGGTTCAGCAGTAGTGGACTTGCCTGGCATGTGTGAGGCACTGGGTTCAATTTTCAGCACTGCATATAAATAAATAAAATAAAGGTCTATCAACTACTAAAAAAAGAAAAGAAAAGAAAAGAAGACCTACTTTCAGTTCAAAGTTTCCAATTTGAATTCAAAATTGATTTCTAACATGATATAGATCATATTTGAGAGCTCGTACTATTTACTAGACTCAAATCAAGTATGATAATCAAAGGGAGCAATAGTCCTCTAACAGCTTCCGTATGTCTTTATTTTTCCTGAATAACAAAAAAAGGATTTAGTCTAACACATACAGAGAATTTAGGGATGAAGCTCCTCTTTGGATTTACTCTTGACACTAGATGAAGATTCTTTCCAATTGCTGCCTCTTCCAAGATACATACCTCTCCTTATAATGCTATTCTTCTACCTGAAAATTTCTAATTGCTCCATTCTGGCAGAGGCTTTAAGGTCATGATTCTATTCCTATATCTCTCTTCTTGGGAAATTATTTCAGCTCTCTCCATTCCAAATGGCCAAGACTTTTCCAAAAGATACTGGTGCACAAAGATAACCTTAATATTCTTTTCTCAAATAACCTTTTCACCCACTTCCTCTCTTTCTTCAGGACTTAAATCAGAGAATAACTTTTCATACATCTCAGTTATTCACCCAACTACCACAGTCCTTTCCATAAAACTTGGAATAAACCTCATGGCACAAATTATTTCAAAATTACATCATTATACATAAATATGTCACAATCAGTGTCATTATGATTTATAATTATAATTCATCAATAAAACTAATTCACTAAAATACACAAAACTTATCATTTTTGTAGTCAACATCTTCTGAGAAATAGATCTCTTGGTTCAGTGTTATTTTGCTCTTTTGAGTACTCATGGTCATTCATTCTGCAATCTTTTCTACGATTGTACAAAGCAAATGAGCAAGTGCAAGGAAAAAACTGAAGCATGGGTATTTTTTCATCTAATGTTCCAGCATTACACTAGGTAGACATAAATAGTCACAGAACCAAATAAATAATGATATAAGCAGATATTCTTCTGAAGAAAGAGAGAATTATAGTGGCGGAGGAGGGGCTGTATGGAAGACTTACCAGTGGAAAGGGTGATTGAGCCCAAGGATGAATGACTGGTGAGAGTTAACCAGATAAAAAGGCCAAAGGAAAAGTGTTCCAGGAAAAGAACAGAAAGTGCACATTGCCTGAAGGAGAACAACTAAATGAAGCCCAATGTGACTGGGAACAGATAGAGACAGAGAAAGAATGTGTGTTACATAGGATTTAAAACCAAGGTCAATCCAGTTATCAGGTCACGAAGAACTCACGGGAATTTGATCTTCCTCACAAGAGTAATTGAAGTCATTGAGGGATTTTAGGTAAGCAGTGGAGAATGGTAGAATAGAAGATGGTACCATAAGGCATGCATTCTGTAATCCCAATCTGGTTAAGTCTAGAGAGATGGATTGGAAGGGAATGAATGTGAGTGTGGGAGGATCAGAATAGTAAAACCTTGGTAAATTGGGCTGAGGTTGTGGCAGAAAAAGCAAAGATATTTAAAAGAATTTAGAGGTAAATTTAATAAAATTTAGCATGTCATCCTTCACTCAGAGATGTTATGTTTCATGGCTTTGCTCTCATCTCAAGATAGCAAGGAAGTTTGGAGAAGTTTCTGTTGCCACATAAATCAACAATAGTACTGTATAAAGTAATTTGAATCCCCAATAATGCACAATTATTCCCTAGAGGAAGAGGGAAAGTAGACTCTAACAGTGTCCTTGGGTTACACCTATAATTTCCCTATAGAAAAGAACAGATTCTTCCTCATAATTAGTACAATCACAGTTTCATTATCTAGCATTGAACCAAAAACATAATTGATTTTTCCACTAGAAATACCCTTTCGAATATACTACTACAAAGTTAGAAATGTAAAGGAAAGCACTTGTACATTTTATAGCTCATTAAATGTCAGTTACCTCACCTTATCTGAAAGTATCAAGTTTTGTGAAAAACATTCAGAGGTTGTTTGTTAGAAACCAGGGTATTATGTTTCTTTATGTAACCTAGTAATGTCAGTTTCCACTATACTTTTCAAGGGAACAAACCTTCCCTTCAGAGAGAACTTGAACAAGTGCACAATGCCTATTACAACATGTCAGTGACTAATATTTTCCCCTCATTCCTATGTCACAGCAAGAAAACAAGAACAGCTTCCTTACACCATTCTCAAGTGGTTTTAAAAGCTCTTTAAACTACTCAGCATATTAATGATTTGCTATTTATAAGTTACACCCATTGAAAAGCCAAAATGACAAATAAATAAAACATTGAAACTGGTCTGTCAGAAACTTGCTTATCCCTTATCCAAAAAAAAAAAAAAAACACACTTTTCAGTTGACTTTAGGATCCTCAGAAGCTGAGCCATGGAACCCCTCAGACCTTAAGAGATGAGCTGATTATCTTTTTTTTTTTCAGTAGAAATTTTTCTGAGTTTATAAGGCAACAAAGAATTTAATTAAAACGTAATTCTTCTAACCAAATATAAAAATGAAAGTTTATCTTGTTTCTTTGATGTCCTTTGATTCTGAAATTTTTATTTTGGGGCATTTTAGGCCAATTTTATTATTAGGCATTACAATTTACCATGATATTTTTCACATATCAATTCCATAAAACCACATGATCCACCTTAAAAATTTCAACATGCAATTTTCAGTCTGTTTCTCCAGAAGCATTGGGAAGCTAATAAAATAAAATGTACTTTTATAGCACACCACTCACCCATATTTATAGATCTTCACATTAGATGTTAATTTGTATTTCTAAATAGCTTTAGAAAGGATATGAAATAGCTGACAGTTTTTGTTTGGCTCTTTTCCCATCAGAATATAATCACTTAAGGAACAGTCCTGAACACTGCTGTCACAGGAATGGCAGCAGAGGGGAACAAGTGGTATTTGCACAAATGAATACATACACAACTATTTATTTTAAAAGGCAGAATAAAAGCTCATACTCTGAAGAATTCATTGTCGATTGTTGTTTAAATAATCTGTAAATATAGATTATGACAAGCATGATAAATTATAAAATTTATCAGGGTTGAAAAGGTATCATTTACTACTTAAATAATAAGTACCATGGTTGACTGAAAATACTTCTTTTTTTTTTTTAAGTTAGAAAACACCAAAGATACAGAATTAATCATTGGTATGCCAAAGAGCAGGGTGACTACCAGTGGTTCTCAGGGGTTACTGAGAATTACTTATGCTGAAGTGAGGTTTAGAAAAGAGTATTGTGGGTAGACGGAGAACCTTTCCCAAGTACTTTTGTCTGAATATAATTTGTCTTCTCTGATATTTTCTTTAATTTTCTTTAATAGTAATTTATTCTGAAACTTAAAGAGACTACATAGTACCATATCATTGGCTTTTAATTCATTCACATTCATAATAACAAATCACAGGAGTTGATCAACTTCTAATAGTCTGTGGCTCTTCTGTGTTGGTTGTGGCATAATCTTGCCTATGACTAGGAGAGAGGCTCTATAAGATGCTTGGAACATGAGTGAGAGCAAGCAGATTATAAATTAAGAGAATCCAACTATCCTGTTTGCAACTCCCTTGTAGAGTAGGAAATATGTGAATTGGGATCGTCAATAGAGGCCTGGTTATGTGTTGTCACAAAACACAAAGTAAATCATGGAACATTAGTTCCTGAAATGCCAGCACTTAGCATTCTGCTCCACAAGGTGGAAGTGGGGTTTCCTAGTGACAGCAAATTCTCCTCTTTCCAGAAATGGCAGTGGAGTTTGCAAAAGGATTGATAAGCCTCAGGCTGTAACAGGCATGTCTAAGGAGTGGTAAGTTGATGCTATTTCCTTTCTCTGTTAAATGAGAAAGACTAAGAAATCTTCAACAGTTTCAAACATTTACTCACAAACAAAAAGACAAAAGCAATCCAATTTGATACTGATGAGGAAATATGCTCCAAAGATGATGGGGCCAATACTCTCTCAGGAGGAGAAGCTCATTCATGGACAGTCTGCAATGTGAATTCAGAGTGTGAAAGTTTTAGACAGCCTCAGAGAAATTTCAGGGCCCACCACTTGATGGGCAGGAAGTACACATGGAGAGTTCTGGAAGGATCACTCAAAGTCCTACTAGGACTTTAGGAAAATAGGCAGAGACTAAATGAGATAAGTCCACCTAGAGTCTAACTTTAGTTACTGGGGGAAAACATGCATCTACAGTAATTAAAATCTCAAATGATATCAGATATCTTTCTTCTTTAACATCTCAGATGTGTATCTCTGAAAAGAGCTTTTTGGAAAACAGACAATGATAGAAAGGTAAGAAAATTTCATGTAGGTGAACCTAACTCTGTTTCATCTTTCCTTCCCCTATCAACACACAAACACACACACACACACACACACACACACACACACACATGATGATGCATAATTTTGTAGTTCTGTTTTTAATACTATGTTTCTAATACCTAATGGCTGCACCAATTTACATCCTCGCCATCAGTGTACAAGGATTTTCTTTTCTTCACACACTCATCAGCATTCATTATATCTTATAAAAAAGTTGTTGGTAATAGCTATTTTAGTAGGTATGAGGTGATATTATATTTTCATTTCCCTAATAATTATGAACTTTAAGAACTTTTTAAAAATATCTGTTGGCTTTTTAATGTCTTCTTTGGAAAAAAAAAAGTCTATTCAGATCTTTTGCACATTTTTAATTTGGGTTACTTGTTTTTTGCTATTGAATTGTATTAATTCTTTATATATTTTGAATTCAGACCCCAAGTTATTGCATGGAACTTAATATGAACATGGTATAATATAATTATGGTTAGGATCAAACTTTGGGAGAAATGCTTTGTCTGTGTAACCTAGTACAATTACATAATCACTCCCTAAGTGTCCTCCTCTGTAAAATAAGGATGGCAATTGATCTCACCTTGCAGAGTACTGTAGGAGTGCTGTAGGGATTCATCAGATCAGCACTCAGAACATGCAAGTTGTAGTTATTTTAAGCTCTGCATTGCCTTTTACTGGGCATGTGAATTTAATATAGTTAATTAAAGATTCAGAAGTCTCATTTCAAATACTGCTCAGACTTTCCTATCTCTTTTCTATATATTTAATAAGAATATTTTTCTTTTAAATATTTTATAGGCTTTGAAGCTCCAAACACATTTAAGCAATATGACAAAGACGAAAGGAAGTTTATGTTACTTACTCCACATTAATTTAGACTAGTAATTGCAATAAGTACTCCATAGTGACAACAAAAGCAAAGAAAATCTGGTTCTTGGTGTGCCCATAATTCTACCAATAGTAATTTGATTAATCTGAATGATGATACAATGATACTTAGATTTTCCACTAAAGTTTACTTTTCATGATTTTAATATAAACTCTTGTGGTGCATTAAAGTTCCATAGATTTCCACTATGCTTTACTACAATGATGTTATGGTAGAGACTTCTGCTATTTAATGCATCAGCCATTGTTTATGTGCATATCAAGTATTTGAATAGTGGCCAGCCCAAATTTAGTTTTGCTACAAATATAAAACACACAGAGTTTTGAAAATTTAATATGAATACTATGTAGAATAACTTAATATTTTTAATGACTAAATGAAAAAATGATAGTATTTTGGAAATATTGGCTTGAATCATTAATACACTTGATATGATTGTAAGATAATCATAACATATCTCAGTAAAGAAAATAATCATAAAATCTTTGGTGTTAGTGTCTTATTTTACACCTATTTGTCAGGTACTTCAAAGCAATGCCTTCTCTTAGGTAGAGGAACAATAAACAAGTGGAGGTCTTAATAGCTTTCTTAATTAGGAGACTTAACAATATGTACCAAACTAATTCTGTCCATTTTCTGCACTGAGATCTGGAATCAGCCAAAGAACAAGTTTCTTTGAGTGGAAAAATGGTATTTAGATGCCACAATCTGGATATGAAGAGGATTCATTGGAACTGGATTATAATTTTTACATCCATATCTTTCCCGTTGACAGAGTTACAAAAAACATATTTTCTGAAAAAAATTGGGAGTTTATAATGATATTCCAACTTCAGATTTAAGTTTCCTGGTATGCCTATGCATATATATATATATATATATACACATACATATATATATAATGTCTAAATAAATTTAAGCAATTTTATAAGAATTTAAAGTTCATTACTAGTTATTTCCACATTAATTCAGACAAGAGTGTACTAATCAATTGTTACAGAGAGAGAAAGTAGAATATGATTCTTGGTAGTATCTCCTTTATTTATACCAAAAATATTAGTTTGTATCTGTATTAACATGATTTATATTGACTTTATGTTATTCCTTTTTACCAACAATTAGTCTTAAATAAAAATATTAACAATAATACTGCCTAAATGAAGTTTAAGAGGTTTTGTGTCTTGTGATTTTGTTTTATTTTTGTTTCTCTGTTTCCTCATAACTCACCAAGAATTTGGGTGAAGTATTGGACATTTAATATAGTTTTAAATGATATGTTAATGTATGGTTTTGAAAATAATTTGGTATAGAATTAGGTTTGTTCATTTAGATTTATTTTCAGTTTTAATGTTAATTTTTATTTATTGATTTAATTGAATGAAATTATATAAAACATAAAAGAATACTAAGTCAAAAAATGAAACAAGGTATATATCCAAAGGTCTTTATGCCATTTCTGTCTCCTCTCCTCTGTACTTTGTTTCCCTTCTATAAGCAACAATTTAATACATTTTAGAATATTCTTTCATCGCTTTACTTTGAAAATATAAGCAAGTACATGATGTGTTAACATTCCTCCCCATACTTAATCATATTGCTAAAAATCTGTCTTCATTTTTATTATTAAAGTACATTTTCAATAACTTTCCATTGTCAGTACATAGATATATTCACAACTGCTTTGTAGGCTTGCACATATTTCATGGATTTATCTAAACATATTCAACCAGTGCTCTATTTATGGACATGTGGTTGCTGCCAGTTTTTTGCTATAAGGTCTCAATATACAGCCTTTTGTATATTTTTGAACATATTTGACTACAAGGAGTTATCTTTCTATGTAGCACAAATTCAAGTTCAGCCAGTTGAATGAAATGTTCTTGTTTTCTGCCTTTAATTTAATGTTTGGAAAAATATTATTTGGAAAAGTATACTATGTAGAGAAGTATTTTATAACCTGCTACAAACCCAGGGCAATTACAAGGAAGAAGGAAGAAGGAAGATACTGGAATCAAATTAATTGAAGAAAAATTTAAATAGAAATAATGGAAATTAAGAGTTCACATGGGATAACTTTTTAATAAAGTCTGAACAATTGCAAAACATAAGGTAGTTTGTTTAATTTAAAATAAATGGAAATGATTTGGAGCAGTTTCTTTGGATACCTGAATCTGGAGGCAATTTTAGGCAAATTTAATATTTATCAAAACAGGAAAGAAATGGCCTAGTTAAAATCAAAATTATAACTTCATGCTTACATGAGTCATCCTAAATTTCCAGATTCCCCCATGCACTGGCGCACCATAGGATGGATAGGGGTGGCATATCCATGGCTGTGTGAGGAAAAAGACAGAGTTGCTATACTGACAGACACTAGGGAAACATGAGAACTGGAAACAAATAAGTGGGTAGTTGACTCAGAGATACATCAAGCAGAAAAAAACAACTATACAGGGGCCAATTTATAGCATGAATCAAGGGATGAAAAGTCTCAGTGAAGGAAGAGAGCAAAGTAATTGTTTTTCTCACCAAATTGAAGGTTCTTTAAGTGATTGATTTTGCTTCTAAGAAAATTAGTGAAATACCTGCTACCTGTGTAGATTAGATTGCTTTTCTAATGGAAGCAGATTTGTCATTATTATATAGACACATATTTATGTGAGTTTTGCTGTAAGAGATTTATTGTGACAGTTAAAAGTCTGACATAGTTCAGTTTATACACAGTTATATTCAGAGGTTAATCACTGTCTGAGGTGATATATTCCCCACTACCCACACATAACTGTGCTCTGTCCAGTAGTCACAAGTGGAAGAAGTACATTTGCCAACCTATTTTTCTTGCCATATTCTTATGTGATAAATAAGAACACATTTCCTTAATACCCATTTTCTAGCCACCACAATACTTGTATTTTTTATTGCAATGATACTTCTTTTGTCTAATCAAAGTTTCACAATACTGCAAAAAATTTAAAACTATTTTCTTATTTTTGTTTGTAATATTCATAAAACAAAATATCAACAAGAAACAGTGCTTTTCTGCACTTCTGTAACTTATCACTCTATTTTTGCCTGTCAGAATGGAAGAATCTGCACATTAACCATAGAGACAAAAGTCTTTCTTATTTCACATTTCTGGCATAATTATCCCAATTCCAGAGCTTAGTACAGAGCTAATCTCTGTGTGTACAAATACATATTGAAACAATGAAATAATACACAATACAATTTATGACAAGGAAACTTTACAAAAAGACCTAAATTTAATTTATTCTACTACTTTTAAATTACTTAATTGACTAGTTTGCCAGGGCCTTTTCCCGTCTGGTTGCAAGTGGAGATTATTCTTTATAAAATAGAGTGTGGTAAGGTCTTCAGTATTTCTCAGCTAAAATCCTCAAGAAATATGAATATAACTAGTGAAGTTGAATAAAATAAACAACAAAAAAGCATTCTTTTATACAAGAAGACAATTTTATTGATAGAAAGCTATTTTTAAAATCAAGGTTGTGACTAAGAAAATATCCACCCTTTTAAAAACTAAAAAAATAACAATCAGATATTTTATTTTATAATGAATCTCAAATATTTATTTTACATTGAAAAATAAAAATAATACATATTTATTTCATACAACATGATATTTTGAAATATATAAACATCATGGAACTGATAAATTGGTGTAATTAGTGTATACATTATCTCATATAATTTTTGTGATAAGAACATCTAAAATCTAATTTCATAGAAATTTTTGAGAATACACTGTTATTATCTATAGTCACTATGTCATACAACATATCTCTTGAACTGACTCCCCCTATCTAACTGAAGTGTTCCACTCTTTGACTAGTATATCCCAATTTCCCTCTTTCTATCACTAACCCCTGTTGACCACGGTTACACTCTGTTTTTGTGAGTTGCCCTTCTTAAGCTATATATATATGAAATCATACAGTGTTTGCCTTTTTGTGCTTGGCTCATTTTTCTTGACATAATATCCTCCAGATTCACTGATGTTGTCACAATTGACAGGATTCCTTTTCTTTTTTTGAGGCTGAATATATTCCATTGTGTTTGTATGTATGTATTTATATATATATATATATATATGAAAACATATCACATTTTATCTAATTATCTATTTAAGGATAAAGTTAAAAGTTGACTCTGTATCTTGGCTACTGTAAATAATACTGCAGTAAACAGAGTTCAACTATCTCTTCAGCATACTGATTTATTTTTCATTGGCTATATATTCAGTATTGGGATTGCTGGGTCATATGATAGGTGTATTTTTATATTTTAAGAGTAAAGAATTCCTACTTTCCACTTGTAAGAGCACTATGATTCACTCCTCCTTGGCCAGAATTCAGCCGTTATCTAATGGTAAGAAAATCTTGAAAATGTATTCATCATTCCAGGAAGTCACATTACCCAGCCTAATGTCAGTAGTTTTGTTATGAAAGGAAGGAAGGAAGGAAGGAAGGAAGGAAGGAAGGAAGGAAGGAAGGAAGGAAGGAAGAACAGGAGGGAACAGGGATTAGGAACAAAATAACATTTTTGCTATTCTTCTTTGAGCTTCAGAATTTTAATTTTTTTCTCTCAATTCACAAATTAACATGATTAGCAGAAAGAATGGAATTTGGTTCTAAAAATAAACAGGTTTAAATTCTTCCTTTACCTTAGAGATAATTTAAGAATACTTTGTTCAAAATAGCTTGTCTGTAGAGAAGGAGACTAATAGTACTCAATGATCAATGATGTTTGTAGCAAGTGAAACAATGACATCTCAATTTAAATCAGTGTTGAAGAATTGATATTTTAATATTATTGACATTAACAATCAGATGTATAGATGATAAATATTAAAAGAACAAGTAAAAATGTAAGCAATATAAATGATTGGCTTCACACTTAAAAAGTGGTTAATGCAGACTAAACATTGCTGACTTTTTTGTCCCCCAAGACCCAGAGTCCTCTGACAGCCAATGAACAAACTTTCCGAATGTGTTAGTGGGGGAATGAATTTCATACTTATTTTTTTTTTCAGTTGACAAAATTGGCTATTTGCCACAATTGATTCAGAGACCAATATATTAATAATTTCATATCCTTATAAAAATGTTGAGTTAACAATGTTTATGTATTATGTTAATTCCCAATTATATCAAAGATGGTAAGTTTTCCAAGTGCTAATATCACTTTTCAAACAAAGAAAGGAAAGCTGGTAGCAGTTAGTCAAATTTCTCAAATTCACCAAAGTGTTGAAATCATGGTTCATTGCTTCTTAAGCCCTACTGAATCAAGTGTTTAGAATACTCTTTATATTAAAACTAGCACAAAAGTCATACAAATCATACATGTTTCTTTGTCTGTTGATATTGTTCAAATATTATGGTAAATTATGGATTTGTAAATTCTAGAAAGATGTACAGAAATTAGAGAAGAAATTATGTTTTTCTCTGATAATATATTGCCGCAGTATGGCTGGACACAAATCACGAGCCACTTGAAGATTCAAGCAGGAACAAACTTTATTTTTAGAACCCATAAGGCATGCCGCCCTCGGGGACTCTCCATGAACTCCCCAGGAACTCCCCGAGACCTCCACCGGAACTTTGGGAACTTGGCAGCACTCAACCAGAACTCAACCCGCAAAATTCACCCACGCTATCTCTCTAGGAACTCCGCGAGAACTCAAAAATAACGGGCACCCTGAGGCAGCAGGAACCCTCCTTCTGGCAAAATGCCAAGCACCATCTTGACCTGGCCCTGGCTCTCAACAATATATATTGTATATGATTATAAAAATTAAATATAATTAAATGCTACATTATGTGAGTAGATAGAGAAAATAAGAACAGCAGTAAATGCATGTTATTGGAAAACTAAATACAAAATAAATCAGTAGATGACTAATTATTTATGCAACCTCTTGTAATGGGTAATTAGTTCACATCATAAACTGAAAATTAGTATTGAACCAATAAAAAGTTGCATATAGATGAGCAACCATGAAAATATATAGCAAATAAAAGTTCTCTTGAAATCTAATTTAACATAATATAAAACTTTTAAGCAGAAGATTTATTATTATAAGTGTAATCACTATGCCATTAGCCCAGAGGTTTTTAAAAATTTGTTAAGAGATCAGGAATAGAGAGTCAGAGTGCATACAGAGAAACACAATATCTGCCAAGATCTTTTCTACAACTTCTGCTTCATTGTTTGGAAAGCTGGATTATTAAGGAAACCTAGATGATTCTACTTATATGATAGGTTATATTTATAATCCTAATGTATTCTGGTTACTAGACCCTCCTCTATTGCTTACACAATTACCAAAACTATCTTTCTAAAATGGAAATCTTGGAATGTACTTCCATATTTTAAAACTGTCTGCTGTGAACTATTTTTTAGAATGAAATCCAGATCCACTGCCATGGTATTTGTTAGCATTTGTGATCAGTCCTGTGCTTAAGAGTCTAGGCCTATTTCTTGTATTCTTTTTCATAGCTCAAACATCGACTATATTTATTTATTCTTTCTTCATTAATAAAAGACCTCAATATTGATTACCTATTATTTGCTAGACAAATATTTAGGTGTTGGAGATACATCAGGACATAAAGATACTGGCCTCACAGAGGTTACAGTCTCTCCCCTAACCCTGAATGAATCAACAGAAGGCTTAGATAACTGAGAATGAGAACAATAAAGGCAAAACCTGTCTTTGTGAACTATCATATACGCCAAGTGGTCTCTCATTCACTCCTGCAATTGATCATCACTGGAACCCTCTGATAGAGCCATGCTTTGCATACTTGCACCTTGAAATGTACTGCTTCCTATGAGTTCACCCTCACCCTCTTCTAACCCTGGTTGTCCTTTATAACTTCTATTAGTCCTCCAAGACTCAGTTTAATAACAGCCTTATTCAGAATAGGTTGCCTGACTGACCCCAATCCTTTCTCTTCTAGACTGGCTTTGGTATTTCTCTACGTGCAGTCATGACATACATCAAATGCTATGTGTTATATAATCCCTTCACCCCTTTCATGGGTTGGAATCAGAAGTGTACCATAGGAAAATGGTTCTTATCAACTCTAATATTTATTTTTAAATCTTCATTTTTGGATATTTGATTTCTAGTTTTTGATTGTTATGATCTGCTGTACAAATAGACTGCTCAGTGTTTTAGACTATTTAGTCAACATGAATCATTTTTGTTTTTCATATTTAGGAATGAAATTTGGTAGGAAAAAACAACTCTTTTCAAATGTGTTTTGAACAATGGTAAGTTCTATTAAAGTGCTTGTGTTGTTATAGACACTGTTAGGAAATTTGTTTAAAGTTTTTTTGAAAGCGCAATAATTGTTAGCACTATTTAGCTAACAATGCAAATGATACTTACATGTAAGGAGATTTGTATGTATATGCTATATATACATATGTGTATATGTGTATATAGTATTTTTTAGTAAGCAGTTCACACATATGAGAAACAATCACCAAATCTGATTTTAGGATGGTAAGAGAGTATCAGATACATTTGACACAAGATTGTATATGGATAAAGAGTATATTTATTAAATACTGAATCATAATCTTACACATTGTATGAGTAAATCATCTTTGTAGATTTTATAAGAAAATCTCTGGAAGTTTGAGCATAAGTAAATTTAATTCTCAATACCTAAAATCATAACTAATAAAAAGTAAACATCACAAAGTATATCCACAAATGCTGGTGTAACCCAAAGCATACATTTTCTATAAATTCTGGAATAAATTTGTTGCATTGAGAATGAGAAAAAAAAATTAGAAAAGTGATTCCTAAAGGACAAAATTAATTTATAAGTTGAAAGGGTGTGGGGTCATTTAATATTTAATTCCATTGCACATTTGTTGATATCCACTATCCCAACATCCTTTAGGGCTGAGAAACAGCAATTCACAGGCTTTCAGAAAGACAACTCCTCTTTCACTCTTCCCTCTCTGTTGACTTTTGTAGTTTCATTGAAAGAATGATTCCTAAAAAGTAAAAGTTTAATCAGAAGTTGATTTCTGATGAGAATAACATTATTGGTCAAGTACTAGAAGGTTTCTCATGCAAGTCAAGACCTCCTTTTAAAAATAAAGCCCTGTGAACTAATACAACCATAAGCCAAAAAATTCTTATAGGAAGGAACTTCAAGCTTCTATTTCAGTAGCTTTTATGGGTTTAAGCACAAGCTTGACATTATGTGAATGCAGTTTGCTGTGTTTAATTACTATCATTATTATTATTATAGATCTGGTAGTAATTATCTCTTCCTACTGTCTCATTATGTTTTGATCAATTCACATAATAAAAGTTTACTGTAAATATAAGGTTAGGTAACATTCAAGAAAACATGTAATTATGGAATATATAATCATATACAATCTAAACAGCTGAACATTTCCCAACATTTCTAACAATTAAATGTTTAGAAAGTAAAGAATTAGCTGCTTTTAATAACATAGGTGCAGTTCTATAGGCAATGGCTACAGAAGGCTTTATTTGTTGACCTAAAATTACTTTACTTCTGTTATATTAATAACATCTAGGTTTCTCAAAAACCTGCCGGCAAAAAAAAAAAAAAAAAATCTTTCTAGCTTTATTAATGATTCATATGGCAGTTTCTGAAGAGACAAGTCCCACAGAGAAGGAGCACTTGATTAATGACCTGGAAACACTTTTCCTTTTCAGCTGATTAAATAAAATTGACTGGATTTTTACATTTTTATAATAAAATGACCCGCAGGGCTGAGATGACACAGTGAAAGCAGCATGTTCACTCTTCAGCAGATTTTTATTTTGTCACTTGTTAAAATGAAAGGGCTAACCACCCAAGCAGAAAAATGCACTTTATCATCGCCACGGCTGCCATGCTGACAAACGCTGCATACAAATATAAAAACATGGAGGAAAACAGACACTGTTTATATTCAGCATGATTTTGTCTAATGATAACTAAAGTCTTATTATTCCTAGGCCTAGAAATGGTATGATTAAATTATTATTTTAAAAGGAAAAACCTAGAATACTATTTTTCTAAAAAAAAAATGCCTCTAAACCTCATTGCAATCTTTGGAGGATAGAATGACTATAGTAGGATTATTGGATGTTATTAAGGCGATCCTTCCATGCTTCTAGGCCAAGGGTATTCTCTTTGGAGACCTGTGCTCTGTTGCTACTTTCACACTAGCAGACCCCTGACAGCTCTAGACAAAACTGTGCAGGAGGAGAGTGTTTCTTTTTCCATTTTCCACAGCACCACCTTCCTTATTCCTCCCCTGGGTCCTTTCCAGAGCATTCTTGAGCTAGGATCTGACCTCCCTAACGTAGTTCCCTTTGCTGTTCCTCAGCTCCATAAATCCTTGTTGAATTCCCTTGTTAATTGTTTATCGAATAGACTAGTCTTCTCATGAAGAACTGTAGTTGTTTTTCGCCATACCCCTGCAACAGGATACATCCATTCTCCCTCTTCTTTGAAATGTAACCATTCTTCGGGTGACTTCAAAAGGTGACCTCTCTAGCTCTTCACTTGATACAGAGAACGTACATAGGAAACTTTCTGGGGTAATTTTCCTTGGGAAAAGAATTTACTAAAAGGTAGATACAATTGTATTTAGCCATACAAGTGCACTTTTGGCCTAACAAATAAAAAATAAAAATAATGTTAGCTCAGGGACTGGCTTCCTTAACAAGACTCCTAAAGCTCAAGAAGTAAAATCAAAAATTAATAAATGGGATGGCATCAAACTAAAAAGCTTCTTCCCAGCAAAGGAAACAATGACCCTCACCCTCATGTACATCCACCAGAGTATGAACAGAGAGCCTGTACAATGGGAGAAAATCTCTGTCTCCTGCATCTCAGATACGGCATTACTTTCCAGAATGTACAAAGAACTCAAGAAACTTAACACACACACACACACACACACACACACAAAATCCCAACCCAATCAATATATGGGCAAAGAAACTAAACAGACGCTTCTCAAAAGAAGAAATGTGAATGTGAATGGTCAAGAAATATATGAAAAAGATGTTCAACAATCTCTAGCAATTAGATAAATGCAAATGCAAATTAAATTGCACTGAGAATTCATCTCATTGTAGTCAAAATGGCAACTATCAAGAATACAAATATTAATAAATGTTGGACAGCATGTGAGGGAAAGGGTACACTCACACATTGATGGTGGGACTATGATTTGGTGCAATCACTCTGGCAGTATGGCGATGCCTCAGAAAACTTGGAATAGAACCAACTAATATGATCCAGCTATCCCATTCCTCAGTATATATACAAATAATTTAAAAACAGCATACTACAGTGACAAAGCCACATTAGTATTTATAAACAGCATGACAACTCACAGCAGCTAAGCTATGGAGCCAATCTAGGTGCACTTCAACAGATAAATGGATAAATAAATTGTGGTATATGTACACAATGGAATATTATTTGGCCATAAAAAAGAATGACATTATGACATTTACCAACAACTGGATGGTTCTGGAGACTATCATGCTAATTAAATTAAACCAATTCCCTGAAACCAAAGGCAGAAGGTTTTTACTGTTTTGTGGAAGCTAACCCACAATAAGGGGTTAGGGTTAGACAAAAGGGAATGAAGGGAAGGGGTTAGACAGAAGTTCAAAGAATTAGGGAATGAAGGGAAGAGAGGGGAAATAGGGGAAAAAGTACAATAAATTTGACATAATTTTTCTATGTAAATATATGAATATACCACAGTGAATCTCACCATTATGTACATCCACAAGACTAATTAGATTAAGATATATTTCATGCTTGTATCATTATAGAAAATAGATTCTACTAAAAACAAAAAAACAACTATGGATATTTTTTAAAACTCCAAAATTTTGTCATTACAGGTTAGGTTTCTTACCTGGCAAAAGATGCATGAAGATGTCTGAGGAAACATGCAGACTCATACATCTTTCTTTCTCCTTAGTGTCCTTGACACTGATCTTGAGTGTTATTGCCTTTCTCTTTTTTAAGTTTACAAGTCCTGGACAAGCTTTAAGGTTCTTCCCAACCACCAAAATGATATTTGTGCAAATACTATGTTATAGATGTTATAATAATAGTGTGTGTGTGTGTGTGTGTGTGTGTGTGTGTTCCCAAGCAATTTAACTCAATGTAACAATAACAATCGAATAGTTTTTAGCTAGTCAGAGTGGTAGACTTTGCAACACCATGCAAAGTCAATACAATATTTGGGAGCAGTCACAAGCTTTCTGTATTCATAGCAATTCTCTGTCCTCTTGACTGGGCTAATGGCTTGAAAGTCTAGTCACTCAACTAAAGAAGCATATCAGTTTAAATATCTAAATTGATAAACTCAGAGAATATTGGTTTTGGATAATATACTTGAATTAGTTTTGTATTTGCTTTGTGAAGTTTCAAGATAGTTATACAAATCTTGTATGTTCACAAAAAAGAGAAAGGGGGAAATTCACTAAGAAATACTTTTGGTTGACCTTGAGTTGAATAATCATTGCTCAATAAAAGCCATTATGCCATGATACTAAGGCACTCCTACTTCCCCTGAGTATTCTGATCCACTTCCTTGGTTAGTACATAAGAAGATATGATACATAAATTCCTCTGAGTTTGCCATAGTATTATTGAGTGGATGTGTTATATTTCATTCTTACATGATTGTGATACATTTAGAAATTAAAGGGTTCATTTCTTTTTTGTAATATGAAATTAGCAATAATATTAGTATTGAGTACATACCTCTTATGTGATCCACCTTCTAATACTTACTACTTTTGATTCCTCCTGTCATATACAAATTCACCCAGGTTAAGTGAATAGGAAAGAATGCAAGCACTGAGACTGCAGGATCTATTTGGCAACCACTGCCCATATAGCCCTAGAAGAGTATTGGTAAACAGTCAACACTCAATAAATATTTGTTATTTATCAAAGATAGTGGCTAATAAACTGATATACTCTCTAATCAAGAAGTATTTATATAATCAATGTAAAATTTTAATCAACCTGATTATTTTTTGCCATTTTTGAATTTAGTAATGATCTGAGTTAGTATGACTGATCCAAAGATTTTATGTTAAGACAATTTAATATTCAGTGCCAGTTGAGCACTCATTTGTAAATTCAGTGCAAGGAATCCATCAAAATCATGTATTTACATATCTTATAAGTACTATAGGGATGCAAGGAAATACATTAACATTTTCACATGAGAAGTTGTATTAATAGATTTATTTTACCTTCAATTTATTTAGAGTATCACCTTATAATTATTAAATTTCAATAAATAATATTAAATTTCAAATAAAAACAGAAAACATGTTTTTATTTCTGGTATCCATGCTATACTCTTGCTTTCCTTCAAACATTTTTTATACAGTAATTAGTATACATGCAAAAATTTTACATTTATCAAATACATTCACAAATACATGCATGCATGTATTTGCGAGGATATATATATATATATATATATATATATATATATATATATATATACACACACATATATGAATATATGTATATACATATGTATGCATGCATGTATTTGTGAATGTATATTTAATAAATTCAAAATTGTTGAATACACACACACATATATATGTGTATGTGTGTGTGTGTATGTGTGTGTTCTCAGAGTAATTGAAGAGTGTTTTATTTCTATTCATTGCAATATCAGTTTAGATGTTTTAAGTTACATAATGATTTTAGCTTTGAAGTTAAAGGTCAGCCTCAGGGCATGGAGCACTTTATCGTGAAGCTGGAAATATAAAGAAGTGTGAATTAAACTGTTCGTGACCCTCTGAGTCTCTGTGAAGCAGGACTTAAGCAAGTATTTGAAGGATGTCAAATGCACACTCACTTCAACAGATCATTATAAACACCATACAAGTCTCTACAGCATACAGTAAGACTGGTGACACTGGACACTTGGTGCAGTGCCTGTAGCAGAACCATAAGATAATTGCATTTACATGGAGATCTTTGAGGACCACAGAGCCCTTTATGGATTTTATTCTGAATTGGTCCTTGCAATTCCCAAGTGTGTTCTGACGAATTACAAAGGGATATATATTATATCTCAACTTTTATAGTTCGAAAAGTGAGGCTAAAACAAAGATAGGTAGCTTAGAGGAAATCCTAAAAAACAGTTTTAGAACTCTACATTGTACATGACATTTTCACGTCATTGCACTTTTACTCCTTAGTCAAGAGAACTACCACTATGCAGACACTCAGGGAGGCCTCAGAAAACAATTTCATGCAGCTTTCACATTCAGGTTTATAGGCTCTCAGAAAAAGTTCAGAAGTTCAATTTGATGACATAACAAGAAGTTCAAAGTTCACATTCTAAGAGTGAAATTAATGTCATGAAATTAAAACATGTAAATTATGGACAGAAAACTCAGGAAGAGCCCGTATAAGATTTTCCTTGTTTTTATTTTCAAAATGTTTTCAAAGAGGGAATTTAAATGGAAAAAAAAATGTGGAGAACATGAGAAAATCTTGTTATTGAGGGGGGGTGGAAAGCTTAGGATGTTGTTATCTGAAGATGAACGTTCTAGGATTTTCAGAGATTGGGTGTCTGAGGCCTGGGTTTGGATCCAGGATTCACTTTTCTGAATTTCTGAGAAAGTCATTTTTCTCCCAAATGGAGTTGACATTGTTTTGGTTTTAACAAATCAAAATTATGTTTTAAATATTTTATGAATGTTAGTTTCTAGTCTTTTAAGTATAACAGCTAAACCCAAAAAAGGGGAATTAAAGGTTAACCACACTATCATAACATTCGATTTTAAAACCCTGAAAACATCCACAAAGTTCACTTTGTTAAAATCTGTATTTATTTTGAAAAATTTTAAATATAGAAAGTATTCCTAGTAAATTAGAACCTAAAAAGTGATGCTGCCACTAGCTTTAGTGGATAAATATAATATCAATGAGTAGTGTATTTAGTTTATTTATTACTTGGAAAATACATGATTTTAATTTTTCAACAAAATATTTATGTCCTTCTATGGGGTTTATTTTTTTAAAAAATTTAATTTGTTTTAATTAGTATACATGACAGTAGAATATACTTTGATACATCATATACAATGCAATATAATTTCTCATTCTTCTGGTTGTACATGATACAGAATCATTCCGTTTGTATGGTTATATATGTACATAGGGTAATAATGTCTGATTCATTCTACTATTCTTATATTACTCAGCCTTAAAGAAGAATGTTAGATCTTCTTTTTAAAAGAGAATTCCACGAATGAGTGTGTATGTGTGTGTGTGTATTTATTATCTTCATTTCTGATTTTAAAAACTCAGAATATGGGATTGAGTACACTGTATAGGTTCAAGACACTGACAGTGAGCTTCATACAGTGAGTGAGGCAATTAGTGAGGCAAAAGCAGCACTGAACTCACTTGGATTCACATGGCGATTGTGCAGGAGTTCATCCTGAAATGATTTTGCATAGTCATAGAACTTACTTATGCAAGTAGGGATATTCCCTTTCTTCAAATTCTCATTCATAACTATGGAATGCAGGACTTATTTGACCACAACAGGCTCTTCTGAAATCTAGATGGGTTTTTTGAATCCTATGACATTACACACAGAATGTGTAGGTATGTGTGTATGTATGTGTGTGCGTGTCCACTCGTCCAGGCACATGTTTCTTTGTGGAGAGAAGATATCTAGCTTTTCTCAAGACTTGCAAGAAAATTTATGTTGAAACAAAAGGAGAGCCTGGGATGTATATGGCCCTGTGGTAGTATGGTCTACAAAAGGGGAAGAGAAATTTGTACTGTAGCCTCAGTCTATCACTAAGAAATGTTTTGACCTTAGGCAAGTTTCTTCATCTCTTCTTATCTCAACTTTCTCAACCATGAAAGATGGGAAATAATACTGTACACCTGCTTGGTTTAGTTCCTAGGGCTTGGGTGGAGGATCAAATAAGAATCTGTAAGAAAACCTTTTGCATTAAAGTTTCTACAAATGCATAGCTTATGGGGATTCAGTTTCTCTTGATCTTTCCTATATCCCCCATCCTGCTTACCTTTTTCCCCCTCATAAACTTACTGTAAAAGAATCTAGCCCTTATTTATAGTGAATTTCCTCATCTAGACACTAATGGCACTGCCTGTATGTGCTCAATTCACTATTTTATAAATTTCTTGTTGCTGAATGTAGCAGATATTACTGGGCTCTTTCCTGGGTGAAGTCTTTCCTCCAAGGTCACATGATGATCTTGTACTTTCTCAGAGCTCTATCCAGGTGCATACAATAACTCTTATCAAATTGTATGGACTTATTTATGTATTGGACTAACTGCTTCACTAGATTATCAACACCCTTTCTTTATTCCTCTGTAAATGAAATCCCAGTATCATTTCAGGGCCATCTACATAGCAGAAACTTGGCAAAGTGTTTGTTGAACAATAAATTTAATACAAACTGTATTTCTATTGGAAAATCCACATAAAGTATATGTCAATTTCCTTAGATAGTGAAAAACATTCTGCAGTTTTACCATCTGAGGTATAATATGTGTGCTACTAAAGTGCACGATTTTCCAATAGAGAACATCTTGTGTGCTTTCCCTAAATTATTTTAGCCAACTTGTCTAATATTTTTATTTTTCAAAGCAAAAATAATTCCTTGAACTTGTCAGGTTTTTTCAAAGCACCTACTTTCAAAGCACCCATTATACACATATTTGATTTTTTAAAAGTAATTTGTGTTTATATCAAAATTGTAAAGTGAAGAGAGAAAGCATATTACTTATTATTGTAACCTGCCTAAATTTGTCTAGTATGGTCAAAACTTTATGTTCTCTCCCATAAACTTTTCACTATCAAAAGGTAATGAGAGTAAAAAATTTTTCCAGTAGCTTTCAGTGCTAAAATCAATCCTTCATCATCTCTCCCCTAATCATGTGCTGATTGAAACCTAATTTGGGTACTTCTACTGCTAGTATACCAAAGGCCAATGGGAGAAAAATAAATCTTCTTTTAGCATGGAATTTACTTCACATGGGACTTTCACTGTCAGTGGATGACATTTTGGGACTCCAATGTATTTTGTCATCTCCCTCACATTGGTCCTATTTACCAATTAGCAGACTATTCCAGGTATTCTGGTGTTAGTCAGTTTTTAACACTGACCAAAATGCCTAACAAGAACAATGTAGAGGGAGAAAGTTTATTTTGTCTCACAGTTTCAGAGACTTAGTCCATCATTAGCCAAGTCCATTGTTCTAGGCCCAAAGTGAGACAGAATACCATGGCAAAAGGGTGTGGTGGAAGAACACTGTTCACCTTATGGTGTCCAGGAAACAGAAACAGCAAGGGGGAGAGAGGAGAGGGAAGGTGCCTTTGCAAGCCATGCCCCACCTGAATGCAGTTATTATCCATTTATTCCATTCAATCTAGGGTGGACTGACAATCGAGTCATTTCTCCTACTAACATTCTTGCATTAACAGAGGAGTTTTGGGGAAATTTTCACATACAAACTGTATAAGATCTGTCTCCAAATTTAAAGCTTCCTTTTGACAATGCCCCATAGGCTTATTAATAGGATTTAGAGAAGCAGCTTTGAGCTTCTCAGTGTATGAGTAAAAAGGATGACTATCAATTGACATGTTGCTATAATACTAGATACAGTGTGTTTTAAACTATATTCATACAAAAATTTATACTTTCAATGTGTTCCTTATTTTATTTAGTTTTACAAACAATTCCATCTTTTAACCTAACGGTGCCCTAAGCCTTTGCTTTGAGAAAAAAGAATAGTCCCAAAGGCCTAGCTGTTCAACTTTGAAAGAAGTAATAATACTTTCTTACTTTCAGATACAGTCACATCAAGTTGATCATGAAATAGAATGGAGAAAAAAATCTCTCATGCAATAGGACAAGACACTTTCCTTCCACTTCTAACATCTATCTGCCTTGTTGAAAATTGTTCTAGATCTGACTTTCCCAATACCAAATGCCTTGCACACTTCCATGTCCCACCCCCACAAAAATTCTGTTTTTGTCTCTAGTATTTTGCTCAGACTGTCTCTCAGGTGTGTTCTGTCTCTTGGAATAATAAGAAGCTTCTTTCTCTATTGCCAACCCTGAACCTCAATATGACCAAGAAAATAATTCTTAAGTTTAATTTGTTGCAAAATTATGCACATCTGATATGAGTGACTCAAAAACATAATTTTAAATGCTATTGAAGTTGTTCATAACAATTTTAGTTTTAACATTGCTTATGACACTTCTGAGTACATGGTATTATTTTAGTTACCCTGCATTGCAAACTGGTGATATCTTCTTTTTATTTTTTAAAATTATTTCTAAACCCATGAGGCAAACTGGATATTTTACAATTGTAAGGTTTCCAGTCTTTACATTTTTTATTATATTTATTCAATCTCTTCAACATATAAAAGCTGTATTTTTTGTTATTGTTTGGATATGTGGTATTCCACAAATTCTCATGTGTGAGATAATGCAAGAATGTTCAGAAGCGAAATGATTAGATCCTGAGATCTGTGATCTAATCAATGGATTAAACCACCTAAATTGATTAAGTGAGTGGTAATATAGGAATGTAGGGTTTGAATGAAGAAAATAGGTAGTTGGGGCCCTTAGGGGTTCACATTTTGTCCCAGATGAGAAGATTTCAATATGTCTCCCTCTCTCCCCCGACCCCCCCTCTCTCCCCTCCCTCCCTCCTTTCCTCCCTCCCTCATTCCTGGTTACTATCTCTTGAGCTTCTTTCCTCCATCATGACTTTCTGCCACTCTGTTCTGCCTCATCTCAGGCCAAAGCCATGGATTCAGCCAACCAATCATGGACTGAACCTCTGAAACAGTGAGCCAAAATAAATTTTCCTTCCTATAAGTTATTCTTGTCAGGTCTTTTGGTCAAAGTGACACAAAGATGACATAACAGTTTTGAAACAATGGTGATCTTATTCCCAAATGCTACTTTATATCTTATAAGAAGAAATATGATAATGGCAGGAGCAGTAAACTGTGGACAAACTTAAACTGTTGGGAAACAGGATTAGGATTTATCCTACCTAGAATAAGACCTACCTCTCCTCATTCATTCAAAATTACATGTCTATTATCAACCACAAAAGCAGAAATAATTCCATTCTTCATGGACCTTTAAATCTACAGAAAGACAAAATAGTCAAATAAATACAAAACCCTAACCATGACAAGTGGAGAAGTGATGCATAGCAACATGAAAGCAGATAGGAGTTTGACATTCAGAGAAGGTCAAAGAAAGGGGCTTTAAAGAAACTCCATCTGGGATGATATGCAAAGAATGCCTGACATTCATCTAAATGATGGAGGTCATAAGAATGTCTCCTTTATTTAGAGACGAAGGTCCTAAGAAAAGACCAATGTAGTTAGAGAAGAAAAAGCACAGGAAAACAAGGTGAGTTTGGAAAAAGAGGTACAGGTCTCATAGACAGTGTCTTGTGGGCCGAGTTCAAGAATTAAGTTCTTATCCTAATAAATACAGGATACTAATGAAGGACTTTAAAGCAACAGGTGAAAAAGATGAAATATGAGCAAGAAGGAAGAAGACAGTCAGATGATTAGATTTTCACTCTTGAAAAGATCCTCTGGCTGTGTAAAAAAGACCCCATTTAAATGATAAAAGCCAAGGGTGAAACAGAACAGGTAGCTGGCTTTTGCAGGATCTAAGGGAGGGATGATTGTAGTCTTACAGTATTAGGAAAGCAGCAAGGGAAATTAAAATGAAGTAAACAAATTTAGGAGATATTTAAGAGATAATGTCATCAGGATTTGAGAATGGATGGATCACACAAACACTTATGGAAAGATTTAAAAAAGAAATTTCTGACTTGAGCCACTACATTTGAGTTTCATTTCCTGAGATGAAGAATACTGAAAGATGAATCAAATTTCAGGAAAAATACTATGATATGGGACTTTTCAAGTATAAACAGAAGCAACATAAAAATAATGGTCCTTTATATGGATGAATTAAGCATAGGTAAGCAGGTTGAATTGGGTGGATATAGTAATAATAAAACAAAGAGATAGAATATTTGTCTAGCAATAAGTGCCAGATTTAAAGAAAGAAAGAAAAGACCAACACAAGTAAAAAAAAAAATTAAAGAACACAATTTTTTCATTACAAATTAAGTGAAAATGTGGATGCATTAACTGGATAATTTGCAAAAAGGAGGGGGAAAGGAACTACTTAAATGAAGATTTATTAGAAATTAAATCTTACTTTTCCTTTGGAATGGATTATCTTTGGGGGAAAACAATCCTAAAGTGCTTTATTGGATAATAGCCAATTTAAGTTTTAGCTAATCAGAATGTAAGAAATATTTTAGGCATAGAGTAGGGTTTAAAGACGGGTTAGAGAAAATTTTCCACCAAAGCAATAAAATCTGTTTCTATGACCTCTGCTTCCTGGTGATCACCTGGTCTTCTGCTACTCTCTCCTCCTCTGTCCTTCTGCCAGTCACTTCCAGTACATTTTGTTGCTTTATAACTAAACATAAGTCTACAGAAATAGGAATAAGCAAAATATCATGCCAGCCACTGAATATCTGCCACTTTATGAATTTACTAATACATTTTGAATTTTTTTAAAAATCGTGATTCTAAGAAAACCTGTGGGAAAGGTTTATTCTTGGATAAACAAAAAACAAGAAATGAGAAATTGCCTCTTTTTTTTTTTTTAACTTTTGTCAGTCCACTTGAAATGATGATGCCTACAACTATGACAGTGTCCTTGTTGTCATGTGGTCAAGCATAAGGTCAGAACCAGAACCCTGAGGATGGCTGAAAGATTGAAAGAATGGAAGATGGGTGAATTACTGACAAGCAAGGATACTTAAGTCTTTTTAACCCAGCAATGTCTCATCTCCAGACTTTTTTTTTTTTTTTTTTGGTGTGTGAAATGGTAAATTTCCTTATTGCTTAAGCCACTGTAGTTTGCTGCCTCCAAAAGCATTCTGTTACAACTTGATTTTTATGGAAAGGTACTTTTTATTCCCTCCTTAAAAATCTCAACTTTCTCATAACAATTTTGTTTTACCAGTCGATCAACTTTTCAATAGTAATATAAATGACATAACTTTATTAAAAATAATTGTTGTGTGTCAAACAAAATATTTGTTTGGTTTGTAAGAGAGTACAAACATACATAGATGGTGTATCACAAAAATCATGACTTGCAAAATTCAAAATAAACTAGGGAAACTTAGTCTCTAATCAATTGTTAGTTATTAGAAAAGCATATACATTTTAATGGAATTTAAGTATCTGTATCTATATCACCATATTCTTTATAAATAAAAATACAAATGATTTATTTGAATGATACATATAGTGATGACCACAGAATCTACTGATGTAGGCAGAACAATTTTCTCAACTTTTAATAGTCCTATCTCTGTTTTATATTGGGTTTTCCTCTATTCACTTGTAAAACTGAAAAACCAGCCTCTACCTCAGAGCAAAGCCTGTCCAAGGAAGGGGGCCAGACCCGTGTCCTTGGAAAGACCCACAGAGCCCTCCTAGGCACATACCCACCCTGCTGAGTTATTTATCTACACATAACAGGAGAAATCTGCTGTGCCAGGTGTCCCTGACTCAGTCAGGTTAGGTGGGGACCCATAGCAACCCCCTAGCAGCCACCAATCAGTATGAGACAGGGAAAATACCTGGGATGCTGGATGACCCTCCCCGTAATTTATGGTGGTTGATAACATGTTGGGAAACCATATAGTTCAGCATGTACTCCCCTTGTGGCTTAAACCAATCAATTCAAATGAATCCCCCTCTTATAGTAACCAATCACCCCTACCCAACTTTCTCCCACCAGTGAATGTGCTAATCATGTTTTAGAGTTGTTTTATGATTTTCCTGCCATGTGTGATGATTTGCTAAGAGATGCTATGATTTGCTATGATGTATATGAAGTCCCTGCCTTCCCCAAAAGTGTATAAAACTGCTGCAAACCCTGGGCTCGGGGCCTCTCAGCATCACCAGTTGCTGTGTGTGTGTGTGGAGGGCCAAGCTAGCTAGCAATAAACACCTCTTTGTTGCTTACATCGATCTTGGTCTCTGGTGGTCTTTTAGGGGTCCCGAATTCGAGCATAACATAACTTTCAATAGTTTTAGTATTTCTCCTCTTTTGTTCATTATGTACACCACTGGTTTTTCAAAGTTTGTCACCTGGACCAACAGCATCAACTTCAGCATCAGCTGGAAACTTGCTAAAAATGTAAATTCTCGGGGACCAGTTCAGACCTGCTGAATCACATATCCTGGAAGTGATGTCTTGAGTTCTTGGTAATTCTGGAGATATTGAAAACCTTTGATACATCAAACATAATCGACTCTTTGTGGCTGGAGCAGTCTGGACCAGACCCTCTGCACTTCACATTTTACTGTAAAATGAAGCCAGATGATTATGTTAGTCATACTAGCTTCCTGAATACCACAGAGACTCTGAGAAAAATCTGAAAATTCTTGTACAAATGAAAACCAGGGATTTTTATAAATATGCCATCAACTATCCATTTTATCTACTTTAAATAATGTTTTACTTATCTCCTACTCTTTCTTTAGGTTACCTATAGACTAGACTTCATACATTTTGTTAAATTCCCCATAGACAAGGTAAAAGGACAGTCAGAAATGAGATTAAAGAAATATTACAATCATGATTTTCCCAGAAAATTTTCAACTTCAGGCAGTTTTAAAAATAAAATTAGTTCCTCAAATATATGACAAGGATATTCATTCATTTACTTGTTAAAATATCATTGAGTTGGGCACAGTGGCACATGCCTATAATCCCAACAACTTGGGAGGCTGAGGAAGGAAGATCGTAAGTTCGAGGACAGCCTCAGCAACTTAATGACACCCTAAACAACTTAGTGAAACCTTGTCTCAAAATAAAAATAAAAAGAGCTGGATTATGGCTCAGTGGTAAAGAACCTGTGGGTTCAATCCCCAAAACCAAAGAAAAATTGTTAATGAATATTTCTTCCTTTGTGTGAAACCGTGGGTTCAATTTTTGGCACCAACATTCATGCACACACAAGACTCAATATTAAAAACCTTTGATTGTTTAGGCTAATAAAGAGACCATTCTGAAATGATTTCATCTAAAATGTCTAATTTTGGGGGTTGTGGTTGTGGCTCAGTGGCAGAAAGGCTTGCCTAGCATGTGTGAAGCACTGGGTTCGATTTTCAGCACCACATATGAATAAATTAAAGGTCCATCAACAATTTTAAAAATATTTTAAAATAAATAAGAAAAGTGTCTAATTTTTTAAATATATATAGTACTGCAGATGGATAGATAAATACTTGGACATATATGGTTCAGTTATGTGTATTTCATTACTACATCAAATGAGAATAAACTTTAATCATGTTTCTGACCACTGTAATTGAAGAGAATGAATTATGTTGTTTTGCCTAATGTTTCAATATGCATGTTATTCCATGAACATCATAATTCAGTATTATTTCTCATACGAAAGGTAAAACTTTGGAAAATAATTTAACAAAACAGAATCTTACCACTTAAGTGATTAGCCTTAAGAATAGAAACAAAATGTACTGATTAATATAAAAGAAAAAATATATATCTTTAATACTGATATATCAATAGATATACTCATTATGTTTATATTAACATGTTTTTCTACAGGTGTTCATATTTCCATTTAACATATATTTCCTAGACATTGAGTTACTATAATCTTTTTAATTAAAGTCAAAACTGCAAGAGTGTTGCTGTATTCTTGAACAAGCAATATTAAAAATAACATATTATCTTCTAAATTAAGTATTGTTTTTCTATAGGAAGAAAAAGATCTTTTAAGTACTTTCAGTATTATTTAATAATATGCCTCTGATTCAGAGAAAATGATTACTTGGAAATAAATTGTAAACATCACTCAAACAAAATAAGGGTATACGTGGAGTTCAACTGATGACCAGATATAACTTTGTGTCCCACCCAGATTGCTCAGGCCCTGCTATTGAGACCTTTATTGCTTGAAGGCCTTCTCCATGGGCCACAACCCATTATGATACAAGGAGAGCAGGCTACAAGTGCTCAGAAATCAACCAACCCTGGAAGTATCCTGAAACTAATGGCTGACAAGAGTTTGTGTATAAGTACCTTGTCTCTCAGAGGCACACAATTTATGCAAATCATGAACACATGTAGTAGGATTAAGATTTTGTTTTATTCACAATGGCGATGATCATTCACTCTATTAGCTTACTTCTTTTCCCTACATCTCTTTCCTGATCATCTCTGACCATGTCTTGGATAAAACCATTTGTACTCTCATCCTTATCTCTGTGTCCACTTCTTGAGGAAACTAACCTAAGAAAGCATCACATAATTTGGGCTGAAAGGAAATCACAATTTTGAAGTTTAAAATATGGTCTTCAAATGACTCAGTTTTTAAAACAGTGACACTATAAGAAGAGATAAAAGAGAAGAAAGATTAAGGGATGAGGATTGGGGAATGGCAACATTGGAGTGAAATTGAGCAAAAAACAAATTTCAGCTGAATGTAAGAAAAAAATTGTTTCAATGAGCAAGTCCTTTAGACAAAAAAAGAAAAGAAAAGATAATGTTCTTGGCACAGTTGTAGAAATCCTATTGTTTGAGGCATTTAACTTTAGATGCAACTATGTGTTGTAAATAACAATGCCAAATGGCAGTTGATGGACATGATAACCTAATAGGTCTTTCCTGGCTCTAATATCTATGATTGTATGATTCAATTCAAATACAGTAGTTTACTGTATCTCGAGTGTGTAATACACTTCAATTGTGAAGTGCTACAATTTCAATACTAATACATTTGAAGTGACAGACATGTCACCCAAGTACCTAGTAGAGTTGTTTGAAATGCTACAGAAAGCAAACTTTCCTATTGTAGATGCATTTATATGTACCTTTAATCTTTCATCAGACAGACATTTTAACCATAAACAGTTGTAATTCATTAGCAGCACACATATTAAGTCTCCTGAAAGGCCATATGTGAAATTATTCTACACAGAAATATAGAAACCGGGCCTTGCTTGTTTCATGTGAAATAATATTAGTCTGCACCAAGACAGTGATCAAAAGGCATGCAGATCATTGCACTTTCAAGGAAGTCTGTCTCTATCAACATCAAAATCACTGAACTGAGAAATCTACAGTGTCTAAATGATGTTGGGAGTTTCGCTGTTATGTCTCTATTTAGTGATACAACACAAGTGGCTAGCCTCTGAAATATGCTGGGCATGTCATTCCCAGTTGAAAATTGGAGAGGGAAGTTCTCTGATAATCCTCTCTTGATTCAGTTCATATTGTTTTTTTTTTTTTTACTTCAGTTACTGAATGTAATTTTTGAATTTATAGATTACCCCTTGATAGCTAGTGAAGATAAAGTAAGAGAAAAAGAACAATGGCTCAATTATGTGGACTCCATTTTCAGGCCCAGAGCTTCCTTGAAGACAGTGGCCCCTCCCAATCCAGGTTAAGGGCATGAGCCCATTGACAAAGCAATGTCAGAGAAGCCTGGAGGCAGATGTCCTAAATTTAAAGCAGTGTTTATTAATGCCAACTTGTTATAATGCTACTCTGGTTCCCTGTTAATGTTATAGAATACTTTAAAAAAAGAAAAAGAAATCAAACTTTACTTCCCACATCAGTAGGTTTATTACTCTTTCATTTGAATGAGACATTTCACTTCACAGAAATGAATTAGTTAAAGGTTTCTGTTCAGTGCAGAAATGCCTCCAGACTACATTGAATATACTGTTATGGACAGTTAAATGCACAGGCAGACAGGACAGGAACTTTCAAGTGCCTGTCAAGGGAAAGAAGGGTGACTGTTTTAAAACAAAATTGTGATTTCTTTGACACTCTGTCATAGAGAAGAGGGTCTGGATTCCCTCCCTATATATCCAAGTAGGATTATGACTGCTTCAGTCAATAGAATATGGCAGACATGATGCAATGTAACTTCTGGTGCCAGATCACAAAAATTTGTGAATCTTTTTGGTGGGTTCCAAGGATTGAACTCAGGGGTACTCTATTACTGAGCCACATGCTCAGCCCTATATTTTGTATTTTATTTAGAGACAGGGTTTCACTGAGTTGCTTAGCACCTTGCTTTTGCTGAAGCCAGCTTTACATTCATGATTCTCCTGCCTCAGCCTCCAGAGCCACTGGGATTACAGGCATGCACCACTGAGCCCTGTGAACAAAGATTTTTCTATTTGGCAGTGCTGGGGATTGACCACAGGGCCTTGGGTATAATAATCAGGCACTATACCACTGAGCTACATCCCCAACCTATAAGCTCATGAATCTTTAATCACAATTTCTGGAACATCTGATCTTTCAATCCTGAGCCACAATGTAAGAAGTCTGATCATCCTGAGATCTTCACTCTGTGAGGAAGCTCAAGCAACACGGAATTTTGTGAATTTCAGTGTAAAGTGTACAATCCCAGCTGTGGGATCATACTCATACATATGCCATGCAAGAGAGTGAGCAAATCTCCAAATTATTCTAGGTTCTAGCTATTGAAATCCTTCGCAATAAGGCCTCAGGCACTGAGGAAAAAATGAGACAAGCCACCCCCCTATTATACTCTTCCTGGATTCCTAGCCTACAAAAACAACAAACATCAAAATTATCATCATTTTATATCACTACATCTGAGAAAGTTTGCTATGCAGTAATATGAAACCAGGACTGGAAGACAGACAGGGAGAAAGGAAAAAAAGCCAGTAAGAGTGAAAGAGAAAGAAAGAAGGAGGGAAGAAGGAAGAGAAAGTGCAAAGGGGAGGAAGGGTGAGATGGAGATCAAAGAGGGAAGGGCATAACCCACATCCTGAAGAAAGAGTAACCTGTGCAGAGGCATCTTCTTCAAATGGGCTCTCTTCACACTTGGCCACAAGTCAGATTCATGGATAATTCTTCTGTTATCTTACTTTGGCTTGGCTTCCTCAGAAAGAATGATTTAGATTAAATACAGGTTAATAAATTAAGTTAATAAAGATTTTGTTTTAAATAGGCAAGAGAAAGAAAAGGAATTTATTTTGGAGATATCTTTTTAAAATAATATATGTTAACTATAAAGTATGCAAAAAGGGTAGTAAAATTAACAAAAGTTAAGGGGAAAGATAATCGAAAATACAGGCACAAATTATGTCTGCAACAAGAAGAGCATCATGATTAAAACTCAAAATGTTTAACTAGTTTCATACCACCAGAGCCTGAGGACTCTAAACAGGTCATAGTAAGAACAAGCTCAACAATATACCTACTAGACTCTCAGTTGCTGTATGACATCCTATTTTGATGAATTGGTGGTAATTACTCACAAACTAGACTTTTAAGACTATTTAAAGGAATTTTATTTTAGTTAACTCCTTTGCCACTGGGACTCAAAGATTTGACAAGAACAATTAGAGGAGGAAAATTTTATTTGACAGCTGAAGCTTTCAAGGGCTCAGTTCACAAATGAACACATCCCTTGTTCTGGGTCTCAGGTGAGGCAAAGAAACATAACAGAAGGAGGAAAGTAGCTCAGGACATGGCAACAAAGAAGCAAAGAGAGGGATCCACTCACCAAGGATAAAATATAAACCCCAAAGTCATAACCCTAGTGACCTACCTCTTCCAGCAGCAACCTGTAGGCCTACAGTCACTTCCCAGTTAAACCCGTCAGTGCGTTAATCCACTGATTAGATTTGGGCTCTCATAACCCAATCATTTCCTCTCTGAATTTTCTTGTACTATCTCATACATGAACTTTTGGGAACATCTCATATCTAAACATAACAAATTTTTAATAAATTCATATTTTGGCTAAAAATTTAATAGAAAGCTGAAAAGAAATTACTGACTAGTCTTATGGTTTTATAAGTCTGTTTTTCATCTCATCATGCATGGGAGCCCAGTTCTCCCAATGTGCTAACAGAAACCTACTCAAAAACATGGGGTTCCATGGTTAACCTTTTGCAACCCATTGAGAAATTTTCATATATTTAAAATTCTACACTTTGCCTACCTCAATTAGAGTTTTCTAAAGCTCTTCCATAAGAAAGCACATATTTGTAAAATTTAAAAATATGTATTTAAATAATACATATTTATGTTTATATAAATAAATATATACACTCATGTTATAAAAATATATTTTAAATGTAGGACTCACACACACATATATCACAAAAGTTTGTAAGTAGTGGCTTCCTCACTTTACTAATTAATTCAGCTTTAGCTTTCTCATAATCCAGAAATAGCAAAATGTCTCCAGAAAATGATATTGGAGATGAAAGGATGAAAAAGTTTTAAAAAGGAAGTATTACCATTGATTGGGGACATGAATTTAGCTAAATCAATTTTGTTCACTTGAAGTATAAGAGTCTAGGACTCAAAACAGTTGATTTCTCTATGTACTAGGTAGTTATAATCTACTCACTTCTTCTGGATGATTTCTCTTCCTCATGGAGTTAATTAACTCTTATTCTTAATTTTCTTTCTGTGCTCTTCTGCACGTGTGTCCTTTGATTATTTTTTTCTTTGTCTACCTAAATCAGTTCTAATCTATTCCATGGCTAATGGTCACACTCACTCTCATTCTTATATTTCTGTGTCTATTAAGTTTTGCCCATTTAATGGGTATTAATATTACATATATCATCCTTCAACATAAAACAAGTGACAAACTTATTTGTACCAATTTTTAAATCTTTAAAAGGGAAACAGCATAAATATAAATTTACCTCCTTCCTTCAAATGGTGTCTAATCTTCTGATTCAATTTTGTCAGTGTTGACCATTTTAAGCTATTAGGTCATCTATAACCACATAACTTCTTTTTTTTTTAATTTTTTATTGTTGGTTGTTCAAAACATTACAAATTTCTTGACATATCATATTCCACACTTTGATTCAAGTGGGTTATGAACTCCCACCTTCACCCCATACACAGATTGCAGAATCACATCAGTTACACATCCATTGATTTACATATTGCCATACTAGTGTCTGTTGTGCTCCGCTGCCTTTCCCATCCTCCACCATCCCCCCTCCCCACATAACTTCTTAATCTTCTTCTAATGGAAGATTTCAAACAATACAAAAAATGGGGATTCTATGAACTTACCTGGTCCCATCAAAGCAGCTCCAATGATTATTAACATTTGGCTGGAAACCTGAGAATTTTGGAGCTTAAATAACTTTAATTATAGTAAGTCACTATTACAATGCATTTGATATCCAGAGCATCATTCTGAACAATAAAATTGCAAGTCTCTAAATTGTAGTTTCTCAACAATGTTTAAACGATGTACACTATAGATAAAAGAACAAGATCTTATATTTGCCTTAACATAACTGAAACAATATTTGAAATTTTTAAATAAATTAATTGGGGGAGGTACCTGGGATTGAACTCAGGAGCACTCAACCACTAAGTCACATCCCCAGCACTTTTTTGTATTTTATTTAGAAAAAAAGGTCGCACTGAGTTGCTTAAAACCTCACTGATACTGAGGCTGGCTTTGAACTCTCAATCCTCCTGCCTCAGCCTCCCAAGTGCTGGAATTACAGAATAATATATATAGCTCCCCTTCCCAAATGCCTCTGAATCATTCTTATATTTGGCCCTAACTGAATTACTATTCTTCATATTTATTTTAAATAGATTGTTTTTTAATAAGAAAATTAGGGGGCTGGGGTTGTGGCTCAGTGGTAGAGCACTTGCTTAGCATGTGTGAGGCACTGGGTTCAATCCTCAGCATCACATAAAAAAACCTAAAATAAAGATATCATGTTCAACTACAACTAAAAAATATTTTAAAAAATAAAAAAATGATATTCTGACTTTGCTAGAACTCCAATAACAATAAGAGGGATAAAAGCAGGAATTTAAAGTTGTAACTAACACAAGCAGATTAAGTATTTTAATGGCTACCATTGTCCTGTATCCATTGAGGATGATCTAAAATAGATTCCCAACAATATAGAGGTCAGATAATAAACTAACACTGATATTTACAGTCTTTGTGGTTGTGAATCTACACTTTAGAATTAAATACTTATTACAGAAACTAGCCATTGTTCTTTTTTCAGTATATCATTTTTCTGCCCTGGTTTTATTTTAGCATGAAATAAAAGATTAACTTACCATACCAGTCATACATAAAAATAAAACCCTGTAAGATGTTTCTTGACCAAAATAAATAGGGGGCAATGGCAATTTATTCTGCAAGAGATTTCTATAATTATTGGCAGCTTAATTACTTCTTTGATTCTCTTCAAAATTGCTGGTGTTAGAAGGACCTTTCTGGTGCAAGTGAAAAAGGCTGTGACCTTCTTTTTGATTAAGTCTGCCTTCTTATCACAGATTTACCATTAAAAAAGAGTTTGCAAAGTAGGGGCATCCCACATTCCAGTAAATATGTCACTCAAAGTATCTGTTGAAAGTTTCTGAACTTTCAAATGTGAATGTGAATAGTAGTTTCTAAACAAAGAATCTTTTTACTCAGGTTTCTTCTATCAAATGACATTTACATTAGAAGATGGGTTATTATACAGGACAAAACATTTGACAAATGTTTAAGGTAATAAGTGGTAACTTCCTAGAGAGGTTGACTTGGAGGTCAGTTTCATACCAACAATTAACTTTAATTTCCTCATAATGAAGGTAGCCCTTTGTTAAATGTTATTTAGATAATGTGTAACAATTAGTTCATTGTTCAGGTTTTAAGTTTTTGTCTTTCATCAGTAAAGTGCTCCCATGGTTGTCAGCAACCCTAGTACCTGACAATCTTCTAGGTGTGAATTAGATTCAGGGTTCCCCAGACAGAATTCTATAAAGAGCTAGTACTTTGCTCCATCTAGTCCAGGAATAATAGGGAATATAAAAGGGAAATCCTCATTCGGTATAGTAGTTTTCACTATCCTAGTTTCATTCTTCAGCACCCAACCCCTCTTTTTAATTTTAGGAAAGTTCTGCCTCTTACTGAAGAAACCTAAGGAACTCTTTTCCTCACTTGAAGAAAGTCAGGGCACAGTAAATTAACTCTGCTAACAGAATGGTCCCTTTAACAGTCATGAAAATAAAAGAGAGATGAAGGAGCTGTTAAAATTATTTATAAAATTATAAAATTGTTTATAAAATTATTTATAATATTGATTCTGTTAAGGATCTTCCAATAATGTCTATTGTTTTTATCCATTTGCTTATAACCCATATGAAAATGACTCAGTACATCTTTCTCATAGAATCAATAAATACCAGGGATTCAATATCCAATATGCATAATCCAGTTTTTATACATGCAGTCTATTTCTTTCTTCCCAAATGGATACTAAAATGAATATTCTAGGCCAGTAGTCTCAAAGTATGGTGTCATTCTTGAGACCTTTTTATGAAGTCCATGATGGCAAAATTATTTTCATGATAATACTAAAATATTATTTTCATATTTTAATCTTATTCTTTCACAAGCACACAGTGGAGTTCTTCCAACAAATTGAAGCACATACAAATATCCAGCAGTCAGACTTCTTTTGAGTTAGACATCAGATTTGAAGCTATCATCTACAATTCAATTTTAAAACATATATTTTTTATAAAAACTAGATTATGGAGGATTAATAAATAGATAATTATTTTGAATTTTAATTTTTAATTTAGAATCAATCATTCAGTTCAACCCAAGCCATCAAAAACTCTTTTGGGTCTTTAGTGTCTTTCCAGTGTATAAAAAGATTTTCTGACCAAAGTACTTCTCTAAACCACATTTCTAGTTAGTTGAAGTATAAATACAAACTGATTATTGATTTTGTGGAGAAATTAATCATAGTTAAATTAAAACAAACAAACAAAAACCTGAAAAAATACATCTTGGTGTCCTCAGTAACCAAATAATAACAAATAGATGGCCTTTAACGTTCTTTTTGCCTAATTTTCTAAAAGAATCACTGAAATACTAACATTATTGGCTTAAACGTTATGTTTTCCTAAACAACAGGCAATATCCAGCATTTTTAAAGGTGCTTACCTCATTCTATTTCATTTCAGATATTGCCCTCATTCTGTTTTCCTTCCAGAAGTATATCTTGCTTTCTTCAGAAAATAGTGCACAGAAATCATACAAATACATAAAAACACACTAAGAGAGGATGGGATTATTTAAACCTCTTATCTAATAGTTTTGATAAATTATTTAATTAAATGTCATTATAGAAAGAAGAGAAAAAACATTTGTGGTTATGTTAAAGATACAATAACACATATACTAAATAAATCCTAGTGAAAATTGTGAATGCAAATGTATTCTAAAGTGTTTGGTATATTGCAAATTTTTTTAATGAGAAAAGGAGTCAGCAAGAACAGCAGTGTAACATGACTTGGTATTAAAGCAATTATTGACTAAGTCTAAGGCATAGTAACTTTCTCATACTTTTAATTTGTTATATTTAAGTCCGATTTATGAAATAATTGTATAGGTTAAATAGTTGTATGGGCAGGTGCAGGGGAGTTTTATTTGTTTTCTGAAAAAGTGGATCTCTCTTAATTAATTTCAAATTTCTTCCTCTTTAAAGACTACTATGAATATCTTTCGGGTTAACAAATAAAGTTTTAAAACTTCATCTGTTTTAACTTGAAAATACTATACTTTCATAGTGTGGTTGTACCAATAAGATCTTTCATATATTTTTATCAATGGATTTTGTTGAGATAAATTCCCAAAATGGAATTGATGAATCTTTATGTGTTTTGAAATATTTAATATTAATAAATATTTGCTAGATCCATTTCATTTGAGGTTAAGGCCATTTTTACTTCTACCACTAGTTTACCTGTGCACCTAACCTGAAAATATTATCATTACTATTTTATGTATTTGTGTTATTTTGAGTAAAGTTATATTTGTGTTATGATTTTCATTGGTAGGGAGGCCGAACATCATTTCTTGTTTACTGGTCATTTAATTTTTTTATGAATTATCTTTTCCTGTTTCTTGTGATTATCTATTATTTCTCATAAAATTATGGAAATTAAATGATAATCATTAACTCCTCTTATTTTTCTTTATGATACACTTTCAATATACTTTCTCCAAAATTCTTACATCATAAGGTATGTCTGTTTCCATGTCTTCCATTTCTTTCTTTTTGTATTGCTGTATTGCTCAAGAATACTTATACCTTATATAAAAACTTTAAATATTTTTATTAGTTTTAATAAATATTTTAATTTTGCATATACTGATTGAAATGAATTTAATGATATCATGATATCAGGCATCACCTATATAAATAAAGCTAAAAAAAAAAAAAGCAGGTTAAGGCTTACATTTTGACCTGAGAGCTGGGCGGAATGGTGTACACATGTAATCCCAGCTATTCAGGAGACTGAGGCAGAGAGATCACAAATTGGAGACAAGCCTGGGTAACTCAGTAAGACCCTTTCTCAAAATAAATAAAAAAAGGGGCTAGGGATGTAGCTCAGTGATAGAGCACTGACCTATCATGCATAAGACCCTGGATTCAATCCCTGCTATTAATAACATTGTCCTAGAGGGAGATTATACACCTACCAGTTCTTTCAAAATTAGCAAGGATTATAATGCAATTCTGGTAGGAATTCCAGATTAGCTTGCATTTTTATGGGTTTTCTTTGGGGTGGGGATTGTGTGGTTATGGAAATTGTTTAGTATGGTATAAATATTTATATTGAGTTACTATATCTCAAAGAATCACAACATTTTTGTAAAAGTAGGAAAGCAAATTGTCATCATATAATTCTTAAATAATTATTATTTTTGAGCCATAAGGGAGAGAGTTTTGTGTCTTGCTTTTTTAACCAATATATTCTCAATGATCAGAACTTTGCTAGGCAAAAAAAGAAGCTGGACATTGAGGATAAGAGAAAATTAATGAATGAACAAATTGAGAAGTAGAGAGAGTCACATAAATCCTTCCTCTTCCAGGTGCTTCCTCCCCCACCTTTATCTCAGAACTTTTTTTTCCATCTTTTCAGACAATAAGAACTGTCAGTAGTCTATTCTTCAGAAATTAGAGGGTAACAGTACCCTTGCCTTGCAGAGTAAGAAATGCATTTCAAGTGGTGATTTTTATTTTAAAATTTTCCAGTTTTTCTCCATTATAAATAGGAGGTAATTAGCAGTTAAATCACAAATCTCAGTCATGTTTCTGATTGTTTCTTTGAGATAGATTCCTAAAATGAGGAATAAAAAATAATGAGTTCACAATTAAACTACTAACTATTAAAGTTTGGCTAGCCAAATTTATTACAAATGACTATCACCAATTTACAATGTCATCCTTGGTTTTTCCTCACCAAGTTCTCATTACAGTTAAGATTGAAAATGAGCAAAAATACATAAATAAAAATTTTTCATAACAAAATAAAAATATTGGTCATCTTCTAAGATTGAATTATTGAACTTTGAAGAGGTGAGAAGGGGACATGTTTACCTTGAATTTTTAAATTATGCAGCAACTACAAAATTTACTTTAAAATTGGATGTTAACTTTGGAGGAAGGTTTTATTATCTGATGGCCCTTTTAAATATATATTATAATTTTACAGTGGATTTGTCATTCCCCTGTATGAATCATTCATTTTTCTCTAAGGCTCAATTTCTCTTGGTATACTCTTGTTTTTGTTGGTGATATTCATGAGTTCTTTATAAACTAAGGCTATGCAAGATTGTTTTACTAATTGTAAATGTTTTTCAATGTGAAATTTTCTAAAAAATTGAAATTATTATCGATTAAATTTTTATATGATCAATATATTTTTCCTTGATTTGTATTAATTTAAAGCTTAGAAAGTGTTTTTTAACCACCATATCTAATATACAATATTTTCTTCCAAATTTGTTATTTGGACCCACTTTATAAATATCTTGAAGTCCCCCCAAAATTCATTATGTCAAGAGATGGGTATTCACAAGGCTACTCCAATTTTTTTTTATACAGATGATTGTTCTAGCACCATTTATTAAATAACTACATTTTTCACTCAGATTAACTGCATACCTCACGATCATATATGCCTGTACAAGGTTGTTGAGTTCTGATATATCTGATAATTCAACACCACTTATAAACTATTTTAAACATTTTAGATTTTATAGCACATTTTTATATTATAATAATCCCTCTTATTTGCTTGTCAAATTCATCTGGATTACTCTTACCAATTTAGTCCTCTCTATAAATTTGCAATTATATCATCAATCATCACCCCAATCTTCTCATATCATCTTCCAAAAAACTGATATTTTGATCAAAACTTCACTAAATCAGGATGCTCCAAGTTAAAACATTTACCTCACTGCATTTGTTAATTATTTAACAATGAACTAACACTATAAACATAGTTATCTAAATATAAATTTAAAATATATTCTTCTGATTAAGTTTTGGGCATGATTTTTTTTTGCCTGTTATTCCAAAAAAATTTTTTATGCCAATTGTATTTATTTATTTATTTACTATTTTTTTTAATTGGTTGTTCAAAACATTACAAAGCTCTTGACATATCATATTTCATTCATTAGATTCAAGTGGGTTATGAACTCCCATTTTTACCCCAGATACAGATTGCAGAATCACATCCACATTTTTACATAATGCCCTATTAGTAACTGTTGTATTCTGCTACCTTTCCTATCCTCTACTATCCCCCTCCCCTCCCCTCCCATTTAAATCATATGTTTAAAGCATTCAAATTATGAGATGAGTGATAGTTCTAATTTTTTACCTAAGTCACCATAGTTAACTGCATTTTTCCATATATTATTTTAATTAGTTCTCAACCTTGGAAGCTTTTGCTCTATTTTTGGTGAAGGAAATATATTATGAGGTTAAGTGATTTGCTGACATAACCAATGGTTTATCAAACAGCAAAAAAAAATCTGTTTTAAAATTTCTATTTTCATAGAATACAGTGCAGTAAAGAGATTTGAAGTTATTAAGTCTGTCTACTTCAAACAACACTGTCCTGTAAATATTAGTATCCTCTTTTATCCATGGAGTTTCCATTTAATAGGACAGGAAATATATACATGAGATCTGGGTGGAGCTGCTTTAATTTAATAGATGCAAACATACAAACTTGAAAACCACATCAGCTGTTCCTGAAGTGTTTAGTTTGATGAGTTAGGAATCATAGAAACAATCTTTTTATTGCTTTATTGTTGGAATTAAATTTAACATATTGATTTCTGCTGTCCCCAAACAAATACTTTGATAAAATACTCATTTAACTGCTCTTATTATTAATTTGCTTTTAAGATCCCTCTGCCATGTGTCATTAGGAGCACAACAGATTTCTCCAATTATAAAACAGTTTGTTGGTTCGTGGCAAGTGTAAACCACTGAAGCCCCTGGCAACAGTAAAATGGCAAATTAAACTCAGACCACATGCAAGTCAAAGTGAATCACTGGTCAATGAGCATTTAGGAAAGGATGCCAACCAAGTAAACAGTCAGTCCATTAGTGAGTTATTGCCAGCACTAAATGAATAAAACTCTTGAGAAAAACTCATGGCAGTATGGTGACAATCTGTGTTAAGTTTGTTGAGACTTATGGAAATGGCTGAAATGAGCACATGGCTGCTGTGAAACAGAGGAATGTAGGTACAGTGGCCAGGCGGAAAGATGCCTCTTATTTGAGGCCCTCCGATGAGCTCCAGTCACTTAATGGCATCCTGAAAAACAGCTGGCACCTAACTCTCAAATATTGATTTAGTGTTTACAAATCTGGTTCAGTTTCTAGGCAAACAGCTTATATAAACATGGTGTGCCATCTGGTCTTACAGCTCAAGTGTTTCAACTACTTTTCTCCAGGTGTGGGGACCATGATTAATTTTAGCAATTTATATGCCACCTTCACTTCCTGGACAGTAATTAAGACCTGGGTGATATTGGATACAAATTTTTGCATTCTGGGATCATGAGTCATTTTTTTTAGATTGTTAATAACAAGTAAAGATGGCAGTTATAGATGTGGGTCCAGTAAGAAGGTGATAAATCTAAATCCTCTTGAGCATAAATTTGAAGGGCAAGAAGGAAGTGGATTTTACAGGCAGTATGTACTTTCATTATGCTACATTTACCACACATTATCAAAGGCAAACACAGGGAAAGGAGAGGTTTTGAGGAGACAAACAAGTTTTGGACTCTCTGCAAACAGCCATAGTGGTTGTAAGGATGGTAGCTAAGCAGAGTCTAAAAGTAGAGTTGAGGGGAGACTCAAACTGTGTGGAATTCATGCCATAAAAAGCACTGTCATTAAAACCTTGCATTCCTTCCTCACCAATCTGGCTTGTCTATGGCATTGACCTTCCAAGCTGGCTTGGGAAACTGCCATTCAACACCTTGTGATTTTGTTTAACTGAGCAGGAGGCCTCTCCATTCAGAAAGAACTTTGCAGCATTCATAGAATAAATCTGGAGAAGAGTTAACCACACTCTGCTGGATCCTTTATTGCAAAATTATTAGGAGATATAATGGCTTATTATGGAGAAGCCAATTTCTTCTCTTCTCAAACAACCTTATATTAAAAGAAGTATATGCAAAAGAGTACAACTTGTGCTATTAGACTTCATGGCAGATTCTTATATAATGACCTCATTCTTATCTTCACTTTCATTTTTTTTTCTCTTTGATCATTGTGTTTTCTGCTTTAATTTTTCTTGATCTATTGCTAACCTGTTTGCTTTATTGTTGATATTTTTATTGGAATAATATGAGTTATAAATAAATAATTGAAAACAATGGCATGAAAAACCACATTCTAATACCACTCTTAAAACTACCTCACCTCCTCTCCTGACTACAGCACATGCTGTTTTACTTTTAAGATTGGTAGTATGTGTCTGATACTTTATAGAAGCAATAAGTAAGTCCAAGAGGAAATTATTCACAATCAAGAAAATTTGTCTAATGTAACTTAGACATAATTTATGCCATAAAACAAATAAAGCAACTGGGTCATCAATAACAGTTTAAGATAAGTTAAATAGGCACAGAAAGATGAGTATAACATGATCTCACTTATGTGTGGAATCTAAAAAAAAGTAGATTTCATTGGGTATAGTGTCCAACACCTGTAATCCTAGCAGCTGGGGAGGCTGAGGCAGATGGATTGAGAATTCAAAGCCAACCTTAGCATAAGCAAAGTGCTAAGCAACTCAGTAAGACCCTATCTCTAAATAAAATACAAAATAGGGCTGGGGATGTGGCTCACTGGTTGAGTGCCCCTGAGTTCAATCCCAAGTACCTAAAAAGAAACATAAAAAGTAGATCTTGCAGAAGTTGAGAATAGAATGGAGGTCACGGGAGCCCATAGAGACTAAGGAGAGAGGGGGAAAAGGAAAAGTTGATCAATGAGCTCCAAGAGTTAGGCAGGGGTGCAAAGTTCTGGTATGTCATTCATTGCATAGTATGCTGACCTCAGAAAACAAGAATGTACTATACATTTCAAAAGGATAGGAATGATGTTGAGGAAATAATGTCTTACCCAATTTAAACATTGTACAATGTGTGATGTTTAATAAAGCATCAAAACATTACATGGTACACATTAGCATGTAAAATTTGTATGTTTCATGCAACATTTAAAAATATTTTTAAAGCATTTCAAGAAAAATGACACTTGTGAAAAGGAAGAATATTTAATTTATACACTCACAAAGCAACAGACTCACTCTTAATAGTTCTAGTAAATTTCTTTTTTTTTTTAATGCTATGTTAGTAAAGTTGGGTTAAAATTAAGTGAGCACACACTCGCACTTGTTCTTTGCAAGCACTAGGTACTCCTACAAGAGATCTTAATAAAATGATGCTATACTAAAAAGGCAGTTCCTCCAATTGTTATACCACACATATGCAGGAATCTAATTAATAAAAATGAAATCATTAAGCATGGCTGATCCCTCTATGTCCTAAGAAGTATGTTTTCCTGCAGCTACAAGTGTAATGATGCAATCATTCATTCATTTATTCAAGGCCTACCATTGATAGAATCTTGGAAGCAACATGTTACTAAAAAATAATCTCAACAATTTTAGAGTTAGGGAGACAGACAGGTAGGATGTGATTACAAGAAAGTTCAATGAGGGAGACTGCAGGAAAATCCAGGCTGTTAAGGCTTCCAATTAAGACTTGGGGAAATAGTTTAAAAAGAACTTTCCAGCAGAGGTGACACTGGGGCCAAGTCATCCAGGGTAAGCAAGAACAGTATTAGCCAGAGAAGGCAGGGTAATGAACTTCCCATGCTGAGAGAGCAATGTCCTGAACAACTGGAACAATGAGAGATGAGGTTAGGGAGGAACACGGGGTACCAGTAGGCACTGAAATGCTTCAGCCTATTATAATCAAATTTGTGCTTCAGAAAGTACATTTTAAGACAAGTAGAAGTATTAAGGCTGGGAGCAGAGACTTAGAAAGTGATTAATCACATATATAAAATATACCAGAGTCCAGGAAAATACTATGAATACTTATTTTATGACTCTCTGCTAGTTCTTTCATACTGGCATCTGAACTGAAATCAAAGGAAAAAGGCAGTGAAAGAAATAGACAAAAGAGTGCATTGTACGTTCAAGTTCCCAGCTCTGCTCCCTGTCAATGAGGAATTCTGGCTGCAGCTCCCCTGTTAATGCTCCTAAATCCTAGGATTAGTCAGATAACACTCAATCTCTAAACGTACTCCCAAACAGGCATTATATCCCCATGTACCCTTGAAGATACTAAGGAAAGATCCAAAACCATGATATTTTCCAAAAGAAAGCCTGAAGAGAATACGAAAAAGTAACACTGATTAAATAAAAGTCATGGCACTTCAACATTAAAAAGACCACAAAGTGCCAAGTTTCTATTCCATCTTTAGAATCTAGCTAGAGACAAGTTACCTGGGTCAGCAGCCTTTGGTGTGTCCTCTCCCCAGTCCCTCCATCTTATGATGTCAAGATAAATAAAGTCATTCCAACAAAAGCATTTTGCTTGGTTACTTTCAGGTAACTAGAAACACAAATCTTTCCAGGTTGCTTGTTCTTTCTTTCAGAGTGGTTTTTCCTGATCAACTTCACTGTCCACCACCGCCCAGCCCTGCCCTAGCTCATACACCCAAGCCTAGGCAAGGTCCCACATACTCCCCTGTCCAGCTCTCTCTTCAGCCCCGTACCTCCTCTTGAGACTTAGGTCCTCAGGTTGAGGAGACCATTATTTTATCAGTTCCTGTAAGATGATGCCCTTAGGTTTCAGGGATTCCTTCCTTGATGTTGTAATTGCCTTCATAGGCACACTCCTGCCAGTCCTTATTTTTGATTGTGTGAGTGTGAGTGTGTGTGTTTGTGTGTGTATAAACCACTTATTCTTGAATCTTTTCTTATTTACAATTAAGATTAAGTGAGTAATTTTTCATAGCTTCCTCTGTCTGCTAGGGGCTGTCTTCACCTTCCACAGATCTCCTTTCCTTCTTTCCACTCCCCAGCTGCTGAGAGGGCTTACCGGTAAAGGAGTCCAGGGAATTGCCCTTAGCTGGCAGGAATCACCTCCCCCAAGGACCCCTTGAGGTTAAACCTCCACTGTCCCTGGTAGCCAAGAACTGATTCTTATGGGTTATCAAAAGGCCCCAAATCACAATCCATTATCTTAAGACAGGACAAGTCTCATGTGCAGTTTACGCATCTATGAGATGCTACACTTCACACGAGGCCACACCATTCCCACATTCTTTCTCCTTTCCTATTCTTCTTTCCTAATTTTCTCTAAAGTGCCTCTCTCCAAAACTCATGTTGACAGAAATCCTGTATCAGTCCCTGCATCTAAGGTGGTCCACCCAAGATACCTGATATCAAGGGAGACCTTATCATTGCCATCTTCCCAATAGTATTCTACATGGACTCTTCTGCATGTGTCTATGCCAAATAAAGATAAGGACAGGAAAACCCTATACATTTGATTCCCAAATTTTCATTGCTGTTTGAAGGCACTAATTTCAGATAATTTTCTCAAGCTCTTAACCATTTTGCAGGACTTTGGTAATCCACATATCTGGAGCTCATTCATGATTTTCACTTGCTGGGTCCTTATAATTACTGCTCACAAACCCTGAGCTAAGTTATTTACATATATGAATGCACAAAAATCCTATAGGGGCTGAAAAACATCATTCACATTTAGATGAAAAAATGAGTTTAGAAAAGGTAGGTAATGTTGCTCATAAATATATGTAGAATTCAGAATTCCAAAGCCCATACTCTGAGTACCTTGGACTGACCTGTTCAAATGTTCTCTGACCCTGCTTCACCCACTTAGAAGCATATTATCTTGAATGATTCATTAATAATTCCCTTTATGGGGTGATCATGTAGATATTTTCTATTTCTTAAGCACAGTAAACCAAGTAAAAAATAGGAATAAATTCTGGCAAGAGAAGAAGAGAAACATGCTTTAAAGTAGGCATACAATATGGTAGTTAAAACCTGCCCTCATGCTATGGGATTTTAAGTTGTAGTTTTGTCATAACAAATGACGTGTGACATTGTTCCATTTGACAGGTTCAGAGCCTGTTTTCTCATCTCTAAAATGGGGATAATGACTCAAACTCAATGCTTGTTGAGAAGATTAAATAATTTGATAGATCCAAAATTCTTAGCAGAATGTTTAACATGTACTAAGCACTCAATACACTGCAATTTCTCTTTATGAAGCTCCATTTCATGTGTTTTGTGTCACAACTTAATTCACTAGATAAATGATTTCCTTCTGCTTACCTCCTACATAGAGTATAATGGGTGGTATTTTGAAATTTAGTTTACATTCCACTTTTTCCATTTATCTTTCCTACACTCCTACATATAATGGGAAAACAAATTACAGTAACCTTCTTATGAAGGTTCCAAAATTTACAAGGTTTTTTGTTCAAACCACATTTTCTACTTGACATCAGAGCCAACCTCCCTTCACTGCCAAAGCCTCACAGGTGTGGTTGGTTGGTTAACTCATTAGGTAGAAAAATAAAGATCCTAGCCAAGGGATACAAGAGTGACCTGTTGACTCTTTTTTGATTTCTCAAGCTCTCTTTGTATGTCTAAGCCTTCCGGCTTAGCCAAGCAAAGGTGATTTATTTATTTATTTATTTATTTTTTTTTAGATTTGGACAAATCTTCCTTCTCTTGTGTGCACTGTGAAAAGTAAACATTTTTAACCTATGACCAATGAAATAAGAGTCACTTTGAATTATTTTCATTTTGAGAACATTTGTTTGATGAAGTCTACTTGCAGAACAACAACCAAAAAGAAAAAAAAAAAGATATAAATTTATGTGTAGAGTTTTTAAGAGAAGTTCAAGCCCAGTGCAGACTTAATTTTTCTTCTTGACTTGAATGTTCAACAATTATTTGTTTCATTCTTGTCACTCAAGTAAAACACCAAATGAGAATCAGAAGATGTTTTAGTGTTCTTTTTTTTTTTTCCTTAAGGCATTCTATCTACAACTGGAGAATGTGGTTTTGTTTTGTTTTGTTTTGTTTTATTACATGTTAGGTAAGTTCCTGGGTTTTTTTTACATGTTAAAAGTCATATACCCTGGAGTGAAGAGAACCCCAAAGATTTCAGCATTTGTATTTGTATTTTCCCAAGTTGTTTCCATGGTAACCCTGGCTATTCCCATCCATGGTTGCTTTCTCGTTGGGCAACAAGATATTGTTTTCCTCTATCCAGTGACATTTTACAATCTCCTTCAGGAGTTTAAGTTTACAGTTTATTGTCATCTGCCTGGCAGCAGTCTGTGCAGGTGGCAAATGGAGTCAAAGGGGAAATCTGACAGCTGGGTTAATTAATAGATGGCAGTTTGTAGCATTATCAAGCTGTCAGTGGGGATGTAGGTGCCTTAGGTAAAGTATGCAAAGATGTGCTCCAAGGGTCAAAATATTTGCATTTCTCACATTAGTTTAATTTTCTTCTACTGGGCGTCTATATTTTAGGAAAATAGATTAATCAGTACGTGTTATGTCTAGTCATTGATGACTGGCATTTCCCCACAATTTCCCAAATGTTTTCTGACTGACATTTTCATGGTGAGTGTTTATTAGAACAGAGTTTAAATTTCCCTTCCAAGATGTTCAAGTTATCCAACAGGTGTTTTTAAGAGAAGGACTTTTGTTTCTCTGCTTGCTCAGAGTTATAAATTTAGCTAGGAAATAAAGTTTTGGCTATATTTTTGTTTTCTCTTTGAAGTCTTCTTTCTACACCCCTGGGGATTTTCAATGATATTTTGCCCTTAAGTATTATCATGAAAACAATTTTAGTTCTTAAATACCTCTCTTAGTGTTTATTCAGCTGATTAGACAGATAGATGATTATAGTTCATAAATAGTACAAAAGTATACTTTATAAATAGTACAAAAGTCTCCCAATGCTTCCTTCTTTTTTCTTTGTAGATAAATGAAAACATTTCAGAAGGAATTAAATATGTTTTACAACATTTTTAAAGTACTCTTGTACACATAATTGATTTTGATATTTGTCTACAATGGCAAAAGAAAGGCTATTCAGTGTAAACTCAAAGACAAAGCACCATTTTCACTATTGCTATCAGAAATGTAAAATCTATCAGAATTGCAACTTGATTGAAATCATCCCTATCATCTTTAGTAATATTTTATATATAATGAGTTAAATTCTTACAAGCTATTAACTTGACAGCATTATAAGAGAAATTCATCTTCTAACCATTTCATATATCTTACATGATAGTGTCCAACACTTAATTAAATTTGGCCACTTACTTTGCATTTTATTATGCCAAATATTTTTAAATTAATGTTGATTTATCCAAGATAGAGATAACTAAACTTAAAATTAAAAATTAAATAATATTAATATGACTACTAATGTATACACTAATGTATTACATATGTGTGTGTGTGTGTGTGTGTGTGTATGTGTGTATCAGGTAGTATCTAACATTATAAAAGTTAAATAAACATATTTAGGAGAAAAAGTAGTAATACATACCACCCAGTTGTGCTAGGGTAGGGGATAGGTTGCCAAGAGATCAAGTAAAACACCAACAGATAAGATCTGAGATTTAAGTCTCATTGAAACATGCTTATGGAGAAGGTCTGGTAGCAATGGGCTGAACAGGTGAATCTCTGCTCCATGTGGGCCTCTGGTAACTCACTAGAAAGTGGAGTCTCTTACCCCTTATGATGCTTTATCCAGGGTCAGCCATCCAGCTGAGCACTGCCTGCTCCTTGGTGCTCTATTGTGAACTGCAGTGAGTGGGGTTTTATAGGTCCATTTAGAAAAGAAAGCATCAACTTAGTTTCTTTTGTCCTGTTGTCTAACAGTGCCCCAAAGAACTTGGCATGCTTGCAAGAAAGCAGCTCTCTACAGACAGCACTAATTTGCTCTATCCCCAGCATACATGAGAGAAAGCCAGTGTCCTTCATGATAATATGCATCTAAACATTTTGGGCCAGACCAGGCCTCATGGTTCCTCTGACTACGTATTTGGGAACAACACATTCAGGGACATGATGTTTTACCATCTCGCTTTTTTTTTTAAGTTTGACACAAAGTTTATGTACCTTAAAATTAAATTATGTATTTTTGTTTTAAAATTCAGTCAGTCATTTCTCTACTAAATCATTGTATAACAGTGTATGAAGCTTAAACTTAATTTGGGACTGCGAGAAAAAATATATATATATATATTATATATACATCTGAGCAACAAATACAGAGTGACCAATAAATACTGAGTTTCTGAGTTTCTGTTCTTAGTTAATGTTATTCTGAGTACTGAGCTTTAGCCTTGAAAAACAAACAGCATAGTCTTCTCAAAGACTACACATTGAAGTGGGACAGAATACTACATTGACTAATAAAATTCACAGCAATAAATATTATGATAGAGTGTTTTTAGGCTGGGGTTGTGGCTTAGTGGTAGAACACGTGTGAGGCACTGGGTTCAATCCTCAGCACCACATAAAAATAAATAAATAAAAATAAAAGTGTTGTGTCAAAAATAAATAAAGAAAAGAAGATGTATTCTGGAAACTATGGGAATTTAAATTTAGATTCTGAGGAAAGAAAACTTCCCAAGTTATGATGCCAGACTTGCATTTTAGACTACAGTGGTACTAATTATAACAATGCTAACAAAATATATTGAATGCTTACTGTACAAGACAATCTGCATACCTTTTCTTGTACAATCTTTATTCAACTCTTTGAGATACACTTACTATCTTCATTTTATAAATGAAAATGAATAAACTGACCTGAGCCATGCAACTGATCACTGGAAGTTCTGGGAAAGTTTCCCTCTGCTATTTTCAAGTTTACACAGGGATCAGTATGACTGAGCTACAAAGGAAAGGAAAAGCAGTTTGGGGAACATGCAGTAATTTAGAGTGAGTGGACTCTAGGATATATGAGAGGATGGGGCAGGGAGGATAAGGGTAGAGAACCAGAGCAGTATAAGGAGAGTTCTGCAAACCATGGTCAGAAAATTAAATTTCATCCCACAATTTATGAAGGGCCAAGGAGATGTTAAGCCCTGAAGTGTTAAGAACAGAGGTACTCATTTGACAATCACTTGGTGAGCAACAGATAGTCAGGGAATAGCAGGACATGGATAACAATTAATGTTTGGAGAATGGAAAAGAAAAAAAAAATCTACTTTGATCTTCAGACTTATGAATAGGGGTCCCGGATCTGGGAGGTGGTTCTGCCATTCAGACACAGAGGAGATTGGGAAGGTTCTAGTCTGCAAACAGGAGCTGCAGCCTTTGCAGTTGGAGATGGAGGTCCAGGTGGAGGTAGAGGTGGGGCTTATTTACCTTTTTTGATGTTAGGTGAAGTGCTGAGAATATATTAAAAATAAGTGTTTTTAAAAAGAAAATGATTTTTATACAGGAATGACAAATTCTTGAATCTAAACTTCAAATAGAGCAGAAAACATTAGAGGTTTCAGATTACATCCGTTCCAGAGACTGTCTGAGAAGAATCACAATGTTAGTTTGACAAATACATCCTCTGTTTGTAATTCCCTTATTAACCTAACAATTTTGTCACATTGATTACTCACTTTCTATGCTCTTTGAATGTACAGACAGCTTTCAAGGTAAGTTCATTCATAAGCAGAAGTAAATAAAGTAGGACATTGGTTGAAAATCTGTAGAGCTCTCTTTATTAGAGTCTATTTGTTTTATTTATTTATTACACTTTATATCTTATTGCTATTATAGTAAACATTTTGCTGAATTTTTCCTGTGGATTATATTTACATTTACATTTAAATTATATGAATATATATGTATAATTATAATCAATTATTGATATAAATGTAATTAAAATACAAGATTATATATGTATATAATTTATATAAACATATTAATATATGTGTATATGCTTATATATGTATGTATATTTGTGTGTGTGTATAAACATGAAATCAGCAAATGTTTTGATTTAATTCCCCAAATTTTTGACTTTATACAAACTGTCTGGCTTGGATACAAAGATCCACTTTAATGCACCTGTGCTTAGGGTACACTGTTGGCTATCTTCAAGGAACTGACAATAGTTTAGCAGACTGCTTCTTAAACTTTAACATGCATGTGGTTTACCCGGGGGGGTCTTGTTAAGATCTTGTTTCCTTATCTAGTAAGTCCAAGGTGGGGCCTGAGATTCTGCTTTATTGCTAGAATCCTCGGTGATGCTGTTGTAGTTACTCTGTAGGTCACACTCAGACTAACAAAGTTCCTTGAGAAAATCAAGGCATAGTTCAGTGAGCATGATACTGTGCAAAGTTGGTATCAGCAGAATGACCCAAGCCCTGTGTGCTAGCCCTCATGTGTCTAGACTCAGACCAGGGAGATTTGCACTATCTTGGTAACCAGTGAATGGCTCTGACAGGCTATTCAATAATTTTTACAGTGTGTTTCATATCTTTAGCGGAAAGATTGCCCCAGTACTCAGTTTGAGTAAATATATCTTTTAGAAACAAGAGTTTCACAATATGCTTCAAGAGGAGGAAAGAGTTGGGTGTGGTACTTTACCCCTGTAATCCCAGTAACTCAGGAGGCTGAAGCAGGAGGATCACAAATTCAAAGCCAACCTGGACAATTTAATGAGACCCTGTCTCAAATCTCAAAGCAAAAAATAAAAAGGGTCATGGGTATAGCTCAATGGCAGAGTGTCTCTAAGTTCAATCCCCAGTACCACACACACACACACACACACACACACACACACACAATCTGTGGTTGATGCTATTTCCGTTTCTTCAAACTGTAGCATGGGGGCTCAAAAGCACACAAACACTCACACACACACACTCACAAAGAGGTAACAAGTGTAAAATACAGACTTCCAATGGTCAACTATTTTAAGCCTAAGTCATTAAAAGCAGTGAACCAAACATAGGAATAAACCACAACCAAAGAAAAGATGGTAGAGAATCCTATGAGTTTATTTACTCAAATAAATGTATTTTAATTCCAAATTGAGGATAAAAGGATTTTAGCATAAATCGAAGAATTACCAAACAGCAAAGGTTTTATTTTTTATTTTTTTTTTTCGGTAATGAACATGGAAAGATGCAGCAAGAGAGCAATAGGCTGTGTTTTTAAAGACCAGACTGCAGGGTAGAAGGAGGCCTGGTGTGTGAGCCTCTGAGGTCCCCAGACCTGTGCTGGCTGGGGGATTGCAAGAAAGCAAATCAAAGGTAATTAACCCAGCAGTGGCTTTCACATAAAGGGTAATTCAAGAAAACTGGAAAGAGCTGGAAGTGGAGCCAGCTTAGGAAACTATGTGCAGCCTCTAGTGCTCCCACAGCCAGTAGACCTGAGATGAATCAAGCAACAACTGGCGCAGGCATGGATGAAAGGCAGAAGCTATTGAGTCTCACTGAAAAATAAGATTACCTTTGCAAACTGTTCTCTACTCTGATGATCATTTTTGTACCCTTAAAAATATGTAAGAATAATTCTTTAATCAATATTAGCAAAGTCATATATACTTATATATGTGTGTGTATCTGTACACACATACTCTTATACACAAAGCTATGCACACACATCCGTGATTGATGCTATTTTCGTTTCTTCTAAATCACTGTTGGTTTTTTTTTTTTTTTTTAAACTGCAGCATGGAGGGTCAAAAGCACAGATGCTGAGTCTGTTTAAAATGGCCTAGAAAGCAAAGCACTCACTTTAATCTGATGTCTAGGCTGCATTTTAAAAAATTGGATTGAAAAGGATTAGATTAGATTAGACCTTCTGGATTTAAAAATGTTAAAGCTCCATTTATGCTTTAACATAATCTCTTTCTACTCTCTGGAGCCATCAAGCAGAATGCAGTCCTGGGTAGCTTTTTTATTATTATTAAATTTTAGACCTTTTTTTAACATCCCACTTTCATATTTGTAACAGAAGGAAATCCTCAGAGACTGAGCTAAAAAGTTCTTTTGACCTGCTGCTAAAGGGTAGGGCTAGTATGTAAGCTTCTGATTTTTACAGTGACTTTTATGTACTTCTGCACAGTCACACACACACATATGAATGTGAATAACGGGGTTTTATATTTATTCATATAGCTGTGCATACCTTTGAATGCTAAGTATTTTTCTAATGTTATAGCTGCTAGTATAACAATTCATTGTAATGCATAAATAAAAATATTTTTATAAAACTATGCTTATCATATGCCAAATTGACATACCTGTTAGCTCCAATCTCTGTAAATAAAAAAGACACTCTACTCCATTTTTAACTACTAAGGTTCCACATACAAATAGACTTGTTTTGAAGTTTTAATGTTTATAGTTTGTAAAATACAAAAATACAATTAAATTCGAGATTATAGGAAGCATTCTAAGGTGGAAAACTGAGAAATCTTTACACAATCAGCATGAAACTAATGGCTTTTATTTCTTTCTGTTTAATTATTGCTTCTCTAAAATGCATACACAAAATAGCTGAGACTCACTTGTCTGAATTTGTAAGTTTTGTCACCACTGCACTTGGCCTCACATGCTTTGAAATAACAATGATTATAAATGATAAGATACACTCAGGTAGCACCAATGATAACATTTATGGCTTCTCCCAGGAAAATCACTACCATTTATCTGAGACATAAACAATACTGCTACCTAACCCAAAAGCCCTGGTGATAAAAAAAAAAAACTATTTTTTTCAAGTATCACAATGTTTATTGATAGATACAAATATATAAAATCAGGGCATGAACATGACTTGATAAATTAAGTATTTAGCTCAGTTGGTAGAGTGCTTGGCTCACATGCAGAAGGCCCTGGGTTCAATCCCCAGCACCACACACACACACAAAAAAAATATTTTTGACCTAAACAAATTATTATTAACTAAATTTTAAAAATTGAACTATGAGCAACCTTAGGAAAAAAAATTAGTTACTGTTATCAATGTAAAGTTTGATGACTAGTTAATAGAAGGCACCAGGGCACTAGCTCATTTCCATATGAAAATCTGGTTTTCACTCATAGGGCAGAACCAATACAATAGCTTAGCCAGTATGGTAGTACACACCTGGAATCCCAGGGGCTTGAGAGGCTGAGGCAGGAGGATCAAAGTTTCAAAGCCAGCCTCAGCAAAAAGTGAGGTGCTAAGCAACTCAGTGAGACCCTGTCTCTAAATGAAAATACAAAATAGGGCTGCAGATGTGGCTCAGTGGTTGAGTGCACCTGAATTCAATCCCCAGTACTTCTTCCCCAAACAAAAAAAGAAGAGCAACATAATTGAGAATGTGAGGTTTTTCCTTTAGGAAATTCAAATCTCCACTTGATTTCACTTTATAAGGCCACTTTTAAACAATTTGAAAAACACTTTTTAAAAATTATTTAGAGGTAAAGAAAAGTCATTTTCAACACTTTCTTCTCAATTTAAAAAGAATTCTCTGGAGTTTCAATCAGTTAAACTTTAAAGAATTCACTGGAGTTTCAATTAGTTAAACTTTAATTTTTAGTAACTATGAGAGATAATCTAGCATGTATCTTTTCTTTTCCATAAAACCATGTAACCAAATAATTGAAGCTATGAAGTAACTCCATTTTTATAGAAATATTCAACCTAAGGTTTTTCAAAAGACTAAGAATGGAGTCATCATATGACTCAAGCTATATCCTCCTGGGTATTTATCCTAAAACGTAAAGTCATCATACTATAGTGATAAATGCATACCCATGTTTATAGCAGCACAAGTCTCAATAGCCAAACTATGAAAAAGCCTACATGTCCATCAACAAATAAAGAAAATATGGTGTATACATGTGGGGGGCCACCCATGAGCTATATTAAGCATCCTCTCTCAGCCTTGAGCCACGGGGGTGTTGGTCTGGCATTGCATACTGGCTATCTGGGCTGCATGATGAAGGTGGCCTTCACCTTTGATAGGCAAAGAAGTCTGGACCTGGATGTTACCCACTGGGGCTTGACCAACCCACCCCTGTCTTATTTGGTGTAGAATTTGGTTTCTATCAAAAATCCTTTGTTAATCCCCCTATAAATAAAGGGTTTGCCCGTTCTGTCGCTCTCTTGCCTTCCAGCACGGAAGCAGGACTCTTAGGGTCACAGGGCCATCTTACCCCTGCGTTGTAAAAAAATTACTTCCATGTCCTGTGGTCTATTTGCTGCCAGCCCACACCACGCAGAGGGATGCCATTTCCACCATCCGTGGGGTCATGGGCAGCATATATACACAATGGAGTTTTATTCAGCCATAAAAAATGAAATTATGTCATTTGTAGGAAACTGGATGGAATTTGAGACCATTTTGTTTAGTGAAATAAGTCAAACTCAGAAAGCCAATGGTCACCTGTTTTCTCTCATGTGGAAGCTAGAGGTGGAAAAGGAAATGAATGGTGGGGAAGTGGGTCTCATGAAAAGCAAAGGGAGATCAGTAAAGTAGAGAATAGACACCAGGGTGAAGGAGGAAAGGGGAACACTGGGGAATGACATTGAGCAGATTATTGTATAATTGATGTATAAGAATAAATGCTACCATTATGTACAACTATAATGCACCAATAAAAATATGGTAAAACATAAATATTCCAGCTAATAAATGGAGAAGAAATCAAAAAATTAGAATATCACCACTTTGCAGCTCTTAATGAAAAAAAAAGTGCTTTTAATGATATTAATAGCTACTAGCAAGACAAAATGAAACCACCTTATATATTACTGGTCTCCTGATAACATCAACAATAACACAAAAGTATTTTTGCCTTTTTAAAAACTTAAGTTTTAATCTGACCAAGCACTAGTAACCAATTTACAGGAAAGATGTCAGACAACAGAACATGTTAAATGTTGTAATTAAATGAAGTCAGCCAAACTGCAGTCGAAAAGCAACCTGTTTTTCTGGTTTGTTTGTCAGTTCCTTTTCTGGTTCTTGGGATTGAACACTGGATCATTCAACCACTGAGCTCCATCACCAGTCATTTTTATTTTTTGAGATAGGATCTTGCTGAATTGCTGAAGCTGGCATCTAACTTGAGATCCTCCTGCTTCAGCCTCCCAATTTGCTGGGTTTATAGTTATGCATCACTGTGCTTGGCTTACTTAACCTGGTTAAGTAAGTGAAATAAGTCAAACTCAGAAAGCCAAGGGTCACCTGTTTTCTCTCATATGTGGAAGCTAGAGGTGGAAAAGGAAAAAGAATGGTGGGGAAGTGGGTCTCAAGAAAATCAAAGGGAGATTGGTTTTTTTGTTTGTTTGTTTGTTTTTTAAAGCATTATAGTTACACATAGTAGTTGGATTTACCCTGACAACATCATACATGCATGAAATTTGATTTCAGTTTGTTTATGATCCCTACTTTTCCCACTCCTCCTCCCTCTCCCCATGCTCCTTCCTCTAATCTACTGATCTTTTTTTGAATCATCTATTTATTTATTTTGGATTAGTTCTTCCCACTTGTACATAAAGGTGAAATTCCCTGTGATATACTTATATAGGCACATAGCATGATTTTTTTAAAATTCATTCTGCATTTTCCCTTTTCCATCCCTCCTCTCTCTCTTTTGATCTCCTTCTTTTACTTTACTTGATCTCCCTTATATCTTTATGATGTCCCCTCCTTCTTTCCTTCATTTTGCTCCAGCTTCCACGTATGAGAGAGAAGAGTTGACCCTTGATTTTCTGAGACTGACTTATTTCATTTAGCCTGATGTTCTCCATTTTCGTTCATTTACCAGCAAATGACATAATTTCATTCTTCTTTTTGGCTGAGTAAAACTCCACTGTAAATATACACCACAGTTTCTTAATCTGTTTTTTTATGGATGGGCATGTATGTTGAGTTCATAGTTTGATTATTATGAATTGTGCTTTTATATCATTTAAGTGGCTTTATTAATGTAGTATGCTGATTTTATTTCTGTTAGATAAGTACCAAGGTCTGGAATAGCTGGTTTATGTGGTGGTGGCTCTATTCCTAAGTTTTTTGAGGAATCTCCATACTGTTTTCCAGAGTAGTTGCACCGGTCTACAGTTCCACCAGCAATGTATCTTCTCCCTCATGTCTCACCAACATTAATTATTCATGTTCTTGATATTTGCAAATCTGACTTGATTGTAATCAAATCTTAATGTAGTTTTGATTTGCATTTTTCTGACTGCTGGAAATGTTGAACATTTTTTCATATATTTGTTGGCTATTTGTGTTTCTTTGGAGAAGTTTCTGATTAGTTCTTTTGCCCATTTATTGGTTAGAGTTTTTCTGAGGTTTTTTGTTTGTGTTTGTTGTTGTTGTTTTGTTGTTTTCATTTGCATTAAGGTTTTCTGAGGTCTTTATATTCTCTAGCTATTAATTCCTGTTAGAGAAGCAGCTGGCAAAGATTCTCTCCCTTTCTGGAGGCTCTCTCTTTATGCTTTTAATTATTTCCTTTGCTGTGCAGAAGACTTTTAGTTTGATGACATCCCACTTATTGACTCTCGGTTTTTTTCTTGTGCTTTGAGGGTCTTTTTAAAAAGTTTGATGCCAGGACCAATACAATGGAATGTTAACCCTTTGTTTTCTTCTAGCAGTTTCATGATTTCTGCTATAATTTCTAAGTTTTTGACTCATTTTGATCTGACTTTTGTACAAGGTGAGAGGTAGGGATCTAGTTTCATTCTTCTACAGTTGGCTACACAGTGTTCCCAGCACCATTTGTTAAAAGGCTGCCTTTTCTTCTACAAATATTTTTTTGCATCTTTGACAAGTATCAGATGGCTGTAAGTATACGGATTTGTGTCTGTGTCTTCTGCTCTGTTCCATTGGTCTTCATGCCTGTTTTGATGCCAATCCCATGCTGTTTCTGTTACCATATCTATGTAGTATAATTTTCGATCAGGGATGTCGATACCTCCTGAATCACTTTTCTTGCTCAATATTACATTAGCTATTCTGGGTCTCTCATTTTTCCAAATGAATTTTAGAGTTGTTTTATTCTAATTCTGTGAAGAATGTCATTGGTGTTTTGATGGGGATTGAACTGAATCTCTATGTTGCTTTTGGTAGTGAGGCCATTTTAACAATATTGAGTCTGCCTATCCAAGAACATGGGAGATGCTTCCATCTTCTAAGGTTTTCCTCAATTTATTTTTTCAGTGATCTACAATTTTCATTGTAGAGATCTTTCACCTCCTTATTAACAAGCTTTATTTTTTTAATAAATAAATTACAAGAAAGAGTGAAATAGAAGAAAAAGGGGAAAGTGTCAGAATTTATTGAATAGCAACAAATTCAGAGGCTACACTTAATTTCACCAGTGGCAGTTCTGTAATTATACACATTATATTACATGCAATTGTAATATATATGTATATATGTACATATGTGTGTGTGTGTGTATTACATAAAGGCTAAGAAAGGTTTAGGACAGCCACAGGGGTTCAGGAGTCTGAACTGAGAGCAAAGAAAGAGAGCAAATACAGATGCAAAGAGTCACTTTAGGGGGTCAGATTAAGATTACCAAGCAGCAGAAAAACTTCTTCAGGATGCAGAGTTGTCAAAGCACAGAAACTTACTCAAGGTTAGGGTCCTGATTGACGGTAGTTTTAGAGTGTCAGCTTGGAGTAGGCCATACATGGTCATCAGGAGCAGGAGAAAATGTTCTCCATTGATGCCCAAAGACAGAGATTGGTAGGTTCCTCACTGTGGCAATTTTCTTGGGCAAGACTCATGATGAGGAGAGGCCAAGAAACATGGGTATGTGCCACCATGTCCAGTCTTGGGGTGCTTCTCCTTTTATAATCTTGAGTGAAGGGTTTACTTCATTTGGTGGTCTGGTGTGCTTGATAATCTAATGGGCCTGGTTTTTCTAATATGAATTTCATATGCCCATGTATTCATGTGCTTTTGATAAATTTGATAAGTTCACAAGTGGTCATTTTTATTAGCACCACTAATTAATTAATTTATACCTTTCAGTTGTTCTGGGCATATAGTAATTGTTTCTTGTACAAACAAGATATAGAATCATTCCACCTCTGCACTTAAACTCTAAATGGAGTATCTAATGGCAAATTATTGCTTTACAAAATGGAGTAACTTACAGTTAGCACAACCTGAAAACTGCTGTCTTATACATCAAGGAGTAATTCAGAGCAGGGCAGTTTGCTCTCCAAGAACATTTATACTTTGTAAGAAACTCAGGAATTGTACAAACTAATTATATAGTATGAACTCACCTCCAATACGTACACTATTAAAAATAAGCTAGGTATTACATTCTCGATCAAATGAATGACACTTGGTGAATTTTTGAATGTTGCAAAAATTATTCTATTCAAAAAAATGTTCTGACAATAATTTCATAAAACTTGGAAGGGTGTTTTAGAAATCCTTGAATAGTATTTTAAAAGTCCTTTGCCTCTAGAAAAATGTAAACTATAATGTAGTTAGTGAGACCTTAAATTCAACAAAGTTACAGTCTTTGCCAAACTTCAAAGGAACAAATGGTGTTTACAATTTAGTGTGTGATTGTCACTTTCATGATCCAAATCCTCACAATTTAGTCAACAAAAATCATCACATTAGTTATGAGCTATGTTTCTTTTAGCAGCTAAGACTGGCCACAATTAGTTTTTTTAATTTTTTTTTCTGAGATATTCATCCAGCCTTTCACACAATGAGCTTCACTATTATTAGATTTATAGAAAAATGAAGATCAGATATTAAAAACTACAATTTTTTTAAAAGTTCCAATCTGGAACTCCAGCAGGAAAAATAAGAAAATCAATGAAAAACACTAAAACAAAACAAAACAAAAACAAAAATACTAAACAGATAATGTTAATGCTTCAAGTTAATAAAAAAATGAAAAAAAAGAAAAGTATTAATAAGATACAGTTTGTACATGATGAAAAAGAATCCTATAACAGAAACAAGGGGGAGAAAACCCAGAGCAATGGGAATTGAAATACTCCCACAACATGATACGCTAAAAGGTACTTATTTCATTTGCAACTTGTATTTATATTTTTAATATAGAAAAAGAACAGCAAGCAACACATTATGTTAAAAGGTACTTATTTCTTTGTTATTTCTATTTAAAGAAGTAATAGCTTTACTTGAATTACATATAGATTGAATGTGAACCTATATTATTAAACTGTTACTTTTTTGGCAAAGTGATTCACACTTTTTAAAAACTTTAGTAAAAAGAACTCTAATTATTTGATTTTTTAATAATTATTCCACAAAAATTCAGATCCAAGACATTTTTGTGTAAAATTTTTAAAACCCCTGCTTCTAATGGTTCAAGAGGTCATTAAAATCAAATCATTTATTCATCATAGAGATTTATTGCTTTCCCCATTTGACACATTAAAAAAGAAAGATTGTGTAAATCTCTTAAATGTACTTGGGGGGTAGTTCAAATTGTTATATAACTGATTTCCATGTGGATAAAAATTCCCTTTCATGGGTATTAGAACATCTAAATACTGAGGAATTGTTAAAATGAGATTGAACCTACACATAGTCAAGTTAAAATGAAATTTCCCAATTGCAAAGTTATTCTGAGGAGCTATTTCAAATCCCCAGAATTGGCAAATAGTAGCTGCAATTTGCTCTTAAGTAGTCCAAACATTTTTAAATGTCATTTTCCATACTGCAAACATCCCAATTCATTAACATCTATTTGACTTAATAATATGGGATTTAGATGCTCACAATATTTCCTTGCCTTGAAGTCTTAATTTTGAGAAAATAAATGAGGCTTACAGAATGAAAATCCATGCTTTTTTCAGTGTAACATGGATATTTGCTTAAAAAGATAATCATTTCTTTGAACACATTTTTATTCTCCCTTTTTTCATAGATCAGGATAAGTTTAATTATATATTCCTTTTGCTAGATTTTTTTTTATATAGTAGATGTGGATATTTTGTTAAAAAGAGATTCTACAAGCATCACTTCATTCTTTATTTTTCCTCATTTTCCATATTAAGGAAAATTTAATGTCCTTGTCCAAAACTTTTTATTATTTTTAGTCAATATTTTAATATCTTGATAAATGCATAATCCTTTCTTATGTAGGCTATGCAATTATATTTTTATGGGAATGTTTTTTGCTGTAATACTTTGAACATTTTTTGCCTACATATTTCTAGAAAGAGAATTCTATAGGAATTTTCAATCTATATATGAAGTGATTTTATTTTAAAGATCATATTGTTGCGTCATGTTTCATTTTGTTTTTAATCCTATTTTTCCCATCTCTGGCTCTGTAGAGCATTTGTAGTTAATGCAATTATTGATTTGCTAGTACTTAAATCTGCCACTTAATTTTTGTTTGTTTTGTTTTTATTTATTTGTTTTTGCCCCCCTTTGGGCTACTTGAACATTTTTAGTATTCCATTTTTACTTGTCTATTTTTTTTAGTATATTTCTTCATCCCCTTCTTAGTGATTGCTCTAGGTATTCTATTATAAATACATAACTTATCATAGTCTACTTTTATTAATATATTATGCTTTCGAATAAAGTGCAATGAATTTTACTTCCTTTAATTTACAAAACTATTACTTATTTATAAAATTCTTGTCTAAAATACTTTATATTTGTTGAGTAATCTAACAGATGATGTTATCAGACAGTTTTGTTTCTGCCAGCAAACATAAGTTAGAAGCCATGTGCAGTGGTGCAGTCCTGTAATCCCAGTGACTGGGGAGACTGAAGCAGGAGGATTGGAATTTTGAGGCCAGCCTCAGCAAGTTAACAAGACCCTGTCTTGCAATATATAATAAGAAGGACTGGGAATGTGAAACAACACCCATGTATTCAATCACCAGTACCAAAAAAATAAAAATAAATACATAATTAAAAAATTAAAGCGGTGAATGAAAGTCTATTATATGTACCATTTATTTGCACTTTCCATTATTCTTGATTCCCTCCTGATTTTTCAAGATTTTTCTTATTGTCTCACTTTTGTTTAGAGACCTTGTTTTAAATTTTATTTTATTTTATTTTTTAGAATATGTCTCCTGGCAATAAAGTCTGAGTTTGCCTTTATCTCAGAGAGCTTAAATATCTTCTTCATGCTTAAATATTATTTTCACTGACACAGATCCTGGTTTGATAGTATTTTTATTTTAGTACTTAAAAATACTATGCCATTTTCTTCTTGATCTTCATGATTTACAATCAGAAATCCATTGTCATTCAAATTTTTTCTCATCCTTAGGAAAAATGTCATCTCTCTCTTTTTTTCAGCAAAGCAGGTTCAATCTGCTTCTCTAATCTGTAAGATTATGCCATTTTCTAAATTTGAGAAGTATTCTGGCATTTTTTTTTAGTACATTTACTTTCTCCCTATTTGTTCTTCAATAACTTCAGTGACATGAAAATTAGATCTTCTCTTATGGTCCCACAGGTCTTGGATTCTATTCAGGTTTTGACCTTCTTTTTCAGTCTACAGCTCTCATACTTAGTTCTAATTTTCTATCTTCAAGTTCACTTATTCTCTTCCCTGTCCTGTCCTTCTTACTCTTGAGCTGATCCTAGAATTCTTTTACTTTGGTTATTAAACTTTTTAGTTCTCAAACTCCATTTTTTTAAGTTTTATTTCCTTGTCAAGACTTTTTATTTTTCATTTGTTCCAAACATTTGGCCAATTAGGTTCCCCATTTGGCCTATGTTGCTGGGGATAATGATAGTCCTAGTAAAACTAAAGTATTTTCTGTGGTAATTAGCTAGAGAGGACCAGATACTATGTACAAGTTTTTCTTCATGATGGGCTCCCTTGTCCTTGCCTTTCACTGGGGACAAAGGCTTTTTTATTTTTTTTAAATCTCCTAGTCCCCTCCATCATGTTGGAGGTTTTTCTGGCACCTAAACTGGTATATGAAAGGGAAAGAGAAAGCTTTCTGCTGTTACATGGGTTCCAAGATCTCCAGCCAACCTGCCTATTTATTTTTATCTTTCAGAATCTTGTTTTTGTTTCATATAACGTCCAGAGTTTTTAGCTGTTCTTTGCGAGAAGAACTGATAAAAGTTTACATCTATTTTATTTTCTTGAAAGCAGAAGTCATTGGTAATAGTGCCACGTATCTTTAACATGAAGATTATATCAAGATGATTATCAACTTAATTAAGCCTTTAAGAGCAGTACATTTGTTTTGATCATTTTATTCCCTGGGAAAATACCCAGACATTATGAGGTGCACTGATGCTGACTGGTGGAATGCACAGACTGCATCTCTTAGTTTGAATCATTGATTTTAGTTTAAAAGATGTCAGGCAAACACGAAATTACTTGGCACCTCCAGAACTCAGTTTCAACAACTACTACGTGGAAATAGAGACAGCTGCCTAATATGGTAATTGTACAAATTGGATGGGACAATGTAAGTGGACAGTGCCTGGTACAATAAATAAAAGCTTTTATAATCTTAACATGTGTTTCTCTATTAAGATAGCTTTATAAATGATAAATCACTTCTTCCCAGGGTACTAATTGGTACTTTTCTGCCTTGTAATGGTGAAGTGGAATGAAGTTTCTTCAAAAAAAGTATTTTTCCCCTTGGTGCATCATGGGATCAGGTTCCAGAAAGCATCTGAATTGTTTAACAAGCAGGAGTTGACACAGATGAGCACACTGTAAGGACTGAAAATGCATTTGAAAGTATCTTATATTTTGGCCCATGACTCACTCTTTGACATTAATTCTTCTCTATAAGGGATTAATGTACTGAAGAATCAATATGCTTTCAGACAAATCCTACATCAGTGAGTTTCTTTGCTGGTCGGTTTTTTCATTATTAACAACTTATGTCAGCAGTATTCCCTATTCGACTAGCAGTATTTGAATTTATTCTCTCATTTTAGTCAGGACTGTTGTGCATTACTCCAAAGGTCATTTGTAACTTGATTTACCAAGAAAGCAGATCAGGAATCTATATGAAGACTCAGAGCCCTGAAAAGGAGAGCAGTTAGGAAGAGGATACTATTTAGTTCTATATATTAGATACATGGAGTGAATATTCTGGGTTGTAGTTCTTAAGGTTTGCATTTGAAAACTATATCCCTCAAGACCCCAAAGTTATTCTATCCAAATTTGTTTCTCAGTATTTTTATCATGATAGATACCATTTATTTATCATGATCATTTTTCTACATGAATCCAATGTTTTGACAAAGTTGGCCTTATTAAAATATTCATTTATCTAATCAATATTTAATTATATTAACATTAATCTTATTTTATGTTTTGACAATATTTTTATATTGTGATTAATAATGCATGATTTAGGCCAGATTTTATTTGTAAATTCTATTAACTACTAAAATGAATCAAGATTTCTTCAAGACACCACTGACTCTAGTACTAAGGCAGGGAAAGTATGATATAAATTTAGAATATATTTTAGTTTCACAGAATAAAGAATGATGCAATAAATTAGAGGGTCATGTTAAAATGATGCAAGTTATCTTCTTTTCTATTTTTTTTAAGTTGTATATGGACACAGTATATTTATTTATTTTTATGTGGTGCTGAGGATCGAAACCAGTGCCTCACACATGCCAGTCGAGCACTTTACCACTGAGACACAACTCCAACCCATGATGCCAGTTATCTTAAATGTGTTTCCACAGGCCAAATCTGGAACAATTTGAGCATTTGTACAAGTTAATAAAAAAATTCATTTGATTATAAACAACTCACTTGTAAAGAATCTGAGTCTACACTGAGAATATAAAAATGCATATACATATATAATACAACAATAGATAGAAATGAGGGGAAAGGGAAGATTTTTTCTTATAGTAGATTGCTATGCAATAGATACCCAATAAATGATAGGGGTTATGGGCTTGTGTGCCCCCAAAATTTGAATGTTGAATTTCTAACACTCAGGATGCCAAAATATTAATATATATGTTCATATATTTGGAAACATGGCTTTTAAAGGGATAATTAAATTAAAGTGAGGTCATCAGGATGGGCACCAGTACAGTGTGACTGATGACCTTATAAGAAGGGGAAACTAGGAAACAAAACACATGCACAAACAAAAACACCTGCAAAGGTCAGGGGGGTCATGAGAAGACATAGACAAAGACTTGACTCATGGCCAGCATCTTTACTGGGCACAGTGGGTTATCCAATGAGGTTTCCAATGGGGAGTTTACATTGTGCATTTAAAGCAAGCAGGGATGTTTCAGAAGACCATGCAGTGACAGACATGGTCACTGTGACATACCGGCACAGTCCATGTGGGATGTGGGGGTTGGCAGAGCTAATCAAGCAGCTGGATCTAGCTGTCTCACAGATAGCTGAATGAGTCACATGGAGGACCTGTGAGAAGGGATAGCACTAGAAACTGTCAAATGTGACTAAGCCCTGCTTCAGGTATAAGAAAGTTAAATGTTCAAAATGCATGTAGATAAGACATTTTCCAAAATGTTTATGTCATAAAAGAAACAGAAAGGGGCTGGGGTTGTGGCTCAGTGGTACAGTGCTTGCATAGCACATATGAGGCACTGGGTTCAATCCTCAACATCACATAAAAATCAATAAAATAAAGATATTGTGTCCAGGGCTAGAGTGGTAAATCAGTGCTAAAGCACTTGCCGTGCAAGTGTGAGGCACTGGGTTCGATCCTAGTACCACATAAAAACAAATGAAGGCATTGAGTCCATATACAACTAAAAATAAACAAACAAACAAACAAACAAACAAATAAAATGAAGGATATTGTGTCCATCTACAACTAAAAAAAATTAAAAAAGAAACACTGAAATAATGTGGCAGAATAAATATAATATCCTATATCATTATACCAGCTAATTTTTTTGAGATTTTCAAATACTTCTAAATTACTGATAATAAAGGAAACTATTTCTAGGAAAAAAAAATACAGGAATTCAAAACAGAGGGCTCTGATTCATGCCCAGTATAAAAAATTAAATTTCCTCTTTAATTTTCCTATTTAGAAGATTTCTTAAACTGAGCCACAAGGAGAATAAAACTGCAAATCACTTGGACACTCTCAATTTGTGGATTCTTACATGCTATTAGCCTGTAAAATCAAGCAAACATCCTCAAACAAAACAAAATAATGGTTGAAAAAAAAAATCGTGCTTGTTAAGCCATGGTATTAAAGAGGCAAAGTCAGGTCCAGATTGCCATTTTTAGGAAGAAAACTTCATATGTGACATGTGTGTTAGTGCAACTATAGGGGTGCTAACTGTGACCAATAGAATCACATGTTCACTCGTCTATTTGTTTATTTATTTGTTAATTCAGTTATTAGTTGAAATATCTACTGAGTGCCTCCTATGTGCCACACATTATGCTAAATGTTGGATCAAATGTGGTAAGTAAACCTTGAAAGAATAAAAGTATGGAGAAAATAAAGACAGGTATTTGGACTAGGCAGTTCACTGAAATGGAGAGAGATTACCCAGGAGCCAAACATGAAAACTCCTCTTCCTTTATCATGGAAACTCAGTGGGACTCTGGGCCAACACTGGCCTATCTACTTTACCAAACAATATACCTTGCACATTTTCATGATGTTGTAAAATACTCTATAAATGTAAGCATTTCATTGAAAACCAGCACTACAAAATAAACTTTTTCTACCTTTTAATGTTGTTTTAGTCAGCTTTTTTCACTGTTGTGACTAAAAGATCTGGCCAGAACAATTTTAGGGAAGGAAAAGTTTATTTGAGGGCTCACAATTTCAGAGGTCTTAGTCCATAGAAGGCTGGCTCTATTCCTTGGGGCTCAAAGTGAAGCAGGATATTGTGACAGAAGAGTGTGGCAGAGGGAAAAAATTCACATATTGATCAGGCAGCAGAGAAAGTCTCCTCTCTCCAGATGCAAAATATACATCCCATAGTTTCCAATGAACACCTCCAATGAACCAATTCCTCCAGCCACACGTCACCTGCCTTCAGTTACCACACAGTTAAACCCTCAGGGATTAATTTCCTGTTAGGTTAAGGTTATAGCCCAATCATTTTTCCTACAAATCTTCTTGTATTATCTCACACATGAGTTTTGGGGGACACTGCATCTAAACCATAACACACATTCCAACCAGTTCTGACATATTAGTCCTTCTCTCTCCCCTTGTTTTAATATTTCCCAAATTTTGCCATATTGTCACATATAATTTTCCCAACAAATTATAGTCAATAAGTTTCTTGTCTCATTTAAAAAAGTACATGTTTCTGTAATCATTTGTTCTTGATTCAACTCTTGTAATGAGAAAGAGGGTGTAATTAGGTTCGTGTCTATTTCACCTAGTCCTGTGACTCTTCTCCTGTTTTCCTCTACCCCACCACCACATTGCACCTAAGGAGAAGTACCTAAGAGGAAGAAGGATAGATAAAAATTAGAAAGGCCTTGGTGGACAGTACTGGTGTTCCATGGCTCCTCTACACTGGATCTTCTGCACACAGGGGTCTTTCCCCATTCTTCAGATCCCTTTCATTTAAGAAGATCTCTCCAGTACAGATTTCTTCTCTAACAGGCCACTTGGTCTCTCCTTAGAGCCCCTGGTTTTGAAGGTCTAGTCAATAGAAACACCTTGAGTCCCGGGCTCCTGCATGACCCCATTCTGGACCACAGTAAATACATCCTGTTTCCTTTGTTCCAACAAATTCCTAGGGTAGGAGTCTTTCCTGGCACAATGGTATTCCATCTACCCACTGTCAAGGCCAGACTGCCTTCACAATTATTGTTAGATCAGATATTCAAACTCACTGTGTTGGCTTTTAGGTTACATTAAACCTTACTGGTGCCCAATGATAAATTATGACCTAGATCCATAAGTTCACTGAAGTCAATTACGGAACAAGGTCATGAATGAGTATTTCATCCAGCTATTAATGTCAAGACACCACAGATAGATTTACATTTAGTTTTATAACAAAGAATATAATCTGATTCATTCTCAAAATCAATGAGTGCCAATGGGCATTATTATTAAACACTAGACTTTTATATTTTTAAGATGCCATTATATAAGAGATGCAAAAATCCCTTACTGCTTTTCTGATTCCATTTTCCTGCAAAGATTGAAGAATACAGGCTTTGATTGCATGTGCACTGTTAAAATAATCCTAATTTCCAATAGCGATTTTTCATTGCTTAAACAGTACATGCAAGCCAGGAAAATGTCAAACTTATGCCACAAAAATTAAAGGCAGTTGTTTCTAATTGTAGGATGGATCCTGTGTTGTCAAGTCTCCTTCAATAAAAGGAAGGCATCAAGGTTTGTTTTTCTCTATCTTAATTACAAATCTTAATTCAACAAAACCAGAAAAGCTAGGATATATTTGATTTGTGAAATAATATCCACTGCTTTTATAGAGTTTTCACAAGTTTTTTTTTTTAATATCAGTTATTAAAAATAAAAGTACTCTACTCTGTCTGGTCTTATGACTATACTACCAAAAAGGTGTCATTTTTGAAAACAGAAGTAAAATTTGGAAATTCATTGCAGTATATTAGGGTTCCATTTACAGAACAAAAATAAGTATGTAGAAGAAATATTTTATGCATCTTTAAACAAACAAAAATAAATAGATATAATCTATCACACAAATGCCATCATGAAAGATCATTATTTCATGCTGTCTCAGATTACCATAAGATATTATTTATATGTTTTGCCTTCTTTCTAATAAAAAATAATTATTCCCTCAGAGAGCAAGATGATCTCTATTCTGGATTTGGTTTTAAATAGTATTCTACATAAGTTTGCATGTCTCTAACTATCTGCAGTGTAGATTAGTAGAAATTAGGCATGCAAATGCCAATTGTCTTCTTTTCTCCCCCTTCAGCATCTCACATAATACAGAAATATAGTTTGATTGGGTGTAGACTTGTGTCTTGACCAGGTGTAGTCTAAACCCATTGTTAGTGATTAAATGTAGAAGATCTTCTAAATTTCCCCTGAAAGATTACATCCTAACTGAAGAATCTGCTTGCAATAATATGCAGCTCAATTTTATAGTTAACATGGTATCTTGCAAAACAGGCTTATTGATAGGACTCAAAAAGTTAATCTAAATTTGGAGAAGATTTCACTTTACTTCCAAGAATGACTTCTGACTGAATTAGGAATGTCTCCCCCCCTCCCCCCCCCATGTATGTAAAATCTTGGTCCTAAATTCCTTTGTTGTAAGGAGAACTCATAACAGAAAAAACTTTTCTATGCAATTAAGTTGCTATTCTGACTGTGCGATGTAGGAGATCTGAATGGGAGGGAGTGCAATCTCCTGGAGATAATGAACTTCTCAGAACCTGGGTTTATAGCACCTCATTTTTTTATTTACCCTGTGCTCAAGCTCATTATCTTGTAAGCAGAGAAAGGAGAAAGAAAAAGTCACAAAACACATGAAGAGAAAGTTTATGGAAATAATTGGATAGCAGAGTTGTTTCAACAAGAAAAATGACTGGATTCTTTTTCCAAATTAAGTTTGTTTATTTCTGATTCTCTAGAATCACTGTTTCTAGACCATAATGATTACTACTAAAGGATTCTTAGGGATTACAAACAAGTAAGATAGTGTCTCTACCCTCAAGAGCCCTGTAGTCTTCTTGGAAAAGACTTATGCATAGGAAAGCAAAAATTTTACGGACAACATGATTAATTAATTCTATCAGAGAATTAGAAGGAGTTGCAATACATACAGAGAAGCAAGACCTAAGAGAGCAAATATTGTGCTATTAAAATGAAACTATATAACCGTTTTTTATGAAAATTACAGAATGCACAATAAAAAGGCAACTCATAAAATATTAATTCTGAGTAAGCATCAAATTAAAAAAAAAACATGCTGAAGCTCAAATGAAAATTTTCATTATGAAAATAACTGTTATTGGAAGACTGCTTTCAAATGTTCATATATGGCTTTTAAATGTAAATTCAAAACCATAGGGAAAGTTCATATTAGAAAATCAAAAGCTTGAATCTGCATCAATTCATAAATAATAAAAAAAGAAAAAGAAAAAAGTAATAAACATCATTTTTCCAGGCTCACAGAGAGATCTGGAGGAGGAACAAGCAACCCACTGTTCTCTGAAAAACTGCTGTTCCAAGAGAAAATTCAGCATAAAAAAGTGAATAAAGCAACAGGTACCAGAAATATAGACTACCTATGTCTCTTCTTAATTTTTACAAATTTTAAGCCACAGAAATATCTGCTAGAATATAAAGTAAAGAAACCAGAATAAAAACATTAAGCCAAACAAAATCATGACAAATATATATATATATATAAAATTCTTATTCCTGATTAAAAAAAATAGTAATCATAGTTGTCTAACGGGTAGAATAGAGATAGAAGGGTAAAAGCTCTTCTCAAACTGTAAGTTTCAATGAAACTTAAGTTTATAATCATGATATTTAAGTAAAATTCTCTTGCTGGAGTAACTTGAATTTCTGGTGCATTTGCCTTTCTATCCAAAAACCAAGAAAGGTGTGGAAGAGATAAACTGGAATTTGAGGAAATAGTGGGAGAATGTTTGATCAACATATAAGCATTAACTGTGTAAACAGATGGATATAACCAACTTAGCCCAACCAGACCATTGATCCCATGGGAAAATCTTTCTGACTTTTGACAATGATTCAGACCTTCAATTTGAATTTGAGCAGAAGAGCACCAATACTATGCATTGGTAGAATGATGTCTCTTCAATCATAAAACAGAAATTTGACTGGAAGGTCAATGAGACTTTGATTATCTGTGGCTCTATTTTCAGTATGAAGAAATTGAAGTCTATATGCATGATATTTCTGGAGGCATTAGAATTTTCACATGAAATGATTTGCTTCAGTAAATGATCCACCCAACATTTGTCACTGATTTTATACAGGGTTTTTCATTATGCTTATTCAACTTTTCTTTATTAAAAACTTAAACATATCATTCTCTGATAAATAATTCCTCCCTAAATTTGCATATGTTCATTCAAATTTAGAAGGGACATTACTCATGCTGTCATGTTGAATTCAACCCACAACTTTGTAAAAGAAGGAAGAATAAAATTAGACCTAAGTAAAGCATGGAGTTACAGCAAAATGACCTCTTGGAAAAAATATCATTTTGAAATGCTGCCTAATTCTACCACATCACTAGAGACTGTTTCTATAGTTAAAGTTTAGAGGGGAATATATAAAAGAAAAAAATCTGGTAGCTTAAAATTCATTACCTTGGTGAGGTCTGGGTTTTGCTTAAAAAAATGATTTTCCTGTTTGAAATTCTTACCAATACATATATTGTAAAAGTATAACCTTTAACTTTCAAACAAGTTTGACAGAGATCCATCTGATATCAAGTTGTAGTTTTCTGGATGATATTTCATCTTTCCAAATAATAAGGTAGCATTTTTTTCCTGGCCTCATCCTCACCCCTGCTTCTGATTGCTGAATCCTTTTAGGGAATGAATCATTGTTTACAGTTGCTTCATCAAGTATTGCTGAAGAATTTAATACAGTGGTTCCTGTCTGCTATAAGATTCAGGATTCAGGGCTGGGGCTGTAGCTGTAGCTGAGTGGCAGAGTGCTTGCCTAGCATGGGTGAGGCACTGGATTCCATCCTCAGAACCACATAAAAATAAAAATCAAATCAAATCAAATAAAGTCCATCTACAACTACAATTTTTTTTAAAACTTAGGATTCAGAAACTTAACGTACATATTTTCATTATAGAGAAACAGTATACTGCAGCATCATAGAGAATCATTGAATTCAGACAAAAGGAAAAAAAAAATCAACCAGATGAGAACATTTTAAAATATACTCCTAAAATACAGTAAGAAGGCATAGACGTTTGATTCTGTTCAAAGTCTCTAGAAACAAATGAGTCAAACATTATAAAAAGACAAGCATCAGAATGAGGTGAGAGAGTTTGGAAATAGAAAAATAAACAGAACTTTCAGCTGTGTAACAACCTAACAGGACACATTGAGTTGAAAAATTCTCCATTTGGTGAATGATTGTAAATACTCAGCTCACTGTATTATACAAAAGTGAAACTGACCTTAAAGATAGCCAGAACACTTTAATAGACAATCAGTTCCTGTGGTGGAGCACTTATCAATATTAGTTCATAAAAGTAAAAGGAATTGTCTCTATTCTCAGATAATCCACCTGCTCTTTTGCTTTATTCAAGGCTACAGATATTCATTTAATACCATAAACTGGTGTGCATACTAGAGTTTCAGTAAGCTAAGGATTTTTTAAAAACTCTGATTTTGTTTAGCTCTCAATTGTATTTGACAAAGCAAACTGATGGCAATTCAATTTTTTCAAAACAGAACAAAACAAAAATCCTCAAACAAAAAAAAAAAACTACCTGCATTGAGATTTTAAATAGCACAATGTAATTATTTTTCATCTTCCCAACTACAATGTTTATTAAATCCAATCAATTATCTATCCACTTCACTCTAAATGGACAGACTGAACTGGGCAGTTAGGGGAAACTCTTGAGTTAGGACAAGCTATTTTTTCGATGTCAAAAACAGATTGAAAGCTTTTCATGCTTCATGAACATTCTGGGCTCCTTGAAGGAAAGAAGTACCTAAGCCTAGGGTTGGAGCATGCTTTTCTCACATACACCTGTTCTGTGTTTAGAGCACTGGCCCACAAATCACCTCTTCATCTTTGTCAACCTCAAAGCCTCAATTCTTCTCCAGTGACCTGAGGCTGATGCAACAAAAGAAGGCAATTCCAAAGCAATGTCAAAGGGCTTTTGCTACCAAAAATAGCACCCTGCTAAAATCTGATAGCTAGAAAACTAAAAGGTATTGTTTGCATTGGTTTTTATGTAGGTCATCTTAAAAATAAGACAACTGAAGCATAGTTAATTCAGGTTCCTTTTGTTAATCCAAGGAATGGAGCTTTCCATACCAAGTTCAAGACAGAAGAGAAATAGAATTATAGAGTTTGTGGCAGAGGCAAGCAGCAGCAGAACCCCTGACTCAGAAGGCCAGCACTGCCCCACTAGCTGCCATTAACCACTTCAGCACTCCTGGTTCCCATGTTTTAGACAACAGACAGTCCATGTATCCTGGTAGTAAGTATCCAAGCACTTCTATCCCATTTGGTAGGGTACACCCATCTCTTTCTGTCTTTACAAAAGGTATCAAGAAAGTTCTATTGCATTTTGGCATTTTATGCATCCTCTGCTGCTGCCAAGCTTATTTATAATGGTATTAAAAATGAAATTTAAATTTTAAGCATTTAAATATAAATAAATTATAGATGTGTGTATATATATCAGTATATGGGATATATATACATGTGTGTAAATATGTATGTAGTTGTGCATACATGTATGTATATAATTATGAAAAGCATTTTCGTAATTACTTTGTTGATGTAATTTCCAGAAATAGGGGAGGTATTCCTTGATTAGAAACTATGAAATGCTGCTTGTGGCCTCAGTTTTCCAAGTTTAAGTGTTTTCAAATTAGTACAATGCAATGCCTTCAAGTGCCATTTTCATATGACTATTTTAAACCCATTATACTAATATGTTGTTTTGCTTCCCATTTCTAAGAACACTGTGAAGATATAGAAAATACCTGATCATTTCTAATTATTTGATATCTGTTAAGCACACACATAGAAAAATGATAATATTTAGAAAACAATAAAGAAGGCAGATAGGCAGAGAGAATGTAAAGATAGACTAATAATAACATGGTGCATATGTTTGCCTTATTTGATGAAGTATATCCCCACTAATATTTTTCACTTTTTTATAATGACAGAAAAAGAAGGCAGAGAAGAATCACAGCTATAATAATATACATGCACTCACTGAGTTTTAACTCTGTGCTAGCAATCTTGCTAAATCCTTCTCACAAATTACTGCATTTAATCTTTCCAATAATCTTACGAAGGAGGTAGAATAACCATTGCAAATTTATAAATGAGAAGCAAGTGCAAGGAGGTTCAATAGCATAAGTGAATTTGTCATAGTAGTAAGCAGAGGAGTCATATTTGATACTCCCCTTTATCTGAAAATTTGGAGAGTTTACTATTTAAAGTGGTAACTGTGTACCCTTTTCCATTTCTTCCCTGGCTCTTTTTACAAACTATGCTTTTAAGAATTGTTTTGTCTTAGTTGCCACCAGCTTCTACCAAACACTGGAAAAGATCAAGTAAGAGAGAAAAAACAGAGTGAAAAACATCATCAAAGAATAGCAACAGGTCACTTGGCACTATTTCTTTGTTTCGGATCAATGGTCTTTATCAGCAAAATTATTTCAGATGGTTAACAAAGTAACCTCTCTAAACACCTTAGAAATCAAATTCAGAAATGAATTAAAATTATATAATTTGGGAAATGGAGCATGTGGGGGACACAAAGATCAATCTAGAAATCACCTTCACTAATTTACACTTGAAAGAGCACATCACATGACTGCCACATGGGTTTCAAGACTAATGTAGATTGTCAACAAGATTGTGAATTTCTTGAGGGTTGAAGAGCTATGTCTTGATGACCTCCATATCTACAGTGTTGCCAAGTATTTATTGAAATTAATCTAGAAAATCCCTCAGTTCTAAGCAAACTGGGATGGTTGGTCACCCTAAAATAAAAAATTTAAAAATCAAAAAAACTCTTTGTAAATAGTCATTTCAATTGGAGGAAAACAATGGGTTAGTAAATACATTTTAAAACCCTAATGATTGCTTAAGTCTTTGTCTTTTTACTTGTTTGTTTTTGTTCTTGTTTTGAGAAGTGGTTGGGTTTTCTAATCTCAAGAATTCTGCAATCTGGAGGCAAAATAAATTCATATGCAAATCAAATACTTATATGCTCAGTTAAAAAGAACTCTGTGAGTTAAAGTTTTAAAAGCAAGGTAGATACATGAAGGTGGTAGGTCTTTTTGCAGTTATTTAGACAAGCATAAAACCCAGAATATTCTAGACCAGAGAAGAAAGGTATCTGCTTAGACAAGAAAAACATGATTTAAATTAAGCAAAGGAGAACTCAAAAAAAGATTCTAAGGCAGTAGTATTTAGACCTGTCTGTCCATTAGAATCACCTGGGGTGTGATACAAAGCTTTTCACCCTAGACATTCTAATTTCATTGTTCTGGAATGGGATATAGACATAGATTTTTTGCACATTTCTATAGGTAAATTTATATGTAAACTGTTATATTCCAAAGAATCACTGTTTTCTTGTGGAAATAAATAAAACTAACAAAGAAGAGGATCAGAAACGAAATGGGCTTTTTCTTAAATATTTATTTTAAATGTAGTTGGACACAATACCTTTATTTATTTATTTGTTTTTATGTGGTGTTGAGGATCGCACCCAGTGCCTCACACATGCCAGGCAAGCGCTCTATGTTGAGCCACCACCCCAGCCCCAAATGGTCCTTTTTATTACTAATAACTAACACTGTATCTTCTAATATTATAATAAAATTGAAAAGAAAACATTTCTGCATATATTTATATTTTCTTTCAGCCTGGGTGGAAGCTGAGAATTGCTAACTTTTTGTTGAGGGACCATTTACATGTGAGCAGATTACTTGGGTAGCAATACCTATTAGAGACAAACTTGTCATTCCATCTGTTTTGCATGGCAAAAGTTAACTCTACATACAAATGCATGCATGCAGGCCATAGTGCATCAGGATTGATTTTTTAATCAGATAAAGAAAGGAAACAAATTATCATCAGTAAAATTCTTTTCTAAATTGAAACCCAAGGACATGTATAAAGAGAAATGAACATTTTGAATCCCTAATAGGATATGAAGCAAACAACCTCTTAAATGCTGTTTTTAAATTTCTCGAGGTCAATAATGGCAAAATGTTCTAATGTACTGATTTCTCAGTGACCCATGTCAGTTGACTAGATAATGCAAGTCTTATACTAGTGAAAAAAAATCAATATCTTAGAGACACAGATAAATGAATGGGCATTCCTGATGAGGTATTTTCAAAAACCAGATTAAGAAATACTTGTTTATATTCTGAATAATTTCTTAGGTCTCAAAAACATCATATTCAGAAACTCTAGTATAGAAATAAATGTGATTAATTAAAAAGTTACTTGAATTGATATGCTGTTAGATACATCCACATAAGAGTATAGAAACTTAAGACTTTAGATATTTAAGTAGGAATGGTAAGCTGCAAATCTCTCCAGCAGAAATGGTAAAAGGAAAATGAAAATTGAAGTCAATTTGAAACAAGAAATTATAAAGAAACTGAATCACAAATAGAAATTTAAAATCTTATCCTATGTACAATCTAGGCAAATCAGTTTTGCTTCTTGTGACCTGATTTTTACATTTGAAATATTGATTTGAAAGCAAACAAAAATCTTGCTGGTGGTATTATCTACAAACAGTGGCTTAGATTGATAAGGTAATTAGAATGAGATGATCACAATGACTAATCAACTTAGTAAAATTCTGAAGTCACAATCTTAAATTTATAAGCTAGAGTAGCCATTTCTCAAATTAGTATTATGTAAGTTGATAATAAATTTAAAAAAAAAATGTATATCCTTCTTTGGTGAATACATTGCAATACTTTCACTGAAAGATTATACAATTCTGTAGGATCTAAAATGATAAGTACTTTCCAAATACAATATCTTTTTAAAAATAAAACCCATATTTAGGGCTGGGGATATAGCTCAGCTGGTAGAGCACTTGCCTTGCATGCACAAGGCTCTGGGTTCAATCCCCAGCACCACAAATATATATANATATATATATATATATATATATATATATATATATATATATATATATATATATATTTGAAAAAATTTTTTAGTAGAAGACATTACTAAGTGATAACCATTTTTCTATCTTTACAACTGAAATAAATATTTTATTTAATCTTATTAAAATGTCCAAATGTCCTGCAAATACTCCAACTGATAGATACTTGATCATCAGATGGAAATTGTTCAGCCGTTTCAGCAGAGTTTGCGAGCTGCAAAGGTGAGTTTTTGCTGGTTATCAGTAGGAACAATCTCTTTCTATTATCAAAATGAAACTGTAGATCAATTAAGTAATAAGAGCTATCAAGTTCAGTTAACGAGAACTTTAGCAAAAAGAGAATGATTCTTATTCATTAATGGTATATTTAGGTATATGATGTGAAGAAAGAATCCATGTTGTTTTTACCAAGTGTGACAAAGCCCAGGCCTGCTGGACCTTGAGTGAAACAAAAATGTTTGATACTCTTGTAGACATGAATTGGATTTATACACACACACACACACACACATGCACACACACATACACACACATATGCACATGTGGCAAGCACAATTCCTCGCACAAAGCAGAAAATTCAATAAGTATTTGTTGAATGACTGTGGTTTCCTCAAAGAATGAACAAATAATTGCAAGCAACATCTAGATTAGCAATTATCAATTATGTAATATCTCTGGGTTTATTCAGAATTTATTTCCTTATTTTAACAAAAATCCCAATGTCTTATTTATAAACTCTTACTTGGATTGCTGGAGAATCCTCTTAAATAATAGCCAAAACACAAATCCTACATTTTCATAAGAGTTTTGATCGCTAGCATCATACCTTAACACAACTAAAATGCACCATGGACCACACTGGGTAAGGTTTTGCTTCTGGCAAAATAGCTCTTGTTTCCTCTCCTCTTGTGTTCCACCAGGAAGCCAGATTTGATCTGTAACACAGTATGTTCTATTTTTCAGCTGATGAGAGAAGTCTCTCTGATCCATCAGGCTTTTTCATCAAGAGTCAATGTCAGTATCTCCTCAAAGAAATAACCAGGCAATCAGACCAAAACAAAGAGTGTACACTGACAAACAAACAAAACCAGTAGCAAGATATCATTGTATTCTCAATATTGTGTGTAGAATTATCGTCAAATCCCTTCAGTTTTATCACTGGTATGCCTGCCAAACCTGTCTATCCACTTTTTTTCTCTTTCCATCATATGTACTTTATGTTTTCCAAATCATATCAACTTTCAGCAAACAACTAGCTTCATAAATGTGCTTGAATTCTTTCACCATAAGTCTGCTTGAATTTTTTCACCATGACACTTCCAATCCAGTCTGCATAGTGCAGGCATAAAACTTTCAAAATGTAAATCAGGTTTCCTGATGCAGTTATAATATCTAATATGGATTTAGAAAACCTGAATTATTCTCAACAAATACAAATGGTATTTTTCATGGAACTAGAAAAGGCAATTCCAAAATTCATAAGGAAAAACAAAACACAATAGTAGCTAAAACAAACCTGAGCAAAAAAGAGCAAGGCTATAGGCATCACAATATCTGATTTCAAAATATACTACAGATTCATAGTAACAAAAGAAGCATGGTATTGGCATAAAAACAAACAGGTAATCCAATGGGATAAAATAAAGAATCAGAAATAAACCCACACATTTATGGCAATCTGATTCTTGACAAAGGTGCCAAAAACATATATTAGAGAAAAGATAGTCTCTTCAACAAAGGTGCTGGGAAAATTGGTTATCTACATGTAGAAGATTGAAATTAGACCCCCCCCCCATATCTTAATCTGGACAAAAATCAACTCAAAATGGATTGAGGACCTTAATATAATACTTGAAAATTTGAAATAACTAGAGGAAAATAGGGGAGATAATTCAATATATTTGCCTAGGCAAGAATTTACTAAATATGATGCCAATATTTCAGAAATCAAAAGCTAGAATTGACAAATGGGATTACATTAAATTTAAAAGCTTTTGCACAGCAAAGAAAACAAGCAAAGAATGAAGAGACAGCCTATAAAATGAAAGAAAATCTTTACCAATTTTTTATCTGATAGAAGATTAATATTAGGAATACATAAAGAACTTAAAAATCTTAACAAGAAAAGAAAAAGCAATCAAATCAATAATTGACCAAAAGATCTAAACAGACACTTTTTGAAAAGAAGAAATACATATATACAATAAATAAATGAAAAAATTCTCAACACCTGTGGACATCAGGAAAATGCAAACCAAAACTACATTGGAAGTCCAACTTACCCCAGTCAGAATGGCTATATCCAATTCCAAAAAATACCAAACACTGGTGAGAAGATGGAGATAAAGGAAGCTTACATACTATTTCTGGGACCGTAAGTACGACCAATATGGAGAGTAGTATGGAGGTTTTTCAAAAATTGAAATGTAGAACTCCCATATGATCCAACTACCTGCCTCTTGGGTGTATACCACAGCATATAAAATAGATACCTGCATGCCACATTTATTGCAGCAATATTCACAACATAAGATATGGCATCGGTTTAGGTGTCTTTCAACAGATAAATGAATAAAGAAAATATGGTATGTATGTATGCACAATGGAGAATTTTTCAGCCATTAAAAGTCATGAAATCATGTCATTCACTGGAAAATGAATGAAAGTAGAGGACATCATGTACAGTGAAGTAAGCTATACCCAGAAGACCAGCATTGCAAGTTCTCTCTCATACATGAAAAGTTAAATAAGAAAGATGGACAGAGAATTTCAAGGAAGGGAACTAGGAAGAAGAGAAAGATATGGGAAAGTGGGAAAGACACAAGGGAGGGTGGGCATAATCAAAGCAGGATATAAGCCTGTATGGAAATGTCACAGCACCACCCACTAATTTGTGTGGTTAATATGATTAATAACAACTATGAAAAATGAAAACCTGCATTACCTGACCTTATTCTACAGTATGATTTCCCCAAGGTTTTGGTTATTCATTGTAACGTAACAAAGCATCCCAATCCTTAGTGACTGAAGAAACAATCATTTATTGGCTCCTAATTTTGTAAGGTGAGTAGGGCTTGAAAGGATGGCTCACCTCTGCTATGTGTGGCATTGCCTAGGGCCACTCATCTGGGCTGGGAGAAGCATTTCCAAGAGAGTCCACTCATGTGTCTAGAAGTTGATCCTATAGGTTGAGAAATTTTTCACGACTGTAGGTGAGGGGACTCAGTTACCTTTAAATGGGCCCCTCATTGTTTCTGGCAAGATCTCCTCACTGCATGCAGCATGATTTCAAAAAGCAAAAAATTCAATACACCTGTCTTTAAATTCTGGCATCAGAAGTGATACAATATCATTCCTGACATACTTTATTTACCAAATTAGTCACAGTCCTGGTACATATTTCAAGAGGGTAGATATTTACAGGAAACTTTAATCAGTGAATGTAGTGATAAAGAATTTCTAATTATCTTCAGTTCCCAAATTTTATGCTATTCCTTTCTTCTCTGTTCTATTCTCTTACATGTATTGTACCAAGATAGAATTTTGTATGGATAAAACTCTAGAAGAAGCATACATGTAAATTTGTACCAGTTCTCCAGAATTTATCCAATTTACAATTTGTGATATGGCCAAATCCTGTTAAAGTATTTTGTTTGTTTTCTGTAAACTAGAGCCCTTTCTTACAAGCTATCAGCCTTAATATTCAAAACAAAAATATATACTTGAAAATACAGGCCTTAAGCATATACTAATTTTTCTGGAAAGGTTGCCTGCAAAGGATTATTTTCTGAGCTTTACAAAGCCTTAAACTATTTGGCTATCATGTTTGCATTGTATACAGTATTCATTGGAAAGCCATTCTTAACAAGTTTTAAAGTTCATCTGTAGATTAATGCTTCTTAAAAATATTAATGATTTTATATATATGTATGTGTATATATATACATACACATGTATATACATATAAATAAAATAATTATTTGCAATATATATTTCAGAGGAAGAATGAACAACTTCAAATAAGCAACTATATAAAAGTGATGGTAAGGACAAGGAATGCTGAAATGAATTTAGGGTATTTCAGAAAAATATGGAATACTTCTATGAAAGCGTTTCTTATTGTTACCATATTATCTAAAGGCAGCTTCTTTTATTTATTTGTTTGTTTGTTTGTTTGTTTTGGACTGGGGATTGAACCCAGGGGCACTCTACCACTGAATCACAGCCCCAGCCCTATTATGTATTTTATTTAGAGACAGAGTCTCACTGAGTTGCTTAGTACCTGGATTTTGCTGAGACTGTCTTTGAGCTTGAGATCCTCCTGCTTCAGCCTTCTGAGCTGCTGGAATTACAAGCATGCAACACCTCTCCTGGCTAAAGAACGTTCCTTTGTAAGTGCAGTCTAGTGAATAACCATATATTTAGATGTTTTGAGGTTAAAATGCAAGAATTAAGGAAGGTGAAAAAATAGCTAGTAATAGTAAGTTCAGTCTAGTGAATAATCATGTCTTTAGATGTTTTGAGGTTAAAGAACAAGAATTATTAGGGAAGGTGAAAAATAGCTAGTAATAAAGTAATCATTAAACTATATAAAAATTATATTAGATCACTAGGTCTGATCCCCAGCACCACACTAAATAGATAGATAGATAGATACAACATTAAAATAAATAGATAAAAACATTAAAAGTGTAAAATATTTTACACTTTCTTGAAAAATTGAAGCATAAAAGTCAGCTTGATATAAATTTTATTGAAAAAATATATTCATAAATACATTGTGACAACTATTATATATATTGCATACACACACACAAAGCAATATACAATAACGGTTTGGGGTGATAATAGTTGAACTTTGTTGCCCCTATAATTTAAATAGTCTCAAATCTACATTATTTTTTCTATTAAAAGAAAAAGTATGTACACAAATGACAATTTTTAGTGAAAAATTAATAGTGAAAAGAAACCCTTAGGACAAAACAGAGATGGACACTGTAAAATTAAAACAAATTTTAAAAATTAAAAATAAAATAAAATAGACAACATTCATTTCTATTTTACAGAAAGGAAATAAAGGCAGGCTGTGGAAGGAAACCGAAGCAAGGGACTATGCAAGTCACTGGACGAAGAGTTGGTTTACATACAGACTGTTAAGAAACTAAAGACATATTTCAGCAAGATCATTTGCAGTAGTTGGTTTTCTTCATTATTTCCTAATTTACTATTCCTCAAGATATCACATGATGTTTTCTCTTTCCCAGATTGAAACCTTGTCAGTTTCTTCTCATATCAGTCTACCCCTCCATATGAGTCTCAATTTCACGCCAAGGTGCTGACTTAGCAGAAATGCCTTACCCAGTGGCATAGTGACTGCCACCCCTACACATGAGACACTTTCCGTTTATATTCATCAAGGAAGTACTCCACAGGCACCCAAACCATGGATCCAGATCTTAGTTTGTTATTTGATTATCCCACTTAATCCCATTAGACAATGATTTTTTAAAAAGCACAAAAACTGCTGACAAAATGCCTCTGCAAACATTAAAAATCCCCTATGTGAGGAGCATTCAATTTCACAATTAGCTTTTGCAAAAGCTAGTGTTTAGATTTATTTAAATATTAACCAGAGACAATCCCAAGTAAAAATGAAAAACATCAAGTAGAAAATAAAGTCTCACATGTTAGTGTGATTTAGTGAATGGAGCTTACTTTTGTTCTTTCTCACTAAGAAATCTAGTGACTCTCTAGGAGCATTTTCTCCATAAGGTAGTCAGATGTTTCAGTCTTTTCAGAAACTTAGATTCAAAGTATATTGACAAAGTACAGAGGGTGACCCATTTCTTTTCATCACAAAACCTGTTTCGAGGGCATGCATTCTATATATGTTAGCACTAACAGGAAATAAAATATCAATGTTTAGAAATTTAAAATGTCCTCGGTAAGAAGAGACTGAAGAATCAACAAGGAAAGGCCCCAAAACTTTTCTAGTAAATAAGCCAGATGAAAACCAATATTTTTTTTAAAAATCATGTAATTGTGGACAGAGAAGATGTTCAATAATGAAGTGATCATGTAATACTCAATAAAATATTTATCTAGAGATAAATATATATATTCCTTTTAGGTGACTAATATTATTGGACTTATCAGATCAGAGTCACAAAAGCCACAGAATGAACCAAGCAGATTATTTACTCAAGCCTTCATGTCCTCATCAGCTAAATGGGTCTAAGGAGTAATCATATTAAAATCTTTCAATTCACAAGGAATTTAGGGAAAGTATTATACTAATATTATTATATAAGTGTGTTTAGAAAACAAAGCTCTGAAAATGCTGACCACTTTCTCTTTCTAATCCTTTACCAAAATGATGTGGAACCAAAATATGAAAAATTAAAAAGCATGCTTTTACACCAAAGAATTCCACAAAATTTAATAAGATCTTTTCTTAAAAGATGGATAGTAAGAATATTAAACTGTCTAGAATCAAAATAGTGTATGTAAATGGTATGAAACATTCTTAATACTGATGATTTTCCCATGTAAATTAATAAATGTTAAGAAGCAATCCTTCTGAAGACAAACACAATTTATAGTTTGCCTAAATGATTTTAGAATCATTTCATGGGCAAAGAAATAAAAAGTCTGTGGAAAAAAATAAATAACAAACTATTTACTCACTGTTCCTACTCTTCTCTTTATTTATTTGATTTTTGCCTTAATGGTGCTTAAACTGCTGCATATTTAACATTATGGATTAGAGGAATAACTATTATGAAAATTTCCACATTATCTAAAGTGATATACACATTTAGTGCAATTTCTATCAAAATTCCAATGGTGCTGGGTGTGACATACACATATAATCCCAGTGTCTTGGGAGGCTGCACTATCTACCAAGCTTTGTGCTAGGTTTTGAACCAATGATAGTGAGAATGAGATTCAGCTCTGCAGTTTGAGAATTCACTGCTCATTGAAGAATCAGTATGTAAATTATATACAGCAAAGAGAAAATATGCACTACTGGTGGGAGCAGATTGACACATACATTTTAGAAATAGTCTTTCTTATAAAGTTAAATAGACATTTCTTAAAACCAGAAATTCCAGCCAGGTCTGGTGGTGCACGCCTATAATCCCAGCAGCTTGGGAGACTGAGGCAGGAGCATCACAAGTTCAAAGCCAGCCTCAGCTGCTAAGCAACTCAGTGACACCCTGTCTCTAAATAAAATACAAAATAGGACTGGGTATGTGGCTCAGTGGTCGAGTGCCCCTGAGTTCAATCCCAGTACCAAAAAAACCCCAGAAATTCCACACCTATGTATATGCACATATTCATCCATGGAATATTTAAAAAGCTTATAGGAGAGTGATTGATATTAAAAAATTAAAAGAACTAAGGCATTCGTCTTTAAGAGAATATACAAATAAATGTGAAGTAGTTACAAAATAAAATGAATTGCCCACTACCCATTAGCAGTATCATCAGCAAGCTTAGAAATCCAGCATCACATGAGAAAAAAAAATATATATATATAGCAGTACACTTCGGACATACCATTTTACTAAAACTCAAAAACAAGAAAGGATGGGCATTATATGTCTAAAGATATATATATTCCTGGTTACTTTCTTTTTAAATGTAAGAGAAAGATAAAGACTGGATTAAACATGATGCCTATGTTTGATGGGGGACAGCTCAATATCAAGGAAGAGGCATACCAGACAGCTTCTATGGAAATGTCAGAATCTGGTTCGTTAATTGATTGATGGGTCCACAGTTCACTGATGATGCTTCTCTATTTCTTATGTTTTATATATTTTTGTTTCATCGAATCTCTCAAAATAAAAATTTGATAACCAAAAGAAAATATCAAATGTCATGAAATTGCTCTAATTCTTTCTGAATGTGTTAAGGAAGAAGCCATGAAATATCTGCAAGCTTATAGGAAGATAAATTCATTATCCAGTCAGAGACAAGTACACAGAAGAAAACATCATAAGCAAGGGTCAGAGACATGAGAAGGCAGGAACTGAGGGAAGTGTAAGAGGAACCATGGGAGAAGAGGCGGAAGTTGATGCTGGAAAAAGGAACTTGTCCCTTCCGGGAAGGTCTTGAATGGCCCAAAGAAAGAAGTAAATTTTAAAAGCAATGGCACGAGCTAATGTCTTGTTTTAAAGCAGGTAAAATTACAAGACAAAATTTTTTTAGAAGGATAACAATGGTGACATACTGTGGAAAAGAATTAGTCAGGGGTGCTAGTGGTAAATGCTTGAAAATACAGTAAGAAATTCAAATGTATGCACTCTAATTAGTAGTCATGACCAAGGAATAAAGAGAATGTAGACAGAGAGTAAGATTTGGAGAATAATAAAGACATGAAACTTTGGAAAAGAGAAATTGAGAAAAGACAGAAGCAGAGAGAGAAGACTGAAAGAGTATCAGAATCCATAGTCAGACTGCCACGTATCATCATGTTCCTCTTCCTGGAGGAACATGTCATCTGCTTCAGGTTTCCCTACTATAAGAGAGGAATGAGATAAGACCACTGTCTAGTTTTTAGGACTGCTGTGTGGGATAAATTGGTCAATATGTGTAAGATAGCTCACATGTGCATTTCACCATTTGATCATTTTTTAAGGGCTGGTGGTGTTGCTCAGGGGTTCCATCCCCAGTACCAAAAGAAATTTTATTAACCATGTGCTGTAGACTGGACTGTTAGGTCTCAATGTATAATTATCTGTTACCTGAGAATTCATTGCATATATGATTCAAAAATCCTCAAACTTCACCACTACGACCACACTGCCAAAAACACCAAGTGCCTCCCATCTTTTGATAGGTTTTAGAAACTGTCTTAACTGAGGACAAAACTTCAATCATTAGATAAGCCTTAAAATGCAGAGTATGGGAAAGTAATATAGTAGCTTAAACTTGTATTAAAAGTAGAGGACTAAATTCTGTCCCTTTCCTGGGAACACGTGTTAAAAAGAGAAAGAACAAAGTGATAAGGCTCTGAGCACCTGAAGTGGAGTAAGAAACCAGGTAGAAGCAAGGCTCTGGAGAGATGAGCATGGGCGAACACTTAGCTCCACTCAACTCCACGGCCTGCATTGAATTAATTTCTGTTGACCTGAAAGTTTTGGCGTTCAGTGTTTCTCCATCATAAGAAAAAGTCACTCTACTATTAAACTTCAGTTTTCTCCTCTGTGGATTCAGTGATATAATCCACAGAATGTACTTAGTATAGTGCCTGTCAAATAACATGTGCTCAGTGAATTTTTGTCTGCAACTGTATGTACTTCAGTCTTTGCAAAATCTCCTGCTAACTCGTGGTTATCCTCATTCTCTCAAAACACTCTACAAGATGACTTATGAAAATAAATTTCTATGCTGAGGTAAAAGATGATAGTTACAAGGAAATAATAACAACAATAACAGTATTGACTGGGTGCTAGATAGTATGCACTACTTTACATGGGATGCTCAATGCATGAAGCATTCAGTCTATAGATTGATTTTTACATAATCAGTTTAAAAACCAAATATGCAATTATTTATGACAGAAAAATAATTCTAAAAAGTTCTGAAACTAAAAATTAAAAAATTAACCCACTAACAGAAAGTGTTAATATTCCATAAATTTATCATTCCATAAACATTATCATGGACAGCTGCTTAAGGTACCCTCATCACAAAGACTATATATTTCAGCTCAATACTGTCCCTCTTCAATCTTTATTGTTCACAATCCCTCATGAAAGTATTAGTCAATGACTGTAAAATTCAGGTTCTCAGTAGCTCAAAAGCATGGATATTTGGATATTTTACAGCTCTCATTTTCCTACTTCTCTGTTTCAATCCCAAGATTAGAAAGATATCTAATTGCATGCTCAAGTATTTTTAAATTAGCCATTTTACTTTTTTTAAAAAAAAGGAAAAACTTAAAAATGTGTGTATAAGAAATAAATTTTTAAAATATGCAGTTTCCTCTTTGGGTGCAAGTTTAGGACTGAAATTTTTTTATAGGTAAAACACAAGACAATGAAGTTGAGCAGACACAAGCTTACTTCGGATTCTCATTACACCAGTCATTTAATGCACTTAAATACATTTTGCCTAAAATCATAGCTGATTTTGCTGTCAAAAGGTTTTCTTTATTTTTAATGCAAAAATTATGCTAAAATTATGTTTACTTTATTAAAAATCCACAGTTATTTTATAGCAGAAAATAATGTTGATGCTTTGTTTATAATTTGATACAGTAATTTTCAGTGATTATGTATTTCAGTCACAGGAACATAGAAAAAATGAAAGAAAAAATTTCACTTTTTTTTTTCAATTTTAATTGAATGTGATAAAAGTGAGACAAAGAAAAACATGGCAATTCAGAGACCTTTCTCCTTTGATGTTGTAGATTTCCTGCTTTTGATTAGATTGGTTTTAATTTTCTTCTAAATATTTTTCACAAAAATTCATGTAATTTGTCATGTACTTTTTTTTTCATTGTAAGTTTTAAGGGAAGGGATATATGATTTTAAAACAGGAATGGATTACTCAAAAACAACCAGTGACCAGAAGACATCAGCACTTGTCAGAAGATTTATATAAAACAGACTTTTGCTGCCCTCTTTTGGAATAAATAAGTGAACAATACCCATTTTCATTCTGTGCACTATTGTCTGTATCTTACCACTACCATATTACTTAGGAAACAAAGGGCTAGGATTCAATTATCAAATGTCCTTTTATAAAAACATGAAGATTTATTCTAAATTTATGGATGCAAAATATTAAAATATTGTCTACCACAGGATTATTTCATGGTCTACTGAATATAAGTATATTTTGCTTTGAATACCAAAATTCCAGATAAGGTGATAACCTCACGAACTAAAATAGTAATCTGATAATCAATATTTGGAGTTTAAGGTAGGCTTATAAATAGTTGCAATTATATAAGTGCAAATTTTCAGTATATAATAAAATAGATTTCGATTTAAAAAAACACTTTTATTCAATTATAAAAAACACAAAGAGAGCCTTTAATATAGCATAATTATGAAGCAGCATTCAGTATATTTTAATTTCTATTATACTTAAACCCATATAGGGACTAATGCTGAAACTTGCCAGTAATATTATTTTTTCCAAGGTTGTACTCAAATGTTCAGTGAGCTGGTGGAGGCTTTCAGGATAGATAAGTTCAGTTGATCTTATCAGTTACTCTTCCTTTCTCCCAACAGGAAAACTAACACTAACAAAAGTGAACGAATAAGATATTCTCCGTGTTTGTATAAATATGTAAAAATTGACTCCACTGTAAATATATAACTAAAAATTAATAAAAATATTTTTAAATGAATGATCTAAAATATTAAACTTTCAAAATAATAATTGTAAATTACAACTAGCACCAAAAATAAAACAGTGAAATTAAATATCTGCACATGCATTTGCTGAGATAGACAAAGATCAATCAAACCTAATATATATCAAAAGTCACATGAATGTTCAAATCTGATTATGTTACTCAGCATTTGGAAGGATGCACTATGAAAATCTGATAAAATGAATCACTGTACATGACAACTTATTTGGAATGAACCTAATTTCAGAATACTAGGAAACACCAAAAAAAAAAAAAAAGCAGAAGTGAAAAGAATACCAACATATCAGTCATGTGGACATGGGACAGGACAGACACAGCCCAAACTCTCATAATAGAAATGAACCACAATTGAGAAAATTTGTTTTTGTACATATAAAAAATGGAGTTTTAGAAAATCTTTCTCTCAAAATTAAACTTTTAAGTTGTGGAATGACAAATTACTGACAACAGCTTCTTATGTGGAAAAAAACTTTCTATAGTCATTCATCGTAAAGAGAAAATTTTCAAATTCTCAACTTCAATAAAACACATCAAAATAATTTCAAATATTAGAAAAAAATAGTACATTTTTGTATGTACTATAAGCAAACTAGGAAAAATTAGTACATTTTCATATGTAATATAAGCAAATAAATCTTAATCATTAAAATACAGAATTATCTACATAATTTATAAAATGTTAAAGTCTGTAATCATGATGCATTTTAAGTATGATTTTTGCAATTCAACTTACCATGACTGAATAAATGTTTATAAACATATTTATCATCACTGAAACCTTCATCTCATTTTTAAATTATATCAGTAGATTATAGGGAAGGGAGCAGGGAGCCAGGGAGGAGAGGGAAAGGGGAGGTTCTGGGGACTGAATTATAACATATATTACATGCTTTTATAATTATGTCAAAATGGATTCTACTGTCATGTAGCACTAAAACAAAACAATAAAAAAAGATAGATACAAATGAGTAAAATAAAATTACATAAATCTTATTTCAATGTAGTTGTTTTTCAAAAGTAATACAGTATATCAACACAGCTGTTAAACAAAAATGATCAATTAAAATGACTAGAAGTAAGTAAAATTTCTAGATAACCTAGATGTTGGGTCAGTTATCAGGGCAATAATGTAAGAATGAAGTTGAATTATGTGGCTTATTGGAATCAAAACACCCAGGTGCAACTAACAATATTGGATATTGTGGAATACACCCAGATCTATAGATAAGTAATTTGTTTGATTTGGGGTAAGAAAATTAAATCGACTTTGTCTAGACAGAGTGACCTCACTGCATACATTTGCTCCTACAAAAGCCAGAATCTAATGAAAATTCCAAATTACTTTATTAAATAAATGTTTTTAATTTTGCATATATGTTGCTTTCTCTGAGGCTTTGGCAATTCTACTGTGGCAGTGCCAAATTTCACATTGCATCAGAAAATAACAGAAAAGTCTTATAAAGTTATTGTAACAAATGATACAGAATTCAAATGTATTACTTTTTTTTTTCTGTTGTTGATTTCTATTGACTATAACTAAAAAAGTGACCATGCCCTGCTTTTAGAATCCCCAGACTAAATTTGTTGATTTCAAGACATAATGCATCATTTTTAAGCAAATAAGAATTGGCAAAAAATAAGAACATAAGGAAAATCCCAATTTGCCTTTATTATCTGATTTCTAATATGTTTGTGTGTGTGCTTTATTGAATTGAAACAAATTTAATTTTAGCTATTTCCATTGATCTTTGTATTTTAGTTTGTTGTGTTACGGAATAGATGGTTTAAATGAAGGAAGATATGAAAAAAAAAGTGTAGTTAAAATTACAGAATTAGTATTGAAATTCTTCCTTGAGCAGTGAAGGTATCAATAGGACAACTATCAAGGAAATTTAGAAATTCCTGGAGAAGTAAATGGACAGAAAAACTAAATCCTGTATTTGGGCCATTTGTATTACCATTTGTATGTAAAAATCATGCCCAATGTTTACTAATTCATGTCACAGTACAAGGACCCTAGAAATTCAAGCTAAAGTACTAAGAATGATTTGGAATACTTAAATATATGGTGAATGCAGCCATGGAACAAATAGCCATGGAGAATAATTTAAGGAAGCAATAAAAATTGCTGTAGACATTGAAGTTTTGAATAAGATACATTGGTTTTAGTAAATGTCTGGTGATTTTAGAAGTTTGTATAGATTAGAAGATACCATTTTTAATGAAAAGATTCTAGATTCTTAGAGCAAGAGAAAAAGAATTTTCACTGCCTCTTGAGTAAGGTCAAGAAAATAAAAGTTATCTGAGAGGTAGAAGTATAGGAAAGTTTCCTTCATTTAAAAAAAATCTTATTTTGCTACTTTCATAGAGCAAAAAGTCTCTAGCAATAGGCATTTCAGCATTCTTCATTTCTGTAGCTATTCACCTCCCCCAGTTGTTGGCCACAGCCTACAATCAATCAATTCCTATTGCCATTGGGAAGTGAAATCTGCAACACATCTATCTCTCAAGGCTTGGTATTATAACCCCATTCTGACTTGGCACAGAGTGACTTTGTCAATTCCTATTCTTTTTTTAGACTTCTGATGTGCAGCGCAAAATGCAGAAACAAGCATGGATGACCAGAGGCAGGCTGGGGATGAGATGGGAAAGGGATAATTTTTTACCACTTCATGAGTATAGTGCCAGAGACACTACCAGGATCTAGCCATAAGGAAACACCATGTGAGATGCAGAAATGAGACAGATATTGTGTACACCTAATCCCACCCCCAAAACACACAGGAGGTACCAAAATTTATATCCTTTTCTATGAAAAGTTGCGTTGCCTGTCCTGGAACATCAGATTGGTTATAGTGATTCATGGTTGGAAGATGGAGTTTTGGTGGGGAAAAATAGGTGTTTTGCAAGAGAGGTCATAATACATGGAGAACAACAGCTGTGCCAGAGAGTAGAGTTCAGAAGCAACTAATGGAGTCCACCATCTGAAGCAGTTAAGACAGTGGTCCTCTGGACCCAACTTGGCCCAGTGTGTTCATAGGTCAGGAAAAGGATCATATACAACAGCCTTTTTTAGAATCTTCTTTATGCTACTACAAGAGAGTGACTTGGCAGTCTTACTGCACAGAATATAATTTGTCTGGGAAATGACTGAAATCATCAGCTTTTGGCAGGCACTCTTTGTCACAACTCAAAAAGCATTTTCTCCTTCTTCCTTGGTTAAAAAAACAAAACAAAACAAAAAAACACCTCAGTGTAGTTGATGTGATGATCTAATATGCCTTAGGGGATAATCATCTTTAGTAGTCCCATTCCCTTTTATCTAGAAATTTGTGCAGGCTATGTTTGTAAACCAATTAAGGTGAAGAAATCAAAGGGAAATTTGACAAGACAATGAATGTGATAAAGAAGTCATTTCTTTTTCCAATTTTACCTTCATTCCTCTGTGTTCTACCTAGGATACTGCAATAGAAGTGTATGGCTCATCGAATTCTGGATTCTATTGTGACCATGAGTGGAGACAATGCCAACTCACTGAGTAAGGAAGAATTGAAAGATAGGAAGATTCCAGATATTTATAATATCACGGAGCTGCTGCAAACCTCCTTTCCACCAATACCTCTTATCATTTACAATAATTAATTGTCTATATTGTTAGAATTGTCTACATTAAGCTTTATTGTCTAGCTTAATAACTGTCTATGTTAAACTATTGTTGGAGCATTCTGTTAAATAAAGCAAAAGTTCTCCACAGTTGCATCAGAGTGGCACTGGAAGTTTAAGTGAAATTGCAGAAATCATTGTTATGAATGTGGTTATTCTGGGTGAGCAAAGAACAAGAATCAGGTGTTTTCTTCTTAATGGGTCTAAAAAATTCACGTGTTCTTATAGTCCCTGGTGAACATGGCCCATTTTACTCTTCTCACATTTCAGCCCTTGCAAGTAATAATAGCAACAAAAATAAAAACATTGCTAGCAGGCGCTATTCTTTGTTGAACAATTAGTATATGCCAGATGCCAGACAAAGTATTATCTAAATCCTAGTTGAAACCACTAACCAGGAGAGCTCCAGGCTTATAATAGGTTATCAGTAAACTGTTCATTGTGAAACTGAATGTATGGGAAAATGGTGTAACTCATTTCCATTTAACATATGAGGACATTGAGGCCCATAAATGTAAAACAAATTATCCAAGGCAACACAAATAGTGAGTGCAAAGCCTAAGATTTAAGACCACATCTTCAGGAATATCCTCTAGTTCAACAGCTGGACCAGAGAAGATATCTGGGAGTACTGATGAAGGTATCAGGTTCCTATCATTTAGAAATCAAGGTAAGTCTTACTCTAAAAATAATTGAAGAACAATAACTTAATTTTTAGATCTAATGCCACTGTTTCCTAAGGTAGATGGAAAATATTACCCATTGTCCCCTCATTAATCATTTCTTACTTCTTACAAGAATACTGTCCAAGTTCCAGGATTTTCTGCAAATTTAAGGCATCTATAGGCAAGAGGATCCCTTGGAAATTTCTGCTAAGGCATCCACTTGCTCCATTACCTTGGCCAGATTCCATTCAACTGACTCTAACACTGGGAATATTGGAATCCTTGCAGGCAGCCATTTTCCTGGAGTCCTAGAGTGTATCCAATATTCTACCAAGAAGCCATGCTTATACTTCTAGAACCCATAACCTATCTAATTTAATGATCTTTCACAACTCATAGCCCAGAAGAATGTCTTTCTGGTGTACATGAAAAGCTCTTATCTCCCCCATTTCTTTTCAAGCTTATCCAAAATATTCATTGTACTAATATAGTTCCTTTCTTTTAACCCCTACACAATGCTTCTCAGTACTAAAGATTTGGCTTTGAAAACAAAAGATAAAGAAGGGTAGAAGTACCAAAGGGTAAAAGTTTAAAAGTCACTTATGCTTTTTCTGACAGACTCACATATCACTTACCTTTACCCACATAACATCCAATTTTCTGCTTGACATAGATGAAGCAAAAAAAAGGAAATAGGAGGGAAAAAAGTTGTAAAATTGATATTTTCAAGTATTAATCATACTGATGAATGTGAAAAAGTGTATTTTTCTTTAAAGGGGGTAGTATATGAGAAAGCCTGTGTGGGAGGTATAAAGTCAGAGGACCTCAGCTATGATTCGATATGTATATACTTGTTAGTGATGGCCTAGTTTGGATCTTCAAATAGCAAGTGATCCTGTAAAGAAATCCAAAGTTCTAAGCACAATTCAGTTGCACAGTCATACTTAAGACATGAAGGCAGTTTTTCTTTGCTAGAAAATATTCTCTGAATGGTAATGTTTTCTAGGAAAGGGAGAAGAATTATTTTCTGGGCAATGGAATTGAGAGGGGAAATATAAAGGGGAGGGAAGAGTAACAAATGAAATGATGATGTTGGTGAAGGTGCATAGTCCTTCTGGGAAAGAGTATGGTCAGATGTTTCCAACCAGAATCACCTGAGGACCCAAAGTGAGACTTAGATAACAAATGAGTGAATATCGGGCAGCACCATTTTCTTGATGTACTCTTTGGTTTTCCATGCAGGTAGAGGCAGCTTCTACATTGACATGCTCTATAAGAGTGTTCCTGTGTGGGAAGTACCCACTGCCATAGTTATGGACATTGGGCTGCAAAGTTCCTGAACATAGCTTTGTCCAGAGAGATACTTGAAATCACTATCTCTGATTTCAACATAAAAGAAAGAGTCCACCTGCCTAAGGATCTGAATGATAGAAAATATCTCCCTGTTCCACATCCTTATTCATTGCCAAAGTGGTAGGAATAAGATTACGAGGTTCTGTGAGTCTTGTTGTGTCTGAAACTTCCTAGTGACTTGGATAGGATTCTACAAGTAGGGTTAATGTCAGCTGTAAAGCCAACTTCAAAAAGGGAGACCTGTGCTTCCTTACATGTGTCATTTGGCATTCAGTCTACTTTTTGGGAATACCTACTATGGGAAGCTCTCTTCTAGTATTAACAAAGTTACATTTATCATAGGAAATAATTAAACATGAAAACACAAACAATCAGTACTACCTACATTCTTAATATAAGAAGCATTTCATGAAGTTGCTGATCAATTTATACTAGAAATTTTTATTAACTCTGAGATTTGCAATATGCTAAATTTTCCTCCATATGGCATATCTACAGTGAAGTCTTATATTTTTCTGAGAAAATGTCTTATATGTCATCAAATAACAATTAATTACCACTAATTATTAGTGATTAATTGTGAATTAATTTTAATAAAAAAATAAAAATTTATTGATGGTCTCAAATAACTCACTGAAAATTCTTTTTATGAAAAACACCAAATAGGGCTGGGGGTGTAGCTCAGTGATAGTGTGTTTGTCTTACATGTGTGAGGCACTGGGCTCGATCCTCAGCACCACATAAAAATAAATAAAGATATTATGTGTCCATCTACAACTAAAAAATATATTTTAAAAAAGCACCAAATAAATCAGAGGTCTTAGATACTTAATATTAAATACATTTAATAAATTGCTGATAAATGTCCTTTAACAATTATGTGGTTTGATTTCTGTATAGCATGAATTGCTTTCTTATGCATAGTATGTCTTCATAAAATTATTATTTATTATGAAGGAAATTTATCCTATTAATCAAATAATTATCAATCAATCACTTTCCATTGAGTATAACTGTTTGTGCTTTAGTTTATTCCGAGAATTTGGTCTACATATCTACCTAAAGATACAGGGAAGACTGATTACATTTAGAATTACTGACAATGGAGAATTCAATAGTAATTTCCAACTCCCTATTGTTACAAATGGACATGACTGATTTATTCATCACTGGTCAAAAAATAATACTCTTTTAACTGACTCAAATTCATATAATGATACTGATTGAGTAATGAACAATGCTTTTATGAATTAAAAGAAATATTTATTATGGAAAATCTCTTGTGTCCAACACTGGGTCTGATGCTGGACAGAAAATGACAAATCACAGGGCCTACTTCAGAGGATCTTGCAATCTATGAATGGAGACAGATGTGTTTGTCATGTTTAAGAAAATATTCTTTATCTTTTTTTAAAAAAAATAGTAAGTATAAAGATACATACAGAAAAATGCAAAATTTATAACAACTTAATGGATTTTTGTAAAGTAAACTTACTCATAAAATTAGCACTTTATATAAGTGAAATCACAGAATAACAGTGTATAATTACTTTTAGCATTCTTTTACATTCTTTCTTGTAGTTACACTTCAGTCATTCTTACAACTATATAGCATTTCATTAAATGAATACACCACAATTTATTTATATACTTTATTGGAAATGGAAATCAGTTGTTTCAAGTTTAGGGCCATTATGAATCATACTGTTTTGAAAAATTTTTGTGTCTTTGGTGAGCATCTTATTCATGTTTGTTGGGTATATACATAAACATAGATTTGCTACATCATAAAGTTCACACCTGTTGAGCTATAATAGATATTGTCAAACATTTTCCAAAACCATTGTAATAATTTATAATCTTACCAGATGTTTATGAAGATTTAGGTAACTTCACATCCACCACACTTATCCATCATGTGGGTTACCTTGAGTATTTGTTCAGATCTTTTACCTATTTTTTTTTTTGCTTTCTTCTCTGGCCATAATCCCGTTGATCTGCAGGAGTTCCTTGTAGTGTGTGGATGTGAGTACTCTGTCCAATAAATACTTCAAAGATACTTGGTGGCTTTTTCTTCTTCACTCTCCCAATGATGCCTTCTGATGAATACATTATTAATTGAGAAATTCTTAATTTAAGCAAAGGGCAATCTACCTAAAAAATTATTCTTTGTAATGATCCTTTGTTTAGTCCTATTTGATAACTATTTGGCTTCCCTGAAGGTCATAAAAATATATTTTTCTTCTAGGAACCTTATTTTTAATTTTTTTTAAAAATTTAGATATGGAAAGGCATTTTTAATATACCTTAAAGTCGAGAGTACTTCATTTAACATACATATTCAATTGGCCAAACGCCATGTCTTCAAAATATTATCTTTTCACCTCTCCCCTGAAATCCCACTTTTCTCATAAACCAAGCATCCAATTTTTGGAGCAATGGGATTAATGTCTAAATTCTGTTTATTTATCTAACCTATGTCGGTATCCCACTATTTTAATTGCTATAACTTTAAAGTGTGTCTTGATGCACAGCAGTGTGAGGTATAGGAATTCAAGTTTTGTCATTTGTGGCTCCAGTGGCACAATCGGTTACCACATGGTAGTTATATGTTATTCTTCAAGATTTTCTCTGTTCTTCTTGGCTTCTTATAGGAAAGAGATTTTCTTTAAATGCCTTCACAGCACAGTACAGGAACTACTTTCACTATTTTTAAATTTCCGTTAACGTGATGCAGACTTAATATCTGAGTTAGGTCTTGAAGAATGATCAGCGTTTTGATGGAAATCAACTGGAAAAAATAAAGCATATTTGAAGCAACTCAGTATGCTGAGTAAACTTTTATCCATTTTCAAATAATGTCTCCTAGAAGATTTTTCCCCACAGACTTCCTTTAATATTATTCAAAATGAGAAGTAGATTCCAGATATATCCAAAAATATGTTAAACCACGTATCCTGCAAATGTGGAAGAGAAAATATTCTTTCTGGCTTCTTTTGAATTGACAGCCATTGAACTTCTCTATTAATTAACAATGTAAATGAAATAGCAGCTACTGAGTGACGAGAAGAACATTTTCCATCTAGGCCTATTTGCTTAGATCTGCTTGGAAATGTAGGAGGTGATCTATGAGTGTGAGAAGTAAGGAGCCTGGGTAGATATAGCTTGTTCCCTGCCCCCCCCCCGACACACAGACAACACACACACACACACTAAGAGACACATGTGAGATTATAGAGGCACCAAATCTGAGTTTTCAGATTATTTGTAGGAGAGGCATGACAATACCAAAAATCTTTCAAATACATAATACACAATAATAACACTATTTCCCCACCCTGTTTGTTTGTTTGTTTGATTGGTTGGTTTGGTTGTTTTAATATTATCCAGTCTTCCTACACAGGTTCTAGATAAAGTCATTTGACTCTAATTTGGGCCCTGACTAAAAAATTAGCTGTCATCTCAGGTCATACACCCAGGAATTGATTTTCACCAAAATTTCTGTATTAGTTTGTGAAAGTTGGTGGAAGAAGATTTGTATATTATCTACCATTAAATAGACATTTCAATGAACTACAACTGAGATTTCAGGGCACTTAAATGTGTTTCATTTCTGTATATTTAGAAAATCATAAACATCCATTAAGAGACGTTTTTGGGAAAGAAAGTTTTGATGTATGTATAAGCATGAAAGTTGAAGTTGTTTGGAATAGCTCCATTATTTGCTGAATGAATTTAAGTGTTCATAAATAAAACTTTTCATTTTCTTCACTTGTTTAATCATAAATTATATGACTCATTTATCTGAAGTCATTGTATCTTAACTATACTATTGAATTAGGTATCAGAAAGTTATTTATTTATTTATTTTAGTTGTAGTTGTCAATACCTCTATTTATGTCGTGCTGATTGAACCCAAGGCCTCACATGTGCTAGGCAAGCACTGTACTACTGAGCTACAAACCCCAGCCCCATGGAAAAGTGATTTAATGTAGTAAACAATTAAAAATTAGAAGAAGGTTGTTAAAATAATTTTTTATGGGCAATAAGAAAGTGAAAGTTTTTCTTATTTATAAGAGGCTTGTATATCTGGATAAATCATACAGTTTAGATAATAGGTGTATGTGCAACAATAACATTTAGAGTTGACATGAACTTTTTTGAGCAAAGAGAGAGAACTGATGTTGTTGCATATTTAACATCTTTAGAAATTCAATCACATTTCTATGATAAAAATATTAAGAAGCATATATAAAATAGATTCAAAGTGAAGAAGATATATCTATAAATAAGGAAAAGGTTCTCAGCATGAGCTTTCATATAATGAATATCCTATATATTAATGTACTGCTATAACTCAGCTGAAATGTCTTTTAAAACACTGATTGGAGCCATGTGCAGTGGCACATGCCTGTAATCCCAGAAACTCAGACTGCTGAAACAGGAAGATCACAAGTTCATGGCCAACCTCAGCAACTTAGAGAGGCCCTAGCAACTTTGTGCAACCCTGTCTCAATAAAACAACAACAACAAAAAAAAAGAGGGCTAGGAATGGGGTAAAGCTTCCTGGGGTACCTGCCAGTACCCCTTCTCCCCCCAAAAACACTGATTGGTTGGTGTAAATCAGTAATAATATTACAGATAATGCACTATATCATTAAACTATAGTTTAATCGTAGACATGTTTCACAGCACACACACACTCAACTCTATTACGCAGTAAATAGATTTTTAGACAGTCACACCCTGAACAACTTCAAAAAGATGCATAGAATTTCTAACGATCAAAGAAATAATTTATATTGTCTCGTCTATATAACAAAGAAGGTTAAGATCTGGGATTTTGTTTACGATATTGTGAAAGATTCATTTTTTAAATAGCATGTTAGGTATGGACATTAGGCATGGAGTATTCAGAAATGAATACAATATAGTTTATATTTTCAAAAAGCTTTCAAGTAAATAAACAAAACAGAGGTGTAAAAAGAAGTTACTAAATCCAGCGGTGAGTGCTTTCACAGAATGTAAACCACATCATGTGCAACAATGGTGACAGAGCCACTATTTCAGCTTGTGGACCTCAAGCCATATTTCTCAGAGAAGATATCGCTTCAGTTGTATCTTCCAGGATGAGTCATATTTAAATAAGAAAAGCAAATAAACAAGAAAGGAAAAGAGCAATAATTTTGCAAGTCACATTCAAGGAAAACTCAATTTGTAAAAGAGATGAGTAAATAAAAGCCCCAACAACAGAGGAAATAGATACTTTGTAAGGAGGTTACCATAACTTAAAATACATTTTGAACTGATATCCTCAAAGAAACATGAGAAGATAGTTCACTCAAAAGGAATAGGCTGCTACAGGAATGGAACCAACCAGAGAAAATGAAAAGTTTGTATACATTTTAAAAAGTGATTTCCATAATTATGAAAGTAAAGTTTTAGCTCAGCCCTTAGAAAATTCTTCAAAAAAGTAAATATAATTCTCGTTATATGCCATTTATGTTAGTATTTTTGTTGCTTACAAAGGAATAGGTTTATTTTGATTCATGGTTTGAGAGTTTTAGTCTATGGTAAGCCAAGTCCTTGCTCTAGGCCCAAGGTGAACTAGGATATCATGGCAGAAGAGCCTGGTGGAAGAGTACTTGTCTGCTCAAAGTGGCTAGGAAACAGAGAGAAAAGGGAAAGGACCTCATAAGATGAACTCTAGCTTCCAGTGCACACCCCCTAGTGACTCACCTCCCCCATCTATGCCCCACCTGCCTACAGTTACAACCCAGCTAGTCTGTTCAAAATTTGGCAGGACTGATTAGGTTATAACTAACATAATCCACTCACTTTACTTCTGAATAATCCTGCATTTACACAGGAACTTTAAGGGAACACCTCATATCCAAACTATAACACCACTAAAAAGATAACAATTAAGTTTTTATTTTCATTTTTAAATGTCTATATACCATCAAGTGACAAAAAGACATGTACAGAAAACATTTTAGAATTTGGAAGACTCCATGAGTAGATTGTGACATATTTAAAAGATCTTATACCTAAATAAGAAATAGGGAGAGACCAGAAGCAATGCCTTTGCCCTGTAGAACATGCCTTCCCAGACTGAGTCAGCAGCAATGCAGGTTTGAAGGTAAGGTTGGAAAATGAACATTGTCTTAATTCTACTTAAAAAGCATGTATAATCTCACATTTTCAACCCCATACAGCTGTCACTAAAGTCTGGTACTTTACTGAAAGCAAAGGCATCATGCCACTGAGCAATCACATTCCCCCATCAGCACCCAGATGGGTCTCTGAGCACACATTTCTGCCAGACAAATGTGTTGAGAAGGCAGCCTTCTGCATAGGAGATATTCTTTCCTAAGTCATCTTCCTTGATTCTGTAGAATGTTTAATATAACTATATTTGAAATATAACATTCTACTTTATCTTTAAAATCTGAAATTTTGTTTAAATTTATGAGTCTTCACCCATATTGCCACCAACAGGATTTCTTCATTGAAAAAAATCATTTGTTTTCAGTTCAGGAAAGTTCTAAGCCACTGTTCTTGTCTAACAATGCTACTGTTCCATTTTCTAAAGTCTCTTCTTTTAGAACTCCTGGTTATGTACTCTATCTTCTTTGGTGTTTTTTGTTTTGTTGTTGTTGTTTGTTTTTTTGATTTTTTTATTTTTATATGATTGCAGCTTCATATGCAGTTATAAGAAATAATACACAAAATTATATCTAAACCACAGGTCCTTAACAAGGAATAAAGTAGAAGTCATTGTACCCTTCATTAAAGCATGTACTATAGCTACATTAAATCCAATATTGGGGGCCAGGCAGGTGCAGTGCACACTGAGAGGATGGGTTGTGTGGGGTTTTCATTTTTTGACCATCTCGGATTACAAAATGACTGTTATAGGTAATTTTCTTTCCTATGGGTTTAGCTGAGACAACACAAGCCCCAGTGTAGTTTGAGGCACTTTCCACCCAATCCTTCTTCTTGCCCTCTCCTTATTCACAGACCTATATCTGAAGAATTTCCCTGACTTATTATTGCCTATTCTTTTATCTATCTTACATGTATTATCTCTTAATAGACATCTTGTACTTCTAATGTATTAATTCCCAGAGAACCCAACTAATACATGAAGCAGAATTGTTTAAAAGTCTTTTTTAATCTTTTTTTACCTTCCTCTATGAACTGATTTTTCTAGGCAAGTATTATTCTGATGACCAAGTTTTAAGCTTTCAGATCATTCCTCATCTATTATGGAATTTTAGTCTTAAGCCTTTTCTTCAACTTTATAAAACGTTTATCTCTCCAGAGAATACAAGCTCTTTTATTATACACAATTTCCCAGGGCCCCCATCAGAATGGTGACTTATATTAGTGGCCATGATCACCATTTCCATGAGAACACTGAGTTGTACATACAGATCATCCACAGTAGCTTTAATGGAATTTCTCACTGGGAGGTTCTTACTGTCTCTGGACAGCCCAGGCAGCAGCTAGGCATTGATACTAACTTCACCCATAGTAATGCTCAGGATTATTCTTTACCTCCTCATTAAGTCAGATCTCTGATCAAAGAATTCATACAGTGGCCATAGTTCATATTCAAAATCTTCCCTAAGACATATAAATGACAAAAATTCTTTATTTTCCATTGCTGAATGCATCATGTCTAGCTGTAGTCATCTGAGTTTCAGTTTTATCTATTAAAACAATCCATCTGTCTTAGATTTGGTTTTTATTGTGTACAACTAACTACGCACAATGACATACACAGACACACACACATTGTTTTCTACATTCAGAAAGGTGTGAGAAAACTTATACTACTATCTCAGCTGAAAATTTCCAGATCAGTGACTTTGCAGTTAAAAATTTATATGCTTTGGAAACAAAGTTATTGATCAAGTTTAATAGAAATATAAAGGCACATTTGATTTTGTGAGATCTCAAGAAAGCAATGTCCAGACATATTCTGAAGGGAAAAGCCCACCAAGATTCAGAAAAATATATTCTAAGAAAGAGGCAAATATTAAAGCACAACTATATAAGACATGAATACAATGAAAAGTAATACCACTACAAAATAATGATACTATGAAGCATCCCTTGAACACTAAGATAAAGGACCGTGAGTAAATTTTTTTTCAAGAAGAAATAGAATTCCATTAATAAATGAAATAATTATAAAACTAGAAGCTCTAAAAGATGTAATGGGAAGTACCTCCAAAATGATGGATTAAGGACCTCAGAAATTCTTTCATTCATATTAGCAATGAAAACTTGTCAAACATCAACTTTTTATAAAAATTTACTAAACATCTATAGGTATTTTTAAAATAAAAACAAGCTGAACTTCAGTATCCAAGGTATGTTTGTGGCAACTTAACCTGCTCTATTTCCATCTTCCACTCTCATGTTACATTGTACTTTTGACAATATGCAGCCTAGAGCCACTGGAAGTTCTAGAGTAGATATCCATCTCTCCTAGAAACCCTGTACCAAGATTTCCAGCTGTGATCTATGTGAAAGCAATTTGGAAAACCTCATTTTCTGGGATTGTTTTTATTTGCTATGACTTAGAATTCACTTAATAAATAAGCATATACCTAGTAAATCTAGTGAAAATAATCAGTGATAATTGACTAATATCTCTGCTTCTGTGACAGAGATACCTGTTGAGCCAAAGAACAGAGCAGCCAATAAAATTAAAAGGAGAATATGAGGAATAAGAAATCTATAGGAGACTTTGATTCACTTTAACATATCCCTGAGGATCCAGAAGGCTATGCACTTGTGCAGCACTGAAAATGTGCTTAAGAAAAACCTGAAAAATTCCTAACCTCTTAATGATCTTAAGCTTCTATCCAAGCAGAAATAAAAACTAAGTCAGAGTTGTAAACTATGTGAGTATGGCAGGCATGCTCAATAACATCCTCAGATCTCCTAGAGAACAAGTACAAAATGTATGGTCCAGGCATTTAAGGAAATCACTGTGTAATACCTAGCTGACCAGTTAGCCAACCAAGCAGGCACTTCCATGTACACAATTATAGACTTAACAGAATTAGCTCAAGAAAATTGCTAAGAAACAATAGCTACACAATAATAAAGAACAACAACAAAAAGCATGAAGAGTAGGAGTTGATTTCAGAAATGCAGCATAGTATATAAAATGTCCAATTCTAAGAAATTATAAGACATAAACATCAAAATACAATCTATTCACATGAGTAAAGAAGTCAATGCAAATTATCCTGAGGAAGCCTAAGGGTAAGCTTACAAGTAAATATGTTCAAATAACAAACATAAACCATGTCCAAAAGTACAGCAAAGTATGAAAATGATGTATTACCAATTACAGTTTATCAATCTAGAGACAGCAATGATTTTTACAAAACTAAATGAGAATTTGGGATTTGAAAGAATAACTGAAATGAAAATTGACTAGAGGTTATCATCAGTAGATTTGATGTTACAAGTGTAAAAAGAAAATCACCAAAATTGAAAATAGGTCAAATTATCTAGTTTGAAAAACAGGGTTTTTAAAAGGAAAAGTTTAGAAAAGAAAAGAATTTTTAAAAAATATCAGCTTTGGGGGCATGATTAGACCTACCACCATAGGCATAACAGGAATTCTAAAAAGAAAAAGGACTAGAAAAAGAAATATTTGAGTAAGTAATGCCTGGGATTTTCTAAAATTTGATGAAAAACATTAGTTAACACATCCAAAATTTCAACTAATTGTAACTTGGATGAACTCAATAACATCTATACCCAAATGCAACACAGTAACACTGTTGAAAGTCAGAAAGAGAATTTGAAAACAAGAGATATTCAACTCATCACATGCAAGGAATTCTCATCAACAAGGTGACTGGGCTGGGATTGTGGCTCAGCGGTAGAGCGCTCACCTAGCACGGGCGGGACCCGGGTTCGATCCTCAGTACCACATAAAAATAAAATGCATTGTGTTGTGTCCATCTACATCAAAAAAATAAATATTTAAAAATAAATAAATAAATAAATAAACAAGGTGACTTATCAGAAACCAGGAAGTCAGAAGGCAGTGGGTATATTTCAATTGTTGAAAGAAAAAGAATATCAATCAAAAATTCTATACTTCAGCAAAACTGTCATTTAAAAGTAAAGGATAAATTAAAACATACCCAAGTTCCCACTCTTTTATATGAAAGAGCACTTACTCTCTAACAGACCCTTTCTACAAAGATTATAGCCTCTATTTTAAGTTAATATGAATAGAAAATAGACAAGAACTCATATCCACATACAGATATGAAGAGCCACAAGAAGGTTACAATATAAATAAATAATAAAAGAATAAATAAAAAACAATATAAATGTAATTTGTTTGAAACACTTTTTTGTTTGATTTAAAAGAATACTGCATAAAAAATCATAAAATGATGTTTTGTACTTATATAAATATATAATTTAAATAAAAATAATAGAATAATGAGGAGAGATGGAACCAAGATATATTAGAGCAATTTTACATAAAATATTGAAAATGATTTTTTATTAGTTCAAAATAACTTTTTCTAAACTGTTTTAGTCAGTTTGTTTTTCCACCACTGTGACCANTATATATATATATATATATATATATATATATATATCTCAATGAGTTTATTTTCTTGGTAATTGTTTTATAAATTATTAATTATGGGATATAGAAATCTCCAAAATTTTCTATTTTGCCTCTTAATTCTGCTCTTGCTTGAAATATCTTTGAGTTCTTGAAATGCTTTTGAGTTCTGTTGAAATGTTTTTGAGTTGCAACTTTCTGATGTATGGACACTTTCAACATTATGAAATAGATATCTTTTGTCTTCAATATTTTCAATATTTAGATGGTATAGCTTTTTATGTCATTTTCTTTCGTCCTATCTTTTGATTTGATTTTAGTTTTTTTGAATTTATTTTTAAATTTTGTTTCTTTTATATAGCACACAATAGGACTGTGTCTTTTTTGTAAGTATGGCAGTCACTTAATATTATATCAACTAGTCTATTTTCATGTAATTATTAATACATTTAAATTTATATTTGAAAAATTACTGTTTGTTTTCAATGTTTTTTTGTTGTGTTTGGGAAGTTTTTTTTATTTTGTGATTTTGATATAGTTCTGACTTCAAATTATTGCATTTAAAATTAATATTGAATTAGAAAAAGTAGCACCTTTAAGTGTATCAAATTATAAATACATGACTGGAAAAAAATATAGGCAGGAAAATTAAATGTGATTTACTTCAAGGAGAAAAGTCAAAGATGAATAACATTTATATATACTTGCTAATATATGTACACATATAAACAAAAGAAGGTATTAGCTTTATAATTTAAAGGATATCATTTAAGTTGAGGGGAAATAAGTTTGGTCAAGAGAATAGAATATGTATAAAACTCACAGCTAAGAATATGTCACGTAAGGAGCCCTGGACGTATCAAAGTAGTTTGACCATAAAGCAATGTGATAAGAAAGGGCAGATGAAGAGACTTAAATCTTATGCTGAGTTTCATCATAAGTGCTTTTGTAACAAGTTTTCCAGGTTAGACATGAAAGGAAAAGAATACAAGTATAGCAATTCATGGACATTTGATTTCCTTAGAAGCATCCTGTAGTAGAGATAATCACACCGTGGCTTGTAAGGAACGAACCCTCCTGGGATCAGCAACTTTCTACACAACTACAGCCATCCTCCTTGAAATAAATGATCAGATTATGAGGATTTGTAACTAGTTAGCACTTCTTTTTAAAATAGAATATTTCAAACAAAACATATGCACATTAAAAAACAAATGACCTACTAGGCACCATGTTATATACCTGTATTTATATATACTTGGGATGCTGAGGTTAGAGAATCAGTTGAGCCCAGAAATTTGAGAGTCCAGGATGGGCAATATAGCAAGCCTTACCCTCAAAAAAAGAAAGAAATGAAAACAAAAGAAAGCATCCTCCTGTCTCTGGTCTCTCTCTCCAACACGTTGTTTGTTCTACCTCTCTGTCTTGAGCAGAGACTGGGATTCAAGTCTGCTGTGAGGTAGGCATTGCACATTTTTCATCAGAATGCACTTTGATGGCGTTTTCCAACCATCTCAATGTGAAACAAAGTTATGAATGAGTCTGAGAAACATGCTGTGGGAAGAAATGACTTCTTAAATTCATGCTAATGCAGAGGCAAGACCATGAAGTGGACTCGCTGGTGCATCCACTAAGGAGAGTACATGGTTCACAGAGCACAGGGAAGGAAAGGAGCCTTCAACATAAATAAATAGTGCTTTGTAAACTCAACTGGACATTAAAAAAACAAACGACCTACTGGGCACCATGTTATATACCTGTATTTACATATACTTGGGATGCTGAGGTTAGAGGATCAATTGAGCCCAGAAATTTGAGAGTCCAGGAAGGGCAACATAGTAAGCCTTACCCTCAAGTCTAGCAGACTTGGTCTGAATAAAAAATAAACTTCTTCTACATTAATCAATTTAGATTTAAGAGTTTATCTAAGATGGTTGCACAATCTTGCCTCTTCAGATACAAAAGCCAATTGTGCAAAATAATCTGCACAAGAGACTGTTAAATAAATACTTTTGCTCGGGACAAGGTATAGATCATCAAGGGCATTTTCAGTTAAGAGAATTTTATTTGGCCCAGCTACGCTAATGTTAAAATGCTAGTGAAGTGTATTTATATAAATTCTGAAGCATAGTTCTAATTCGAAAACAGAATTTTAGAAAACTTTTCTTTTTCTACAAAGTGTCAATCTAGTCATTTAAGGCTGTATTGTACCAACATTTAATAGGAGAACAAAAGATCACTACTTTTAATTTTGTACAACCTTCCTTATAAAAAAAATTAGATGTTTCCTTCATGAAGAAGAATGCAGAATGGAGGTGATATTCTTCACATTGTGGAGCATCACACAGGTCCCTCGTCTGGGTAAGTTCCAAGTTTGGACTAGGAGCTGGTCTGTTTGCTGTCAATAGCAGGGTGAAAGCAGAGCACAAGCCAGGAACTTCCTTCCCAGGGTTTCTAATGCCTGCCACTTCATCACACAATGTGTGGCATATGCTCTGTCTCCTTCCAGGAATGCTCAAGGGGTTAGTGTAATAGGAAAGTGAGTGTCAAAGGCCAACAGTGGGGGAGGTGATCCATAGCCATCAGCTATTTTACTATCAATTCTAGTTTCCTTAAGGGGTTTAAAACTGTCATTCTGTTCAAAGGTTTAAGAGCTTAAGGACAGCCTCAGGCAGCAAAAAGAGGGTGGATATTCCACTGTGGTATCATAATAGCACTTGTGTTATACTGTGTGCTGTATGCTGATGAATTTCTGGGTCTAGTGGGATAGGATTCCCAGTGTGGTAACTTTACAATTATTCCCAGACTTACCAGAGTAATAACATATAATTTTCAATATTTAGAAATGATCTTTTCTACCTTATATTGAGTTTTTATTTGTTTTTGTTTTAAATAAAAATAAAAGCAAATAGAATATTTTTGCATTTCTGAAGTGTCTTTACATTGCTTAGAAATTTTGAGAAAAATGAAGGTCTAAATATGAAGATAAATCAGACAGCCTAAGACACTATGAAATTTTATACTCTATAATTTTTTTTCTAAAGTAGTCATCTGTTGTAAATGTTCTTTCATACATAAGAATGGTTTTATGAATTGACTGAATAAAATACAACTACCTGAATATTTGCATTTGCTTTCAAGGAGTTTTATTATTTCAGATATACATTACTGTACACTTAAAGCTATATTTCCACTTGCATTTAATAATTTTAAATTCTAGGCATTAATAATGGCATACTTTCCTACTAGGTATCTACTTCTCTGACAAATAAGAAGGTTAAAAAAAGAAGGTGTATATTTCTAAATTAATTGTAGCTCATCTAAAAAAATAAAGATGAAAAAATTATGGAAAATGTTTCTCCATACTTGGTATTAATCTGTATGAATAAAGCAGAGTGATATTATAAACTTTTGTCTGAAAGTCTGTTTGTATGGGCTGCAGTGAGAGAAACATTTACACACAAAAGAAAGCATATAGAAAAGAGCTGTATCATTGAATGAAGCCATACAATAATGAATATTTGCAAAGATTCATGTATGCCTTTAATAGTAAGATTGAAATAAATTGGTTATTTATCCAACATAGCTATTAAAATGAAAAAAATAAAATAAAATCATACCAATCTTTCTTTTGTCTAAATTAAGCCAATATGCCTTAATTCTAATATAGTATTTCAAGAATACCTTTTTTGAAAACTCAATTATACTAATCATGTACATTTAATTTGGGTAACACAGTGGTAGTTCTATTGGAAAGAGAATTGGTTTTGTGTTGTAAAGTTTTTATTTCATAAACTTTCCTAAAACTCATACCTACTTAAAGCAAGCTACCTGAAGGAACAGCTCATGTGCAAACTCTCTAAGGGTATTTACCAGGAGTAAATATATGTGAGTAAATGCATACTAAGATTGAGCTTATCAAGTAAGAAAATTCAAAAACGAAACTGAAATAAAGTAAAAGATAGCTCATAAAAGTGTAAAAATTATTACACTTTTTATATGCCTTTTATCACCCAGGCACTAGACAAAGCCCTTTATATAAATAATCTCACTTAATCTTTACCCTGAGAATAGAGTGCCATTAGTTATATTTTACACTGCTTTTTATAAAGGACACTGTATTTGTAACAACACCTGTTACTTCTTTCTCATAGCCCTTTCTGTGGAATAGGTTATTGTCTCTTCATGAGGAATCTGAGAGACATGTAGCCAGACCTATTGATCCACAATTACTGCTCTTCAGAATAAGGCCTCTGAGTCACTTCCATGAATGTGAAATCCTGGTGGCCAAAAAGGTTTCTGTGGTTGCTCATCACATTGGATTTAGTGTTATTTCAACTTCTGGGTTCTAATTCTTCCCAAATCTTAAATTGTATACTTCATAATAATATTTTTAAAAATGAAGAAATAAATTGGAAAAGGCATATGTTCTTGTTGAACTCCAAGGATCTTTAGGGAAATATATGAATCAAGGGCAGAATAGAGTGGAGAGGGTCAAGGGATTGGGTTCCAGGCTCAGATTCCTTGGTCAGTACTTCCCCTGTGACCCTGAGAATAATTTACCTTGGTAAACTTCAATTTTAATGGAACCTACATCCTAGGGCTCCTGCAGGGAATAAAGTATTAACCTATTCAAAGAATTTAGATTAATACTAAGCCCAAGCAAGTTCTCAATAACTCTTAATGAATACTGTACATGTAAGCAGACATATCAGTAACTGTGTGTACCTTCTGCCCTAAAAGATAGTAGGAAAGAGTGCCTTACTAAACAATTGTTTTTATGTGATTAAAAATTTTAGTGTCTCCAAAGACAGCAAGAAGAAAACAAAAAGACAGACTAGAAAAAAATATTTTCAAATCATATATCTGATTAACTCTCTATGTTCAAATATGTTACCAAAAAAAAAAAAAAACCTCTTACAATTCTTCAATAGAAGAAAACCAACTCATTTTTTTTAAATAGGCAAACTATATAAACAGATACTTCACCAAAAAAATGCCTAAAGTAAACATAAAAATAATATTCAACATCAGTCACTAGGGAAATGCGTATGTAAATCACAATGAGACACCATTTAATACTCACTTAATTATAATGAAAAAAGGCAATAACCTATTTTGTCAAGGATGCAAAGAAACTGGAAACTTCATTTATTGCTTATATAAATGTAAAGTATTACAGTTTGCAAAACAGCTCAGCAGCTTGTTAAAAATTGAAACACAAACTTACCCCACAACCCAGAAATTCCACTCTTGAGATGTCTACCCAATAGAAACAATAGCATATATCCACCTAGAGATTGTATGTGACTGTTTATGATAGTCCCCAAAATTGAAATATATGTCCATAAAATGGTGATGGATAAACAGAATGTGATATATTCATACAAAGGGATGCTATACAGCAATACAAAACATCAAACTACTGATACATAATACAATATGGATGAACATCAAAAAAAATGTTTGGTGAAATAACACCCATGAAAAGACATCATATGCTTTCTGTATATGAGATCAGAAAAAAATCAAGGAGCTTTGTAGGGAGATGGAAATCTTTTTCACTGGATTGTAGTAATACTTGTATAACTCCATAACCTACTAAAATAAATCATCAAACCATGCATTTACTATGGGTGAATTTTACATAACAAATTGTACTACCAAAATGTGAAAACATAATAAAATTATACACAGGATATTATGAAAGCATTGGGGTATATCATTTCACTCTGCCAGGATTTTTGTACAAGATGGTGTCCAAAGTGAATCATGGATGGATAAGAATCTGCAACTAAAATAGAAGAAGAAAATCTATACAAGGAGGCAGCAAGAGCAAGAGCATGAAGGAGGCAGGGGAGGAGCAGAGATGGAGCACCAGGACCTTGTATATTTTGTTATCTACTGGAACTTCAGGTCTCTAGCTGTTAGGTGAATGGAGGGATGAGGGAAACCTATTTTTGTTTCCATTATATTCCATTTTGATATGAGTAAAACCTATTTTTTGTCAAAATTCCAATACATTCCATTTTGTCTCACTATCAATAGTGAAACAAAAATGAACATGACTCTGCCTTCAGATGACCCATTTTGCATAGTTTAGTACTGTCCAGCTGAAGGGACTCAGAGGACCAGTAGGTAGATACTTGTCATGAAAAGACTTTTTGACATTATAGCCACAACCTAATGAAGAGTTAAAACTCCATCTTGATTTTTATGACATTATTTTTGGAGTTGCACAATGGCTTTATTAAAATATTAAGAGTGATGGCTACAGGTATATTCACCTTATAGAAATTGTTTTTATTTTTTTAAGAATTTATAAACTCATGGTATGTACACTAATAGACTCTCTTTTTGTTTTCATTTTACATTTTATTTTAATTGATGAATAACAATTACTTATACTTGGGATTACAATGTTACACTACACTTTCTTATATCATCTTTCAAATAGTATTTTCTTGCTGCATGAATTACCTGAAGTCATAATTCAACATTATTTAGAGTTAAGCTAAAAATAACTCTTCAGCACAGTTTCTTTTGGTTCTAAACTTCCCTGTAATGGCATTATCATTTCGCTGAAGACCCCATGAGAGTTGATAGCCCACCAACAGCTTTGCACAACATTTGTTTTTATTGTCATTGTTAAATGTGCATCTAGTTTACCAATTGCTAAATACATATGGTTCACTGAATGCAATGGATTTTTATTGGAAACATTTAAATTTGAATGTGTAGAAAATTTCCTGCCTTTTTTTAAAAAAAAATAAGATGTAAGTACTTGTTAAAAGGCATAAGGTAACCGAAATATTTATTTCAATACTTTATAATGTGATAAACAAGACCTAAGCACCTTTTATGTATCATTTATGAAGCTGCAGGTTATGTCACAATACAGCAAAGATTTACTAGACTGAGTCAATTTGCCCACCTCTCTCCTGGTGTTTGGATGGAATGGAGGGGGTCAGGGATGCATAGATAGATACTCAACTCACAAAATATAAAGACTCCGTGCTACAGACACAAATACTAAAGTGTCATGGGGTCTACAGATGCAAGGCAGATTAATTCCTTAATAAATTGGGTCAAAGAAGGCATCTGCAGAAATGATATTTGAGTTGGGCCTTGAGCAATTAAGTAATTAGATGCTAAAATAAATATGCTCGGGGTGGGTGGGGGAAGTTAGGCTCAAGGAGCAACAATGGTGTAGTTTCCGTGAATATGCTTATGAAGATTTTAATTGGGACCTATATGTGCTCTAGTAGCATTTTCAGTCCCACTCATTCCCTTTTGTACTCATACTTATGTGCACACCCTCCTTTTCTTACTGCACTCACTGATTCAGTCAGAATGTTTTCTCTGGGAGCACTTTAGGCTTGCAAGCACAGCAAGCTAGAAGTGCTGAGTCTTAGTCCCAGGAATAGCCTTCCACCCTGAGTCACACACACTCCACATGGTCTCAGAGATCCCCCAGGGATTAAAAAGCATGCCATTTGAATCATCAGGAATGGCTACAAGTCTGGATTCAGATAGTATTGTCAATCAAAGTGTGTACCTTTGCACTCTCCAGCATGGTCATCTAGGGATATGCAGACTTCTTGCTTGAGGCTGTAGAGTTGCAGAGGAAATGATTCAAGATCCACTAATGGGAGTCATTATTTTTTAAGGTTTGTATTCAAACACTTGCATAGAGTCACATTGCGGTATTGAGTTAATATAGAAAATATCCTGATTCATGAGGAGCGAACATAGACCCTGATCAGGAATGAAGAAGTAGCAAAGATTCAAGATCAACTTCTAGGGCAATCCAACACAAAACACAATTGTTCAGATTATACACTACAATATAACACCATATCCCAGAGGTCACACACCACTCATGTGAAAGCCTGTGGCAGGCACGGAGGTGGAATTTCCAGACCTCCCGGATGAGTCCCCCTCAGTGGGGATATCCTTTCCCATATCAGCTCACATTGATTGTCTAGAAAAGAGCATGTACACTTTATCCATGGGTGCACCCATGTGCAGGCCAATTCCTTGTCCAACCAAGTGCCAGGCCTGTCCTGAAGTCAGTTCTCTAGTAGCTCCCGGGTAGACTCTGAGAATCCAATTTCTACTTCTATCTAAACTCTGAAGTACACACTGTTGTCTCATTTGAGGGAAGGACTTTCAATTCTGCTTGTCAGTGCTACTGAAGAGGATAGTCTAGAGTGTATGGAAATAGACGGAAGTGCAAGCACAAATGTACAAAATTTGTCAAGACAAATCTCAGCTGAGTATGGCTGTTTAGGGTATACAATGACATGTTAGTTTCTTACTCTACTTCTTGTATTTTATATGAAGAAATAATACCCTTTTGAAATTTATGCAAAAGAAACTTGTGGTGGGCAGAGATCCTTGTGCTATGTATTAGAGGTATTATTTGTATCACTTGAGTGGAAATTGTCAATATTTTCAGGCTCTTTTCCTGAAGACCCAGGAATTCTGTATTCTGTTTCCAGGTTATTTGCTAAATATGTGACCTTAGTAAGAAATAGATCTTATGAAATTTAGTTTTCATAATGGATACAATGCAATAGTATTTCTTCTGCTACCTACTTCATATATATGATATGGAAGGATTAAATGAAGTACAAGTATAGAAAGATGTGAACACCAGAATGCATCAAAATATTGGATAATGTTCTACAATTCTTAAAAGCAAATTCATTACTATGTCTGAGCCATAGCAAACACACAGTAACTATTTGTTACATTAGTGTCATTAATTCTGCAAATAAATTATGCAGAAAAGATTATTCCCCCCATAGAATTGCAACCAGTAATTAGAAACAGCAAGTTATCCTCTAGCAAGAGGTATCATAAATTGCCCCATTCACAAGTTCAAAGAAATTACAAAATATGCAACTTTGAAAATACAAACTATCCTTGATTTCTGCATTTCTAAGAAGAAAAATTTGGGTTGCATTGGAAATAGGAAATAGCAAGGAGAGAGAATTTTTCTGTGAACCAGATGGATCGTTTTTCAGCTCTCAGGAAATATTGTAACCAGCCACCATAAAAGCCTCTGGCTGAGATGTTTAAAGGTGAGCAGTTCCAGCCTTCAACCAGACAGCCTGGGGGAGGGGTGCGTAGCTGTGCAAAAGAACAGGGAGTCATGTGGTCCAACTGTAAAATAGAAAAATTGCATGTAATTATTTTACAAGCAGAGTGCGATGATGTGAAAGGAAGAACTAATGATGATGCACTCAGCTTGTTAGAAGCTTTTCCTTCTGGGGAGCTCAAGGTTACAAGAAGTGCTGCTCACTGGAATTTTTTTTCCTTCCTTTCCCCTGGATACATAATGCTACAATAAACCCTGCACAAAGGGGGTTAATGTTGCAAGAATGTTTTTTAAATAATTTCTGTGACCAAAGCCGGAGATAGAAGCCTGGCAATAATTCTTCCTGACTTCAAGCATCCTGTATTGATTGATTAATTATTCCACCAATGAACTAACAGGTATTGACCTTATCTGGTTGAGTAGCATTTAGCCAAAAGTCAGTAATCTACATCGATCACTTAATGGAACATCAAAGCTCAGCATTCTGACAGGTTTATGTCATTCAGCAAAAATCTGTCTATGTTTTGCTGATACCTTGACCTTTTGTATCAAACAGCCTTTACAGAAAACGAAAAGCAATGACAAAATTAAATTTTGGAAATAATGCTTTGTTATGTTAAAGGAAGTTCTTCTTGGTCTATTGCAAATAGCTTCTGCTAAGTTCCTATTGATGTTTTTTTTTTTTTTTTTTTCAATCTGAAAAGCAGTTTCTGCATGCTTGTGATACATGATATTCTGATGAAGCATAAAATTATCAAAACAATGAACACTGAGATAATTAACACTAGAACAGAGCTTCACAGAGATAATATTGAGAAAACGAGATTCTCTAGGGAGGGGTTCATGTAAAGAGCACTTGGTTTACTGATTCAGAATGGTTAAGGACCAAATGTTGTTTGTCCTTGTCCATTCTGACTGCCAGAATCCTGATTCAAAGATTAAGATAAAATCCACAGATCCCAACATCCACCTATATATTTCAATGATGGGAAGATATTATTATAAAAGTCATTTTCTAAGGATTTTCTAGACCAATATTTATAGTGTTAATTATATGCTTTAATGTATTTATGTACAATCAATATGAGCACATGCAATGGATTCTTATTATAATTCTTCCTCATTACAGAGCAATAATAACAGCCTTAATAAGTAAAGCCGAACTGTCAGTGACTAGAGTGATACATCACAAGTCCCCTGCATTAGGACCTTCCTCCAAAATCTGGCTTCAGAATTATCATCACAATGGCCAAGCAAAATCTGAACCCTCTATTTGGTGGACCCAATAGGCTTTTCCTCTCTAGGTGTGAAGACCAGCCATAAGTCATAGCTCCCCCACATTTCTATAAACTATAATATCCATGATTTGTTTAATACTAAAACAAACATTTCCCTTTACCAATAGTGATTTTCAATAAATGTTGAATATATTTCATAACTACTCTACCAACCATTGTTTATGATAAAACTGGTAAACATATTTTGGCCTGGGTTGTAATCATTCTGTCCATATTTATTAGTGACTCTGTGACCCTTTATAGGCCACCTGTCATCAGCTTCCTTATCTGCAAAATATGATTCTGGGCCTGGGAGAAATTTTGGTTCTATTCCTTTGTTCACATTCTATTAGGCTTGATTGAATGTTTATTAATAATTTATTTTAGAATTTGTTGATAAAGAAGTTTCCAGGAAGAAAAATAATATCCTCGAGTAGCTTTTCTTCTGAGTTAAAATGAAATCAGAAATCGTCTGAAAAAGGAAAGGTACTTCTCACAAACCTTAAGTGACCACATAGAGTGAGTTGAATGTTTACTAGATAATGTTAAATACTTTCTGCGATAAAAGTTGGTTTCATTTAAGAATCTGCTTTGCAAGTCATGTAGTGTCCCAGTCACAGAGAAAAAGAAGATGGGAGAAAGAAGGAAAAGAAAAAAAGAGAGAGAGGAATAGAGGTAAGTGACAAATAAATGAGAAGGAAAGGCAAGTGGGGAGGAAGGACAGGAGGAGAGGAAGTTATAAAACACGGGATCTTTGAGAAAGGAAGGTGAGCACAGGTTTTCACCTAGGACTTCCATCCATTTCTGCTTCACCAACAATGATGAAGTCAAATAATTATTGGAAGTCTTAAATGATATCTTTCATGTTAGAGCTATTTTCCCTTTAAATATGAAGTGATCGAATTAAATCAAAGTGGCTAAAAACAGTGCAGAATATCATTTGTTATGAATATGTAGAGTATATGGTGATTTCATTTTAAAGTGGTCCTTTGGCTGAAGCATACGTATTAACACTAATTATTGATTGACATTTTGCTTACTTGTTAGGGTTTTGTTTTAATTTTACACAAACTGGAGAACTTTGTCTCCTTATATATTTTGTTTCACAATATTCACTAGTCAATTGAACTTCCATTAATGCCAATTTATTTTCATAATATGCTTAGAGTCTTTGTATGCTATGGAGAAGATACAATGTTCACCAGAAGAAACAGCTGGTATTGCCTTTTCCAAAAGCAGTAACATTGAATCTCATAATTTGTAGGATAATACATATATTTTTGGAAAAAGAAATTATCAGAATAAATAGCTGACAAGGCATATCTTATCTGAGACAGTTGTGGAAACAAGTATATGTAACATTAGTTAGTATCATTGAATTAGGCAAACTCATACTAATTATTAAATTTCTACAAGTTCCAGACATTGAACTGAATAAGCAATCAGTCATCTACATAAAGTCAAATGAATAATGTACAAACCTTTACCTGACCTATGAGAAACATTACTTTTTTGTAGTTCTGTTATTTCCAAATGTTTTGTCTTAATAATTTTAATAATGTTAATGATTATTGAGGACACCAAAGATTTTTAGATTGTATCAATTTTTGTTAATTTATTAAAAGTAAACATTTTAAAATATTTAAACATTATTTCATTTAAATGATAATAATAAATATTTAGGTGATATACAAATAACAGCTTTAAGAAAAATAGTTATATTTTTCAAAAAAATGAACAATTGTATTGTTTTTAATTTATTCAAATTTATTTAATGAGTCTTAATTAAAGAAGCCTAGATTCTCACATCTGCATCTATATTCAATCTGTTGCAATATATTGTTTTGGTGGAGATAAATGAAGATCACATCTCACTCAAATTTTCAGAAGACCACCCAGGCGAGGTGGTACACACCTATAATCCCTATACTCGCAGCAGCTCTGGAGGCTGAGACAGGAGAATCAGTTCAAAGTTAGCCTCAGCTCAGACCCTGTCTTTAAATAAAATAGGGGTGGGAATGTGACTCAGTGGTCAAGTGTCCCTGAGTTGAATCACTGATAACAAAAAAAAAAAGAAAGAAAGAAAGAAAGAAAAGAAAAAAATGAACATTTCATAGATTTTTAATTATGGATATTATTTTTCATACTACAGCAAAACTCTGTAACTGATGTTTTTCTAAATATTAGGTGCAATGTGTAATATGTAACCAAATAAGTAAACATTTTTAATTCTGCCACATTAAAAGTATTTGCTCTATCTCGTATTGTGTATGGCAACATTACCCACAGTAATTTCTAATAGACTTCATTTTTTAGAATAGTTTTAGGTTCACAACAAAATTGAGGTAAAGTCACATAGTTCCTAAATATTCCCTGTCCCAACACATACACAGCCTCCCTAATTACCAACATTACACCTCAGAGTGAAGCATTTTTTTAGAATCAATGCATTTACATTGATATGATATTGTCACTTGAAGTCCACAGCTTGCATAGGGGTTTGCTCTTGGTGTTGTGCATGCCCTGGGTTTGAAAAAATTGTATGATAACATGCATCTACGATTATAGTGTCATACAGAATAATTTCACTGTAAAAATTATTTGTCTTCTGTTTATCTCTCCCACTCTATAATCCTGACAACCACTGATCTTTGTACTGTCCCCGTAGTTTTGTCTTTTCTGAAATATCATGTAACTGAAATAATACAGTATATAGCTTTTAAAATTGGTTTATTTCATTTAGTAATGTACATTTAAGCTTTCTTTGTGTCTTTTCCTGGCTTGAGAGCTCATTTCTCTTTAGCACTGAATAACATAATGTTGTCTGAAAGAATTAAAGTTTCTCCATTCACCTACTAAGAACATATTGGTTGCTTTCCTTTTAAAAAATTTATTTTAGTTATAGGTAGACACAATACCTTTATTTTATTTTTTATATAGTGCTGAGGATTGAACTCAGTGCCTCACACATGCTGGGTGAGCATTCTACCACTGAGCCACAACCTGAGCCCTGTTTTGGTCATTATGAACAAAGCTGTTTTTTGGATGGATATAAATTAGCTCACCTGGGCAAATTCTGTGGAGTGTAACTGTTGGATTAAACAGTCAGAATAAGCTTAGTTTTGTAAGAAATTGCCAAAATGTCTTGCAAACTGGCTGTGCCACTGTGCATTCCTACCAGCAGTGAATGAGATTTTATTGCTTGATCCTTACCAACATTTGTCATTTGCAGTGTTTCAGATAATTATGAAGCATGTAATGGTCATTCATCCTTGCTTTGGTTAGCAGCCCCTAATGACATATGTGGAGCATATGATGTTGAGCATCTATCCATATACCTACTTGTCATCTGTATATTTTCTTTGCTCAAGTGCATAAATCATTTTTTTTACATCAGGATTTGCCATTAATAAGCTACTAGTTCCCTGAATCATGCTGATATTCCAAATGTTTACACAATTTATTATACAATACGAAAATTTCACATTCCTTAATATCACTACTAATCTTATCAAAAAGTTCTCAAGTATTGTCAGGTTCGTCATGGCAAATACAAGACTCTCAACATTCTAATTTCCCCTTGAATGTTCAAATATTATCATTGACAATATACACTGTCAGTTGTTTTCCCTTGACAGTATCATTTCATTCAATTTCTCAAAACTATGTGTCAAATACCCAAATCTGAATAACCATAGTTTGTCACTCATTCTTTAAAGTGAAATGATGCTTAGGAAAAAATGAGAAGTAAAAAAGCACATAGTTCAGCTTGTGCTCAAATACCTGTATAGGTGCTTTGCCCTTAAGAGAACTAGTGTACTTCTGAACGTGGCACAAATACTTTATGCATGCTTCCCACTTTTTCATTCAGAGAAATAAAAAGACATACTAAAAGGCCAAGTTTCAACTAAACTAATAACTGTGATTTATCATTAGTAAGTTGAAATGACCATACAAAATATTAGTATGCGACAGTGGAATGAACACAGACTGTGGTAGTTTCATGCAGCATCTTTGATTTGTGCTAACAGGACATGAGTTTTACTCACCATCAATTTTGTGCCACACAAAGGCAAATGATATTTTAGTATTATCCTACAAATACTTTTGAATTTAGGCCTGTGTCTGTGGCTCACACCAGTAATCCCAGAATCTTCGGAGGCTGAGTTAGGAGGATCCTGAATTCAAAAACCAGCCTCAGCAACTTAGCAAGGCCTAAACAACTTAGCAAGACCATGTCTCTAAACAAAATTTTTAAAGGGCTTGGGATGTGGCTTAGTAATTAAGTGGCCCTGGGTTCAATCCCTAGTACCAAAAAAAAAAAAAGGTTTTAATTTTGGGCCACATAAGAGTCTCAAGATCCTCAGAGTTTCATAAACCACTCTTTAGAAACTGTTGCTGCTGTGTTTTTAACTATTGATCACAGAAGTCTTGAAGAATTGCTGAAATGTATATATTCTCATTCTAGACAAAATTGTTTTATGATTTCATGGACAAAAATTGGCTATCTATAGGCAACTGGCCCTTAGTTAATATACTACCTAAGAGGCATGAATTTTATTAGGCAGCCATGTAGGGATAGATTTTTCTATCACAAAACTGAGAAGGCTTAAAACTTAAGAGCCAATTCTCAACTAAAAGATTCTGATGTCCAGATAAAATTAAATGAAAGAAACAAAGAATGCTATTTAAATAATATTTTTTTAAACCAAGGTTTAGAAACACAAATTTCAAAATCCCTAGTTCTATCCCTTAAATTTCTTCCTTATTAAGAAAATTAAAATAATTTTTTAGTAAAAATTGTTTATATTTGATGTGAATGACCTTCAATGAACTGGTTGGAGGCTCATTTCCCAGGCGTCAGTTTTATTTCCCCCACTGCATAGACAAGGAGCATAAATAAAGACTTTCTGCACTTGAGCCTATCACTGCCAGTTGATGAAGTCAGAAGAGCATTCCATTTAGTACTTAGCCTAAAGTAACAAGTTTCAGGGGTACACATGGAAGAGTAGCTAAGCTGATGCTCTTCACTGGGACTGGATAAAATTGTAGGCCATTACTAATATCTGAAAAAATTTAAAAACTGTCAGTCTGGTACCTGTCTTACTCATACAAACAGAGACACATAGCCCACCTTAATAGATGCATTATCTGAGAAAAGTTAAAGTAGCTTTTTAGTACCTTGCTTCACATAAACTGGGCCTTATGTATAGAAAGTTACTTTACACGGATAATAAACCTAAAGTAAAATGGTTATTTCTGGCAGCTAATTTACTGTTATAGTTTATAGAGGTGCCTTCTTCATAATGGTACCTTCTGATTCTACTTTCCCTGAGTTCAGTAATCAGTGTCAATTACTGCTGGTTTCCATAGAAACCAGACAACTAACAGTTTTTAAATCTTCATTCATGATCTAGTTTTACAAATAATGTAGACTTTGGAATGACTGCTTTCCTGAAGACAAAATGCTAGAAGCAGATACCAATAAATTTAACCCCTTCAAATGATGACTAAAGTTTTGTGCATAGTTTTCACTAACAATAGACGCACATATTTAAACACAGGGATCTATAGTTCAAACAGCAAGAAGGGATTAAGCCACATTCCCCTAAAGGGATGTACAGATTATATAAGCTGATTTAGTACTTAGCCTAAAGTAACAAATTTCAGGGGTAGACATGGAAGCAGCTGATGAGCAGTCAGGGACTGAATTGCTGGTACATTATTTATAGTTTGTCTGGAGTTTATTGTATAGCATCTTCAGACTTCTCTAATATTCTTATACATCTTTTCCCTTGCATTACTATTCTTTGCATATAGCACTAAAAGGTAACTTTCATATTTGTGGAAAGTTTAGATTTTTTTTTAAGAATGCTTGTCACTTTAAAAGACTTTGTACAACCCTCCTCCCAGCAATAATGGAGACAGAGAAGCAATAATAAGGCTAACCTAATATCATTGATTACATGGTTTTAAAATACATTCACGCTTTTAGGTAGAGATGACCATTATATAAATAATTGCTTATTAAGATGGTTTAGAACCTTTGTTATATCTAATGTAAATTTAACATTGGGGAATTCTTCAAGTACTTGTATTCTTTATGCATGATACGGTTGTGCAAGGATAATGCATTAACATTACTTTCATAGTACTTACTGAATAACTTAGTAATTAAAATACAATTACAAAGAACAGTACAAATCAGAGACCCATTAATTAAAGTGTCTTGTGTGATCTGGGGGGTTGTTTTTGTTATCTCTATAACTTCCTTTAAACCATTTGCCAGACTCTAATTTTGTTTTGTCAGCATTGCCTCCCATTACTGAGATCGTAGCCATAGAATTAGATTTTCATATTATCTCTCACTTTCACATGAAGTAGCAAAGCACTAATCTTCCTCTCAAGCCATTCAAGGGTGTTTGGGGTAACATGTCAGCTGGTTGTGAGGAGCGCTAGAAAGGTGGAAGCACATTAGTTTTTGACTCTGATATCTACATGTGTTTTGCCTTGAGTAAGAGCAAAGCATCTTTGCCCCTCTTTTCTTAAGCACTCTTGCTACCTCTCCCATCTAGAACCAAAGCTGCAGGGGGTCCGCTGATATAATGGCATTTTATACTTTGTTGCAGGATATAATTTACTGTCATCAAATGTGCTCCATCTAGACACTAAAGTTAAACCAAACTTCACTTACCATTAGAGCAGATTATGTCTCTCTTTGTAGGTTTGGTTTCAAGTAAAATGTTTGCATAGCTGTCATGTGCCTCAGTGGGGATATTTGTCCCACGTTTGTTAATGTCAGGAGTTTGCCGTAGATTCAGCTCACTGCTATCTAGCTTTTCAAAAGCAAGTTTAAAAAACCCAGCAGGGCCCAGCTGAAATATTTTCTTTGAATACAGCCAAGCTGCAGGCATAAAACACAATAGTAAAATACACAATGGAACAAAGTAAAAGGCCTTTATAACAGATGTTTGTCATACCACTCCAAGTATTTCATAACATCCTCTACTGTTTTTCTCAATTGACATCATATCGGTCTCAGTTAATGAAAAGAGACATGGAGCATATTGCATCAAATAGATGCTGGACAGGAAAGAGAAAATGGATCATGAATCCAGGCCCCCTAGCTAAAGCAGTCAAACCTCTGAATAGCAAAAGGACTAATGCGCTTTAGCTGTTCTCCCTTCCAGCCACAAACCCAAGAGCAATACTCAAAGTGTTTTCTTTTCTAGGCTGCTCACTAACCCCCCTACCCACCCCACCCCACCGTGAAAGCCAGTCAGCAAGGATCAAAAACATTTCCTTTTAAATGAATCATGGCAATCCAATAAAGATGCAACACGCAGATTATGTTCAAATCAATGACAGAACCATAGCTGGTATCAGCAGGCCTCAAGGAACAAAAATTGCTCACAGTGAGGGGGTGTCCATCCAATAATGAGATATAGGGCTAAACACAGGGCACATGCTATGCTCTGGGCGAAATCCCTCAAGCTTTTACAGTTCTGGTTTCTTTAAGTAAATTTGGGGTGTTGTAGTATTGTCCTCATTCATGTCCTCCCCAGATGGGCCGTGACAGCTTAGCTTAGCTTTCCTATGGGGGGCCTTCAATGACAGTTACATATCCACAAAACACAGGCAGAGCAACTGTAATGCTGATGTTTAGAAATAAATGTGAAACCAAGTAGGGAATAGGATTAATTTCAAAGAAGCTTTTACTATGCAGGAACATTTAGAACCCTAAAAAGCAAATTGCAGGGAAGTTCTTAAGCATCAGAACACTTGCCATCAGCTGTCAATAGATGTTATGTGCTACTCACTTCAAATATTTGGGAGAAAAGGAATCTTTTTCTTTTTGGAGAGAGAGAGAGAGAGAGAGAAGAGAGAGAGAGAGAGAAACAGAATTCTTGGAGTTTTGTATGACTACATATCTACCATACATTCTCATTGTTCAAATTATCTTGGAAAAACATTTTATTGGTTTCAAAGTATGTAATAGCATTTGCAGACTTCTCTAATATTCTTATACATCTTTTCCCTTGCATTATTATTCTTTTCATGTAGCACTAAAAGGTAACTTTCATATTGGTATGAAAAGGATGCAAATGACGACAGTAGGATCAGCATGCTTCTGTAAGGATAAAAGACGGGCCAAGCATCAATCATCAGACTCACAGAATATCTTCAGAAGACCTAGGTTTCCTTACCAGAGTTGCACCAACTAATTGTAATCCCTCAGACAGGTCATTTATGCTCCCAGAGTGCTACTTTCCTCAGCGACCACATCTCTTCATCTCTGATTTTCCATTTTCAAAACTGAGAGTGTGCTTCTAATTAAGAGAAAAGCAATCCCAAGTCTTTCATAGTTAATCAAAAGAAAGTTTATGGCCTTCAGCCCCTTTCAAGAGCATTTCATGTGCTATATAAAGATTTGACAACAGTTGATCTACCATGGGCTATTTTTCTCCTTTCATATTAAAGAAATTATATGACTATGAGTCACCTTATTTAATCCATTACCTGCTAATAGCCTCCTTTATGATTAGCCTAAAGGTCTAAAATAATAACGAATAATCAGCTGCTTATTACGAAGCTATCTGCTGCCAAAGACACTCCTACTTCCTCTAAATTCAACAGCCCATTGTATTTCATGGTCATATTCCCAGGGTTTGCTGATCTCTGTGAGCAGTCAGGGCATATGGCACAGTTATCCTCTCTGGGAGAATAGAACCAATTTATTCCAAATAGAAAGGACTTATCAGATCTAGACAGATCATTAAAACACCTGTAAGATAATTTCAATTCACAGCGATAATAAAATAGCAAACAAATTTCCCTCTCCTGAAAAATGATAAATCACTGTATTGCTCGAATGAACTTTGCCTTATCTGATTTGTTTTAAAAATGATAAATATATCCCCATATATTTGAATGAAACTCAGGAATCACCACCTACCTAATTGAATAAGAGCTTATACGGTTCAAAGAGATAAGGACACACTAAACAAATGAGAATATTTTACTCTGCAAGAGTAGATGTAAAATTCACCTCTCAAGAATATAGAGTGAAACATGGATATTCAAAATGGATAAAGTATCAAAATTGAAGTGAAATTATTAAAAACTGCCTTCATGAATAAAATTAGCATGAAATCTCAATTTTCATATTTGCAATTATTCTAACTAATTTTTATGACTCCCTTGTACAATTATTGATTGATTGCCAAGTTCCTTGTAGTTTACAGTGAAATCTTTTGTCAGTAAACACTTTTCTTTTCATGATCTTGGTATTTCCACTGTCAACTGTTAGATGTTGCATGGCTTTGATTTTTATCTTTTCAGAGAAAAAAAGAACTCTTTCAGCTCCACATTTCTTTTTCAGTTCTTGTTGTCAGTATTTAGGTGGCTTCCTGTCTAATTTTTGTCTCCTCTAGTGCACTGCTCTTTCCCACATTCTGACTGCACTCAAATTAAGATCCTGCCTTACTTTTAAATCTTTGTCATTATTTCCATTTTCTACTCTCTCTTCAATTCTTCTCAAAGGAACTACCCTGAGTCCTTCTCTGACAGCTTGTAGACAAATGTTTGACTTTGTAATCCTTCTTCTAACTCATCATTCCCCCATAAGCAGGAGGAAATCCAAAAACTCCTGGAGATTTAACACAGAACAGCTTTGTTTCTTTAGGTAAGCAGAGAATGAGTTTCCAATTGATTTTCATGAACAATGACATAAATAACATTTGGAATCAGGGATTCTTGTTATAGTGTCTTGAGATACAAAAATAGAATTTTTCTTTGGCCCAAGAGTGGTAGATAATTGCTTCATTCCATATCTGGAGATCTTTCAAAACAAAACAGAATTTCTCCATCTGGAATGGCTAAATGATGGCACATGATATCAATGAATCCTTTTCAGTTTGTGATTATATCCCTTGGTCTCTTCATTTTAAGAGAAGTAAGGGAAAGAAAAGAAAAAGTAATGAGTTGAATAAAATGTAGATCTGAACAAACTAAATCATACATGTTGCTGTACTCAAATAGAGGGTCAGTTCAGAATCACAACAGAATGTTTTTGAAAACATAATTGAGAAAATGACACTCCCTAGCTCAAAATGCTCCAAGGACTAAGTTATAGTAATTAGAATAAAATTTGAATCTCTTATTAGGATCAACAAAGTTCCTTATTATTTGGCCAGTATCTCAAATTTCATTATCTCTCTACCTTATAACCCTAAACTCTACCCTATAACCCCTAATCCTAACCCATAGACTCTTTAATCCTTCATTTTTTATAACATAGTAGAAAATAGCTCATACCACAAAAAAAGTATATTCAAATTACTTATTAAATAAACAAAACTAATTCATTTTAAGAATAAAATAATGTATGAAGAGTACTTCTCAGAGTGCCTCACAATAAAGTCTCAAAAATAATTATCTCCTCTTACTATTACATAACTTTTCATTAGACTTCCAACTTCCTCAGAGTAAAGGCCCATATTTTTGGCTCATTATGCTATGCTATCCTCAGCACCTAGGACAGTTCCTGACTCATAAGAAGAGTCAATGATCACCTTAATAATATTCCTAGTTCAATCAACAAATGTGTGAAACTAAGCAAACATTTAAATACACTTTATAGAGTATTATTGCTGACTTAGATTAAAATTCAATGCTAAATGCAGTAGAAGAAGCAGAGATAAAAGGCAATAGATTCTGCCCCTACAGAGCTCAAAAGACTGCTGAGAACAAATTGTCTGGTGTGGAAAAAAGATAATGCATATTCTAAATTTGGACAACATGGAGGATACTATAACTGAATGGAGAAAGAAAAATGAAGTGGATATTGATTTATAATGTAAATAAGGGGGAGTATTTTATGGTCCATAGATAACATTCACATTTTAAGTAAATCTCTAATCATGGTTTAATTAAGACAAATGCACAATTTTAACAATTTTTGGTGCAGTTATTATCATATACAAAAAAAAAAAACATTTTCACTAAACTTTTGTCAACAGTAGGTGCAAATAACACAGGCACCAGAAATTTCCCCGATTAAGCTTAAAAAAACAGATTTCCAGATCATGAGTATTGTTAGTTACAATGTACAATGGAAGATATAGGACTATATGAGAAACAATGGTGATTTTTAAGGCACCCAGGAACTTGATGTAGATATTATCACCCATGGAAAGATGGAGAGATTCTTACAGAATTGTTGGTGCTTTTTTTATTTTTTAAAGCATTTCAGATCAGTTTATGGCACAATAATGCATCCTATCTTTCAAACTCCATGTGCTGAATTCCTCATTTTGAAACAGAATAAATCTGCAAAATTATACCAGAAGCATGCATCAAAGTTTCTTTCAAGTGTAATGAAGCAAATAGATTTGCCTTGTAATTATCAAATTTGCTTTTCTAAGTGCCTAAAACTTAAGGAATCCTTTCTACATGAATCATCTACTTTTGAAAACAAGAATAATTTTTTATAAAATCAGGATATATTAATTAAAGTGTTTTTATTAAATGTGTTTTCCAGCTCATTATTACAATATTTTTCAATTAGTTCTCTTTCAATTTTCATATTAAATCATATTTATTCAGTAAATATAAATTATAAATATATTCACTGGACCTGAATTTAACTGACTCCTTTAACTAACTTGGATTTGGCATTTTTCCATAGGTAAGTAACTAAGTCCCCATTTCTTATAGTTCAATTTTAGTGGTTAATTGGTCATTAATATAAAATAGCATAGTACTTTTTAAAAAGAGGATTTTACGTTTTTTTCTTATATAACTCATTTTTCTTTTGAATGATTCTTAACATTTGATATCATATTCCTATAATTGGTTCCACCAAAAGTGCATTCTGAAATCTAGAACGATGAAAAAAATTATTCTAGGAAGCATTATTGGGTCCCTGTTTTACCCTAACTTTGTAGGACAAAAGTGTAGATCCTGTATCATGGTGATTGCGATTACAGTGAGAGGCCATGAGGTTTCCAACACAGTTCAGATGGGCAGGCGGAGTCATGCACTTCCTGTTAAAATAATTGAACCCAAATAAATTTTTCTTTTTTTATTATCTGAACTTTGTTAAGAATTCACCTTACTAAAATAAAGAAGGCTGCATTTTGACATGAATGATTCATGCTTTAAAAAAGAAATGAGACAACTCCTGCAGACCCTCTTAGGGTCCCAAACTCACATTAATTAAAATTAGAGATTTATAAACATTTTCTGTAATAATCAAAATACTGGTCCCAAATATACTTCTCATTTCCTAAACCTTGAAAACTGAATCCTGAAAGGAACACTAGGTTGTCTTCTTTTCTTGGTCCCTGCTTGCTGACACATCCCTGTTAACTGTTCTCACACTCCCTTTGGAACCAGAGGGTTCAGAGAAGTTAGGAGAGAGGGTGGGTCTGGCTGGACTTGATGAGTTTTGACTTTCAGTTCTGAAGATGTTTAGAGTGGCATTATTTAATGGGGTGCTTTTGAGGCTCTTTGTAGATTCTCTATTAAAACTCTCCAGCATTTTCTCTGCTCAAGATGGGTACTTCCACAGATCTGGTACTGTTTCTACTGAATCTTCCTTGACTCTTGCAGATCTTATGGGAAAAGAATCCAAGTTGACTTCATCATGGTTGTCTCTGCAGTTTTACCCACATCTGCACAGGGAATAGTCATGCTTCTTGACTCAACAAATTGGGAACCATTCCCAACACTACAGTACTTACTGTCCTCACTCTCATAACAAAGTAATTAAATCAACCCTTCCATTGTTGGCCTGGGTAGACACCATCTTCTGTCTCCCTGATTTCCCCAGAGATACTTCAAAGTCCCTCCCTGAATTTGGAGAGCTAGTATGACCACACCCCATGCCTTTTCTAAGCTTGGAGCATGAGAAGCCTCACTGCAGTATGACTGCTCTTGCTAAAGAAGTCTGTCCCTGTCTCCTTTCTCACAAAATCCTCTTTCTTTATTTTAAAGACATTGTTTTTAATCTCACTAAGAGTACCAGAGTTACAGAACAAAATACCTTTTCATTCCTTTTAAAAGCTCTGAATATTTAAATGGGAGGTGGCCTGGGGGATGTTCTTGTCTCAAAACACGTTGGTATCTTGAGATCTCTTACACTATAATCCCAAATGAAATAAAAGCCAGTCTTCATCATGAGTTAGAAATTGTACAGATATTATATACATGACAAAGAGGAAGAAAAAGAAAATAATAAATTTGTATATGTAACACTTTCTATAAATAATATTTCAGCTTTTCAACATGAAATATGTCTTTGTAGTATTAGTTAGTACCTCTGCATTGTCTACATAACATTGGATCAATTTTTCAGCTTTCTCCATAGTGATTTGCACTCGAAGGGAAAGGATATTAAGCATACTAAGCTTTGGGGCTGCCACCAAGGTTATTTATTTTCAATTATGTATAAAGAGACAGCATAATGCTGTGTTGTGAATTAAATGGCTTCAATTCTCCATTAAGTGTGAATTCAAAGCTCAAATGTAGATATAACCAGCCATGATAGAGGTGGAATCCAACAGGGGTCCTGCCAATAAAAGGATTTATTTTAAATACCCTCATATTCAACTCATACTCTCCCTTCATTTTTTTATAGTAAGTACTGACAATTATAATTAAGAATTAAATGTGCTAAGACCAGGAAATGCACAAAAATAAATTGAGGTGTCATCAAAACATTTATTATAGCCTGTAATTACATATTTATTTGATAATTCTTTTATTTTCTGGTTGCATCACCAAAATGTATATGCAAAGAGAACAAATACCTTATCCTTCTTATTCTTTATGTGTTTCCCAGTGACTAGAAAAATAATGTCTAGGACATAATAAACATTTTGTAATTATTTGATGGATTGAAAAATGAATGAGTAAATTAACAGAAAACTAAATCTTTTAAATGAACATTTTTCATTATAATTAATTCCCAGAATTTTTTTTAAAAAAAATAAATTTCACTATGAATGAAAGATGTAAAAGTAACTAGAGGCAATTAAAACAAAACCATCTATCACATTAGCTGAAAGTGAAATTTATAAAATATTAACATCACAGATCAGGCTATTCGAATCTTTAGGCTGCTGTCATACAACAATAACACAGGTGGCTGAAAACAAAAGAACTTTGTTCTCTTTGAGTCCTGAAGGCTAGAAAAGCAAAATTGAGTTGTTGGCAGGGTAGTGCTTCTGGAAGTACTGAAGGAGGACCTGTTCCATGCCTGTCCCCTAACTTCTGGGAGCTTCCAGCAGATCTGCAGGTTACCTGTGGTGCACAGCTCCCAAATCTGCCTCTACCTTCACAGTGCCTGTCTCTGTGTCTCAAATCTCATCTGATTTCTTATAAGGACATTGTTCATTAGATTTAGAGCCCACTCAAACTCCAGACTGATCAAATCTTGAGATCCTTCACTTAATTACATCTGTTAAGTCTATTTCCAATGAGGTTGTATTCATATATGTCAGGATAAGGAATTGGAAATATTTTGGGGAGAGACACAATTCAACCCACCACAGTAACTTTAAGGAATTGGCTAATGGAAGCCAATATTAATCCTTTTCAGAACTAAAAATTCAGATACACTCACCTTATATGCCTGTGTTGGCCTCTGAACCAGATTCTCTGGTTCTTCCATTCATTCAGATGCACTCCAAATCCCAGACTACCGTGGTTTGATACTTCTTTTTAGATTGGATTCCTGCCTGGAAATTCTTGCCATACTGACCACCTTGAAGAATGGCCACCTATATTCCCAGTCCCCAAGTGTAGATTCCTGCCTGCTGCTAAGGAGGTCCTACTTACTTTGGGAGCTCTATCACCCTCTCTCACATCCTCTCCAAATTACAACAGAAGCTTGGACACTGAGCTTTGATTGTCTTCAGCCTTCTTTGTCACCACAACTTATGGTTCACACGGGGTATTCAAATCCTGTCTGCCCTGTGTTATCAGGGAAACCATCCAACTGTATAAATTCAGCTCATCAGAAAGTACCATCCTGCTCTGATATTTCTTTTTCATGGAGCTATGAAGTTGCCTGAAATTCAACATTGAAGGGTTTGATCCTCAAATGCCTTCTTAGAAAGAATTGCTCATGCTAGATTGCATTATGTCACTAGAGGGGAAAGAGCTGGATGTCCTTGTGGAGTGCCATGAGGAATAAGGGCCAGCATAAACCTGGGACCAGCAAGGCCAGAGTGTGTGTGTGGGAGCGGGGGTTCAGAGGAAGAAATGCTTCTTTCATGTATTTCCTAAAGTTATCCCACATTCAGTCCAGTAACTCTCACTAGTAATTTTTATTGCCTTTTCCTCCAGATATCTCAACCTGATGATGAATGTTCAGAGGCAAAACATCACATTTTCCCCAAAATGTAATTAATATTATTTTACTTCAAGAATCTTATTGCAAGCCCTTTAAATTTTGAGATAATAAACATTGTTCTAACATATAATTATTTGAGGCTTGTGATAAATAGTTCTTCTAATAGGCATGGAATGCAATTAGAAATGGAAAGACACATTTTCTTCTACATTATATACTCAGTCAAAAAGAGGATACCTGGCTTTTTATCCCAAGCAAGTCATTATTGCTTTGTGAACTCAAAACTGTCATAAACTTAGCTTCCTCTACCTATATAAACTAGCGAAAGAATTAGATTGACTCAAATTCTAAAAAGTTATAATTAAAGTCTTTGCACAGGATTCAGTATTATTTAAAAAATTAGAAAACTGCAATAAAAATCTACTGGCTCTGGCAGTAGCAGATATTAGTGACACTTACGGCTAGGTTCACATTCGCTTCTGTGATGTACATGCATCACCAAACTGAAACAAGGGCCTTGCATTCATTAAAGTGAAAGCAGAGATCACAATTCTGGTGGTCTTTCAGATTTCAAAAAGAAAAGTTCATATTATATCCAAATTTTCATCATCTCTTGAAAAATAAGAAACTCTGCGTTACTGAGCATGCAAGTCCTCGAGGCATTGAAAAACTGGAGCTGAAAGCAGTTGCACACTTTAGTTAGCTCTTGGGGTTTCCAGCTTGCCTTAGCCCTACTACTCCCTCTTATTTCCCTGAAACTGAGGCCAAAAATCAGTTTATGCCTGTTCTGTTTTTCCTATACTAAGTATGTTTGGGGGTATTTAAAACATAAACCTGTCTCTTAGAAGAATAGAAATTCGCAACTTGTGTGACATATCTAAGACTCCCACTAAATGAATGTATGTCTGTATTGATTGCCAGAGAATGGAGCTTGGTAGAATTGGGAGCCTCTGCTCTCAGCAAGAGCTACTGAATTGTGAACTTCTCAAGTGTCAGGAACTGTGACTCAAGGATTATTGTGTTAACAAATTCTAAACACAAGGACCTCAATAACATTATGGAAAAAACAGTGCAGAACTAGAAAATAGTAATGAGTCTTTCCATCATAGTTTCCTCTCCAAGCTAAGTTTCTCCCCATTATTTGCTCCATGACTTGCACAACAGTGTAAAGTACTCAATGGTACTTTGGAACTATACCTTGTACTATGTGCTTACCTTTGTGCTACTTTGAGATTGACTACTCTCTTCCATGTTGGAAAAGACTAAGTCCATATCTTTTGTGCAAACTGTGTAAAAGTCCATTTAGGCTTCTGCAAACTTGAAATATCAGGCAGGATTGATCTGCTTGCAATGCAATACCTCAAGCTGACCAAGGATAAAATTTCACAGATGAAAAACAAATCAGATCAATTTTCATCTGCTCCTCAGCTAAATCATGCTAATAACCATCTTTTCATACTCTTTCAATCCCTCAACTGTTTTTGAGATTTGTGCATGCCAGGGCAGAAGTTTAAATTCTACAATCACCACTCAAAAATGAAGCTCATTCCCCCACCCAACATCAGAAAGGAAAAAGGTGGGAAGAGGAAAACAATGAGGGTGTAACTTGTTGGGACCACTGGATACTGTGTAATCAGCTTCTCAGTATCATCAAAGTAAGGAAGTCTTTTGTAGAGATCTACATCTGTAGAGATCTACTCTTATGAAGTTCTGAAGCCTTTCAGACAGCAGCAATTTGCTGGTGCAAATTGTTTGATAAAGTAAGACAGTTGTCTAAATATACTATTTTAATGATTTAGATAGCCTATTCTTCCACTGATGGAGAGAATATTGGTCTCATCAATTGAAACAACATAGGTCAAAAACCATAGTTTTAAAAAACCGCTGAAATGGTCTCTGACTTCATCAATATTTCCTTAACCTTTGCTGGGAAATCTATATAATTCATCATGACCTACGGAGTTTTTATTAGAGTCAACCATCACCTTGAAACCTCAGATACCTGAGATATACCTGACTTTCTTTCCTACTAATTCTAAATAAACTTTCCTGATAAGAGAGAAATTATAAACTTGATCAATACTTGTTTTGATAATTAAAAAATTATATCTTTGCTCACAAATTCCTCACTCAAACATCAACTATTTCCAGTAGCCATACTTTGGTTCACTACTCCTTATGCTAATTTTAATTGTTCTGTGTCAACTCGAAATTTTAAAAAATACATTTTTTAAAATGTAATTTTTCAAAAACAGTAAACAAATATTAAACTCTAGCTATGTATGTGTGGAGGTGATTACAGGTAACATCTGCAATTTTGACATGGAAAAATAAGTTGGGTTGGTAGATGGCTAGACTGTCAATGAATATTTAGGTGATAAAATAAAGCAAATGTTAATTGCCAAACCTAGGTAGTGGACAAATATGTGTGTACTGTACAATTCTTTCAACTTTTTTTTAATATATATGTTTAGTTGTAGATGGACATATACCTTTATTTATTTGTTATTTTTTATGTAGTGCAGAGGATCTAACCCATTGCCTCACACATGCTAGGCAAGCACTCTCACTGGGCTACAGCTCCAGGCCCTTGTTTGTTTTATATGTTTAATTTTTTCACAATAAAATTTAAAATGTGGAGAGAAGTTCAGCTGTGATAGTATTATTTTTTCTCTTCCTGGAAGTATAATATTTAAAATATTTAAAAAGCAAAGCAGTATTTGTGCTCACCAATCAGCACAAATGCTCTCAGTAAACAAGAGACAAGCCATATTTCTGCATGGAATCATCACTATTAATGGCTCTGAAATTTAGGAACTTCAATTCAGAAATATATTTAGGAGAGGTACGAGATTCTGACCTGTAAGAGCTGCTCCTTTTATGGAATGTAGAGATCTACAGACTCAGGCTCAAAACATAATTCACGTAACATGAGAAGAAAAATTCTCTTGTTTTTAACAAATTTGTGTTTCCTCCTGAGCCCACAACTGCATAGCAAAAGAGAAACATAACTTTTCATTAAGTTTTAAACTATATTGTGGTCTGATGGATTAAGAGATTCTTTCAGGATAATAATAATTTTTCTTAAAAAAATAATATTTTGCCTCATATTTCTCTTCTTCTCTCCATCTCCCTGGCTTCTCTTATGACATCTGAAAATATCTGGCACAGGGAGGGAGATGTGTGTTGTCAACAATCTCTCAACAAAAAGACTGAGCCAGTCTCTATCTCAGGGGCCTGTCCTCTGACCTTCTGGTCTCCAAGGTGGTGTCCTTCCTCTACCTTATTTGTATTCACATCTAAATTCCAAGAATCATGATCACTCATAATCTCTGCTGTGCTTGGTCATAAATCTGAAGCTTTCCATGGGTCAATGTCTACACCTTGGCTTTAGTAGCTCCTGTGGTTTTCAGGAGTTCCTTTTACCTGTCTAATCTGTGTCCCATAGAAACCAACCTTGACCCAAGAAAGCTCAACTTTAACGCCCACCCCACCTAAGTAAGCAGGACTGCCAAGTTGCTTTTACCAAAGGTGATGTGTTGGCACCCCAGTAGGTCAAGGAAAACTGGGAAAAGACCTTCTTCCAGAAGCACCACCTTTGCTTTTCCACATATCTGCTTCTATAACCTTCGACCCCTTAGGACTTAGAAAAGTGAGTAGGACAGGTATTAGAGCCTCAGTCTTTATTACTTTCTTCAATCATTTATTTCTTCTATCAATTAGAGTGTATTAGTCTTCTATGGTTGCTATAACAAATGACCACAAATAGAGCAGCTGAAAAACAACACCCATTTATTATATCCCTGACCTCTAGCTCAAAAATCCAGACATGGTATATCACAGTTGTTTTTTCTGCTTCCTTTATGAAGTTTGTAGTAAAATATCTACTTAGAAGCACTTTCAGGTTCTTGGACAGATGCAATTCCTTTTCATTCTAGAGCTGAAGTCTTCATTTTCTGCTGCCTGTCAGTCTGCATTCCATTTCATGTTTTCTGTATGGCATCCCTCTAGCCACAGATTCTCACTTTGAGTATCTTTCCCCATTGTAGCATCCATATGCCTTCCTCTTCTGCTTGAAATTAAGGAAAGTTCTCTGATGTGATGAAAAGGGGCCTATCTGGGTTAACAGAATAACCTCCCTGATTTAAATATGTAACATACTTACATTTGGAGATCATTACTACAAAGGTATCAATGATTTACTTCTTCTTGAATGTATCTTGCTTAGGTAAAACACCTTAACTAATGAATTAAATCTAACATTCACAAATCTACCATATAAGAGCCAAAAAAAATAAAGTCATAAAATATCTCTATGTGTATTATATCTCAAGATGTCTGCTATAACAAATATAAACAAAAAAAATATTGGCTTGCGACACAGTTCCAGATCTGTTCATGTGAATGACTACAGAAGGTGTATACCTGTAATCCCAGCAGTTCGGGAGGCTGAGACAGGAGAATCAAAAGTTTGAGGCCACTCTCAGCAACTTAGTGAGGCCCTAAGCACATTAGCATGACCTTGTCTCAAAATAAAAAATAAAAAAGGTCTGGTGGATGTGACTCAGTGGTTAAGCACCCCTGGGTTCAATCACGAGTACAAAATAATAATAATAATAATAATGATAATAATAATAAGAAGAATAATAATAATAATAATAAGTTTAGGCTTAGAATTTGTAGAAACATCATCCGTTATACCTGCCTGAGGTATGAGGTAATAATTGCTAATATCTAATTGTATGCCAGTGTAAAGTGTGGTATTCATATTAACAAATGTAACCCACAATTCCATGAAATGAGTAGCATTATTATGTTCTATTTTGAAAAAAATAATTAAAATACCAAGAGTTGAAGTCAAACTTACTGGGAACTAGAATTCAAATCCAGGCATTGTGGCTCTGGGTTCATGATCTTAACTATTCTTATGGAATAGAAAGCCCTCTTACAAGAGTTTAAGGAGACACTGCAAACCTGAGATTGACCAGGGTTTCATAACAGATCAGTTATATTTCTTATTAATAGTAATTAAGAAGGCTAGTTATTTAATCTGAAACAGTTCTTTTATCTGCAAAAGAGAGTATATGCGTTTGCTAGGATTGCCATAGGGCATCACCATTTTAAACAGATATTCATCGGGATTAAACAACAGAAATTTATGCTTTCACAAATTCATAATCTTGGAAGAGATCAAGGCAGGGTTGGCTCCCACTGGAGAGGTAGGGGAGAAAATCTGTTCCACACTTCTTTCCTGGCTTAAGGTCGTTTACTGATGATCTCTGGCATTTCTCAGCTTGTAGACCTGTCTACATTTTTGTGTGGCGTTCTCCTTGTGTACATGTCTCAGTGTACAAATGACTGTTTTTTATAAGAACAACAGTCATATTGGATTACAGTTACTCTGATGACCTCATTATAAGTAATTGCATCTGCAATAACATTTTTCAAATGAGGTCAATTTCTGGGGTACTAGAGATTAAGAATTCAACACATGAATTTGGGAGGGGGCACAATTCAACCCATATGAGGGAATATTGATATCTAATGTGGAGAGCTGTTGTGGAAGTGAAATAGGACCAAGCACATGAAGTGCCCAGAACCATTTCTGGTTCACTATAGAAGGCCAGTAAATATTGTAGTTATTTCATGAAATAATGTTGATATCAAAAGTAACAAGGGAATTTTTTTAGAGTAGAAATGAAGGAAAATGAAATAAGCTAATTACATTCAAATTGGACTTTTGAAATGAATAATTTTGACAACCCAAATGGAACTTAGGAGATCCACTGCCCATTCTAATCTTTAACACCCTCCCTGACTGACTCCACTCACAAATCCTCCTCCTTTGCTTGACCTAATCAATTTCACAACAATATCTTTCACCTACCAGAGCAGGGAGGAAAATGGAGAAGCACAAAATCCAGTATTCTTTCCAAAAGGTCTTCTGGGTTCTTCAGGCAAGTTTTGAGGAGAAAGATGGCAAAAATAAGATGCAGGTGTAAAAGAAAAGGCAAAGGACAAGAAATTAGGAGTAGGAGCCAGACTTTACTTGGGTCCGATGATCTCTATTCCATTCAAAATTCCTGGTATACAGAATAAGAGACTTAGAAAGTTGCCTTTAAACAACATTCCAACTGCAATTCTCTTTACTTTCAATCTCTAAAGTTTTCCTGAAAGACAGTGCAAGCTCTGAGCTTGCCTTCCTTTAATATGGAAAGGAAAATTCAAAACCACAAGAATAGGATCCTAATTAGAATAACTTATACCCTGGATATGCATATTTGCCAAAATGTATTTTACTGCCATACATAACTAAAAATAATAAAGAGAGAAATAAATAAATTAAAAAAATAAAAAGAGAAAGTGTGTGTGTTAAAAAAAGAAACCCAAAAGGCAAAATTCTGTGAAATACATGCAATAATAAGAATGTTTCACTTTTGGGGGGCTTTCAAACTTGCAGGGCATGGCGATGTATATTACCAAGGAAGGACAGCAGGAGTGACCTGTGGCACATATAAAGAATGAAAGGCTCACAGAAGCTGATGGCCTTCTTCCCACACTGAATATCCACCATGTGCAGTGATGCATCACAGAAACAGTACACACATTGTTTTTCCACTTGCATCTGTATGTGGAGCATCTTTTCAGTTTGGATGACACCCTGGAAAGTCTGTTTTAAACACCACAGTACATGATCAATTCAATGCAATATGAGACCCTGGCAGGTACCCATCTCTCAGTTTCCTATTCTATTTGTAGCTCTGAGGTATTTAGGATCTCAGAGAATCTCTGTCTGTGATAAGAATAACAATGAAAAAGTAAAGAGAAGGAAAAGGGAGCATTACAAAATCCTCAGAGAGGCATGCAGTCCACAACCAGAGACTGAATTCTGGAGCACAAGTGCTGTTTTATATAATTTATTTTCTATCCTATTTTATAATATTAGAAGAGTCAGGCAATATGTAGAAAAATGTGACCAATTTAGATAGTAAAGCAAAACATGCCATTTGGTCTCATTTATCATAATAGAGATTTAAAAGGACACTCATGAGCCATTTAGAACCCATGAGTTAGTTGAGCAGAACAAGTGGTTTTGCATAAGATCTGCCCCTAAATCATTTAGTGCCTTCCTGCACCATTAAAAGGAATTTTTTTTTCAAATTACAAGAGTCATGACAACTTATCACAAAAACAATTTCAGTGCTGCTTAAAGAGCATGCAGGAGTCAAGAGAACCACCTGTGTTCTAAGTTTCAATCCCTGTGAGACACCTTAGTGTATTATTTTACTGTTTGTGTGATGGGGAAATACAACTTTCTTTACCCCCTCCCACCTTCTCTGTGACATTCCTCAACTACAGTGTGTTAGCAGGCTCTGGGAACTCTCAGTCCAGCAGAAGAGAAAAGCCACCTGGCAACCACTCTGAGACAGTCAACACAGAACACAGAGAAGAAGCCCAGAGAGAGAGAGAGAGAGCAGCTTTGGGCATTGACTAGTCTGCACATCAGGCCTATTACAAACCAGACCTAGCCTCCTATTCAGAGGTCTGGCACCCTTTTCATGAAGTTTATAGTGAAAAGTGATCCCATCTCCCCACCCCACCCTACCCCAGGTGACAGCAGAAGGCAGACTGGTATCTTTTCATTGCTCATAAATCGATCTTCTTCTATGAACACAGGCGATGGAGACCTTTAGTGAAGAGACTGTACTGAGCACAAAGGACAGCTATTCAGAGCTCACTTGAGTGATGGAGACCAATTAAGGTTGTCAATATCCACATTGGGGTCCATGTGCCATATGAAGAACCAAGAATACACGAGATATCTGTGGTATGTGGGAATATTCCTGGACTATCTCACGGTGGCTACTATGACATTGTTTTTACTGGCCTCTATTATAGCTAATGTCACAATACATAAAAATTATTTAAATAGTGATAGTGTTGAGTTAAACCTTGCATATGTTAGCTCACTTTTCCCATACAATGACTGGAAGAAGTATCTGTGAACTGTACCATGTCAGAGATGAGGAAATTGAGCAGTGGTAGGTCAGGTCATTCCTCATAGGTCACACAACCACACTAACACAGGTCTGGCTCCAGAGAGAGCCTGTGACACTGTGCTGGTGTTCCCTGTAATGGCCTGTCTTTCCTGCTGGGTAGTGAGCTTCCTGAAGGCAGAAGCTGCTTCATCCAAATTTGAACCACTAATGCATGACATGTAATAGCCTGCCCAACACACTCCACTGATCCTTCTGTCTTTTTTTAAATTTTTAATTTGTTTTAATTAGTTACACATGACCGTACAATGATCTTGATATATCATACATTTGAATCAGATTTGAATAAAAAAATTTCTCATTTTTCTGAGTGTACAGGTTTCAGAATCACCTTGGTTCCTTCTGTCTTAAAACACACTTTCTTTAGGGTTACAGACAATTCTAAATCATAGGAAAAGCAAGTAAGGAGACAGCAACACTTCTTAAACTGGCTGTAGTACCAGATTCTTGACTTTAATCAAACTGTCGGAAACCAGTTTGAAAAACTCAGCTGGCAAAGTTTCCTTGATTTATTATTATTCCCTTAGAATAATTATTAGTTGAGTTATTAATCAAGCTTGAATTTGATTTATTTTTACGTTGAAAGAGATAAGGACTATATATTATTCATTGTCTAGAAAAGTAATAAGTATATATTTTTTTCTTTGTTAGCCAATTTTGGAGGAAAAATTTTCAAATATCGTATATACATGAAAATATCAAGTCTCCTATGTGGTCTCTCAGTTGTGTATTTTTCTCCTAGAAACAAAGAATGCAAATAGTTAAGTATGCACTTTGCTTTGTATTCATGTTCAACTTTTTGCAAAATGAGTATGATTGTATAAACTGTGGCTATATCCAGTTTGCTGAAACTAAGTGAAGCTCCATAACAGAATAAGGAAGAAAATGGAAAGATAAAATGGCAGGTCAAGATTGCTTGTAGAGGGATCTGGTGGGTTTCTGCGATACCTGCTTCTACATTCACCTCCATAATTTTTCCTGCCTTTGGGCATTTCTTATTTCTCATTGGCTGTTGGAGTCATTCACCTTTGTTTAAGCCTCTATTAGGAAAGTAGGACCAGATTCACTCACGAAAATGCTCAAATATAACATGTTTCCTATACTGTTTTTAAGTGAGTTGAGTTTACCAATTCAGGTTCCAGACTTGTTCTTACAAATAAACCTCAATCAAGGGTCACATAATACACATTGATTTTTTAAACTGTGTTCTGTACATTATTCTATTCATCCTAACAACTGAATACTATTCTGTGGTATGACAATTCAACACTATAATTAGATATTTACTTTTTATTATTTATTTATTCTAATTTGTTATACATGATGACAGAATGCAATTCATTCCAAATTGCACATATAGAGCACAATTTTTCAAGTCATTTGATTTTGCACAGAGTATTTCATACAATTTGTTCTTCATACATGTACTTAGGATACTGATGTCTAACTCATTCCACCGTCATTTCTACCACCTTGTCCACTTCCTTCACCTTCATCCCCTTTGCTCTATTTAAAGTCTCTCCATTCCTCCCATGCCCCCCTCAATCAACATTATGAGTCAGCATCTTCATATCAAAGAAAACATTCAGCCTTTGTTTTTTTTGGGATTTGCTTACTTCACTTAGATTTATATTCTCCAACTCCATCCATTTACCTGCAAATGCCATGATTTTATTCTCTTTTAATGCTGAGTAATGTTCTATTATGTATATGTACCAAATTTTCCCTATCCATTCACCTACTGAAGGGCATCTGGGTCAGTTCCACAATTTAGCTATTATGAATTGTCCTGCTATGAACATTGATAAGGCTGTGTCCCTATAGTATGCTGTTTTTAAGTCCTTTGGTATAAGCCAAGGAGTGGGACACCTGGGTCAAATGGTGATTCCATTCCAAGTTTTTCAAGGAATCTCCATATTGCTTTCCATGTTGGCTGCACCAATTTTCAATCCTACCAGCAATTTATGAGTGTGCCTTTTTCCCCACATCCTTGCCAACACTTATTGTTGTTTCTATTCTTGGTAGCTGCCATTCTGACTGGAGTGAGATGAAATCTTAGAGTAGTTTTGATTTGCACTACTCTAATTGCTAGAGATGTTGATCATTTATTATGTTTGTTGATTGATTGTATATCCTCTTCTGAGAAGTGTCTGTTCAGTTCCTTGGCCCATTTATTGATTGGGTTATTTGTTTTTTTGGTGTGAAGGTTTTTGAGTTGTTTACTTACACTAGAGATTTGTGCTCTATCTGATGTGTTTGTGGTAAAGATTTGCTCCTATTCTGTAGACTCTCTATTCACCTCACTGATTGTTCCTTTTGCTGAGAAGAAGCTTTTTAGTTTGAATCCATTCCATTTATTAATTCTTGGTTTTAATTCTTGCACTATAGGAGTCTTATTATGAAAGTTGGGGGCTAATTTGACATGATGGAGATATAGGCCTACTTTTTCTTCCATTAGGCATAAGGCCTCTGATTTAATTCCTAGGTCCTTGATCCACTTTTAGTTAAGTTTTATGCATGGTGAGAGATAGAGGATTAATTTTATTTTGTATCATGTGGCTTTCCAGTTTTACCAGCACCATTTGTTGAAGAGGCTATCTTTTCTCTAATGTACATTTTTGGCGACTTTGTCTAATATAAGATAACTGTAGTTATACGGGTTAGTCTCCATGTCCTTTATTCTGTACTATTGGTCTACCAGTCTATTTTGGTGCCAATACCATGCTGTTGACTTAACATCTCAAAGCCCTAGAAAAAGAAGAACAAATCAACCCCCAAAGCACTAGAAGACGGGAAATAATTGAAATCAGAGCTGAAATCAATGAAATTGAAACAAAAGAAACAATTCAAAAAAATGACAACACAAAAAGTTGGTTCCTTGAAAAAATAAATAAAATTGATAAACCATTAGCCATGCTAATGAAGAGAAAGAGAGAGAAAACTCAAATTACTAACATCCATGATGTAAAAGGAAATGTTACAACTGACATTACAGAAATACAGAAATACAGAAGATAATTAGAAATTATTTTGAAAATTTGTACTCCAATAAAATAGGCATCAACAAATTTCTAGAGGCTTATGATATGCCCAAACTAAATCAGGATGATATACACCATTTAAACAGATTGATTTCAAGCAAGGAAATAGAGAATGCTATCAGAAGCCTACCGACCAAGAGAAGCCCAGGACCATATGTATACACAGCTGAGTTCTATAAGACCTTTAAAGAAAAACTAACACCAATACTTCTCAAACTATTTCGTAAAATAGAAAAAGAGGGAACACTTCCAAACATTCTCTATGAGGCCAATATCACCCTGATTCCAAAAACAGACAAAGACACATAAAAAAAAAAAAAAACAAAAACAAAAAAAAAAAAAAAACTTCAGACCAATATCTCTAATAAATATACATATAAACATTCTCAATAAAATTCTGGCAAATCGAATACAAAAACATATCAAAAAGATAGTGCACCATGATCAGGTAGGGTTCATCCCAGGGATGCGATAGTGGTTCAACACACAGAAATCAATAAATGTAATTCATCACATCAATAGACTCAAAGATAAGAATCATATGATCATCTCATATATGTAGAGAAACATTTGATAAAATAAAATACAGCAACCTTCATGTTCAAAATGCTAGAAAAACTAGGGATAACAGGAACATATCTCAACATGGTAAAAACTATCTTTGCTAAACCCCAGGCCAACATCATTCTAAATGGAGAAAAATTGAAAGCATTCCCTCTAAAAACTGGAACAATACAGGGATGCCCTCTTTCACCACTTCTATTTAACATAGTTCTTGTAACTATAGACGAAAGAAAATAAAGGGATACGGATAGGAAAAAATGAAACCAAATTATCACCATTTGCAGATGATATGATTTTATTCCTAGAAGACCCAAACATTTCACCAGAAATTTCTTAGAACTAATAAATAAATTCAGCAAAGTAGCAGGATANAACAAAAAAAAAAAAAAAGAAAAGAAAAGCATCACTTCTTCATTGTCATGTTTAAATTTATTAGCAAAAATATCCCTCTTTTCATATATACATGATATATATATATTGCCATGATATATACATGCTATATGTTAAATATATATGTTGAATATGTGTATGTATACACATATAAGAGATATATACATATGCTTATATCTAATATATATATATATATATATATATATATATATATAACAATGTGTGTACATACACATCTAAATATATATAACATTTTATATGTGTATACATATATATTTAACATCTAAATAATAGTAACTTTTATATGTATACATATATATATAATATATAATATTTTATGAGTTGAGTTTTGCATTGTTTGAAATTTGTCTGGCCATTTTAACCTCATTTTTTGTTTCATAGTTTATACTCATTCTTGTCCCTATATGCACTATAAAGTTATGTTTTGAACTCTGTCTGGCTTGTCTTCTAATAATGTAGTTAAATTTTCTACCCGTACTTATAATTTTTTGTTTGTCTTATTACTGTTCCTTGTTTCTTAGACATTTAAATATACATTTACTTCTTTGATGTTTTGGGGGGAAAGAGTACCAGGAATTGAACTCAAGGGCACTCAGCCACATCCTGAGCAATATTTTGTGTTTTATTGAAACAGGGTCTCAATGAGTTACTTATCACCTCGCTGTTCTAAGGCTGGCTTTGAACTTACAATCCTCCTGCTTTAGCCTTCCAAGATGCTGGGCTTTTTCTAAATGGAATTTTCCACTTTTAGCTTCATGTTAGTGCCCAAGAAGTTTTTGATTTTGGAGCATTCTAAATTTCAGATTTTTATTTTTAATTTTTAAATTTTTTGTTGGTTCTGTCAACTGAACCCAAGGGCACTGACCCATATACCTAGCTCTTTTTATACTTTATTTGGAGACAGGTTCTCTCTAAGCTGCTTAGGGTCTCACTTTAAGTGCTAAGGATGGCTTTGAACTCAGGATCATCCTATCTCAGCCTCCTTAGCCGCTCAGATTATAGGTATGTGCCACTGAGTCCAGCTCAAATTTCAGAAATTTAGGTTAGAAATGCTGAACCTATAATCCTAGTAACTTCTGTGGTTGCAGGCCAGGGGCACTATTGCTCAGAAAATAATATAAATAAAATAAATAGAAAAAAAAAGAATGAACAGGGAGGTGCATTCATGGATAAGGCATTGCCAAAACAATTACAGCAAGTAAAATTAAATGTGGCAAAGATTCTATGTTAACTATGTCTTTCCGCAAAGATTTCTGAAAACTATCATTCATGTTGGAAATTATAAAGTAGTAAATTCACCAAAAGCTGCATATCACATCTCTTCAACAAGTCATGATCAATAGTAGATCTTAGAGACATTTGATAATCAATATCAAATGTCTACCATAGTCTTGAAGGACATCTTTTCTCAATTTTCAAGGTCATTAATCCCTAGTAAAAGGTGTCCATTTATGCATGGTAGCTACTTCTTATTCTCCAAAATAATGGTATGGTCATTTCGCCTTCAGACACCAAGTGCTTCATCTCTGGCACATTGATTCTAACTGCCTATTTCAGTTTCCACCCAGCTCAACCATCAGAACATTGCGATAAATCAAAAATATTTATGATGCACTCAGAAATACTTAAATGTATATATATATATTTTTTTCAGATCCAAGGCATAGACATATCTGTTCAAATTAGTTTAAAACTTAAATGAAATAATTGGCTCATGTTACACTAATAAAGTAATATCTCTGAATCCAGGGAACACTTAATCCACCAGCTTGAAGGAGATTAAACAAAAAAGTTTTTCCCTGCACTTTTGATCTACTATCAATGGAATTTATTTCATCATCTCTAAAGGGACCTAGCAGTAACTTTGCTCTGGAGATAGCAAATGGCTGCAGCATTTCCCAATTTTGCATCCTGACATGAGAGTAATCACACGAAAAGAGAAAATATCTATGTTCCAGAAACAGCAATAAATATTATTTTGTGTCTCATTGGTTCTGGTTAATCTTTGGGATGACTGGAAAAATGAGATTTGCTGACTGGGTTCAGTTGAGGAGAACTCAAGAATGCAATTCAGAAATGAATAAAAATTATTGAAAGCATAAGGCTTATACTGTGAGAGAGGCAATATCCTAAAACAAAAGGGTTGGATATGAGGCATAACAATAACCTCACAGGGCTGGGGATGTGGCTCAAGCAGTAACGCACTTGCCTGGCATTCGCAGGGTGCTGGGTCTGATCCTCAACACCACATAAAAATAAAATATAGATGTTGTGTCCACCGAAAACTAAAAAAAAATAAAATAAAATATTAAAAAATTCTCTCTCTCTAAAAAAATGTTTAAAAAAACAATAACCTCACAAATGACTATTATGGTTATACATGTTTAGATGGGGGAAGATGTTGAAGAGATGAAAGATAATGAGTGATACCATGGCAGCTCTTAAGATCCTGAGGTCATGCAATCGGCAAAACAGGACAGAACCAAGAAAGATTTAAGTTAGACTACCTCACATATTAATCAATGTAATTTCAAGAAAAGCACCTTTGACTTTCCTAGGTTATATATGCTTATGGTAAATACATAGATATTGCCATCTTCCTCCTCATTTCTGAAATTAATCTATTTTGAAAGAGGAATTAATAAAACTTACAAAAATTGAAACAAAGGTATGGGTCTTTAGAAAACATTCAAATGTACATGAATTTAGCAGCACGCCTTCTAAAAAGCAGATAGCAATAAATGTAGACATCCTAGGTTTTTAGAAACACAGGAGGGAAAAAAATCAGGCTTTTTCTAAATGGAATACAAATTTATTGCAGCAGGCAGATTTTAATGCTACTTTCAGAAAGCTGTTAGCGTCTATTATGTCAGCTCTCTCACCTCCTACAACACATCTTTGTCAGTGCATAGTCATTCAAAACATGAAAAATCAGAGACCTCAAAATGTTTAGAAACCTGCAGTTTGTTGGTGGTGAGTCAGAAGAAAATATTTAATAAGATCAGAAAATCCAACAAAAGTCAGAACTTCTCTGAATCAGAAGGTTGAATATTTTCCTGCAGGTAGTGAGAGAAAGGTTGGCATCACACCAATCAACCCTTAGGCTCAGGTGCCCCCAGGAATTGACTGACTCACAGCATTTCTTGTCTATTACATGTCTCAACTTCTCTCCTACCTTAAAAACTGGCTGGCAATCTGACCCAAGGGCCTGAAGGCTTCATAGTGCCAGTGTATAGAACCCAGCGGCTGCCTCCAGGCATGTTGACATAAGGATCATAGACTTAAAAAAAAATGTGTAGCAAGGATGGCAAAAGATATTTTAACTCTTTTATTCCTTTCATAGACTTTTACTGAATACATTTAATGTGTCAGGTGTTGTCATATGAATATGAAAAATTAATAATAAAATTTGGTGAAGAATAGGGACAAAACTACCACATGATACAGTCTAGGTCTGTAATGGAGAATTGAATCTTGGAAATAGTCCATGGTATCACAGAAAAATAGAAGCCGATCTATGTGACCTGATCTAGGGTGAAAAGGAGGAAGGAGTGCCAATAATGGAGGAAGGCTGGAGAGTACATCATGGGTAAGCACAAGCTTAGGGTGAACATTTAAGTGTATGTGTTCAGGAGCCTTTGTAATGACTTGGTGTAAATAGGAATCTCCTATAAATGCACAGCAAGCTTTTATGTATTATAATTAGAAACAAGTATTATATGTATGGCAATCACTCATCTTAATTTTCCTGACACAGCAGTGCTAATATCTGCTGTTACAGCATATTTACTATAGCACCCTATTCATTCTCTTAATTCTCCTGGGTGGGATGATAAGTTGTACAGTTTTGCTATTCTAACAAAATACCAGTGAGATCTTTTGTCATTCACAGAGTTAAGTAAATTAGAATCCTCTCTGTTAACTCATAGTCTCTTGGCTTTGGAAACCCAAGCCATTCCCTGAGAATTTCACAAATTCCTGAGGCCTTACATTAAGCTGGAAATCTGGGCTCCCCTGACCTGCATTTTCTTTCCACACTGCCCTCATAGCCCTAGATAGAACACACATGCTCGCGCGCGCGCGTGTACACACACACACACACACACACACACACACACACTGCAATTAGCTTATAAAGAGATTCTTTATAAGTGACTACAAAGGGAAAACAGAGAAGAGGTGTACAACTCTTATCACCCCAAAAAACTGATTTGAGCTGCAAATCGCATGTCAGAAGTTTCCTTCTTTCACCTTCTCCCAGAGCGTGTCCAGTCTCACCTTTTCCTGGGTCCTCTCCCTCCACATCCATTTTTACTTTTTCTCTTTCTTAAGTCTCTCCCTTATTTCTGGAGTCAACTAAACACTTTTTCTTTTTGTCTTCTGTAACTTCAATATCATGCTTGGTATCTGCTAACATTTATTCTCATCTACCACAAGAGGACAGAAACAGTCCTCTCTTTAATTGCAGCTCTGTTCCCAGTGGAGTGGAACTCGAAATGTGGAAAAGGAAAACTGGAGAATTCCAACATGTCCTGGCAATGGCTAGGACAAGAGAGAGCAAGGTGATTCCAGGTAGATACTCAAGTGCCTATTTTATAAGCATTTCCAAATATCCTAAATATTGACCTAAAATCTTCCTTTCATAATTTTCTTTTACAAGTAAGATTTCTTACTGGAAAATATTCTGCCATTTTCTTTCTACTACAAATTATCATATTGGCTTTTTTACTTCAAATATTGTGTAAGCTTCAGTAGTATGATACAATATTTTTTAAGATTTGGTTACTTTATGTTCACTCATATTTATAATTCAGGAAAAAAATAATAAACCTGTGACTACTTGTCAAAATACAAACAATACAATGGCTCTATTGAAGGGAAAATATAGAGAAATGGAAAAGAAACTTTAATTAGCAAACTTTTTTTAAAGTGCATTTTATATACACCTCAGTATATGCTAGAGATAGGTTGAAAAGTCAAGTCAGTGTTTCCTAGCAATGAAAACCAAAAGTGAAACCAAAATCAGTGAAAATACCCATAGTGCCTATGAAATTTTAAAAGAAAAAAAATGACTTCAAGAACACTTGTTTGTTCGTTTGTTTTTCTGATACAAAAGACCTGAAAAGAATTCCTCCCATGAAATTTCATTAAAAGAATTCTCTGAAATGTAATGGACCATCTCCCAGCAATGTCTCTTGAAGAACTTTATGTACTGATTATTCCGTGTAAGTTACTGGCATATGCCCATTGCCATTGTTGAGATCAATTTTGGAAAAGCCTAAAATAACAAGATGGATGTATGCAGCATTCTAAAGGCATAATACAGATGTTTTATATATTTTATGGTTTGCATAGCCTTTAATAAAGGCTTCTTTAATATAATTTCTTTTATGCAAGATTTTGATAAGAATTGAACAACATAGGATTAAAATAGTGCTATCTGGCTAGAATTTGTAGTGCAGATATTCCAAACTGCTGATTAAATGAAAATCCATATTCTCTGACACTCAATGGAGTAGGCTTTACACAGTAATTAAATTGCTTAATCAAGATTAGTTGCTGAATAGATAGTCATCACACCTCCACACTAGGGTGGGTCTTTTTTTGCTCTATAGGCAAAGAAAATAATTTCCTCAGAACATAGTTCTGGGTATCCTGTAACACACTGACAAATACACAGTCAAGACCCAAGGATTCTGTATCAGAACAAATCAAGAAGTTTTACTAGGAGAATGTGACTTGCCTTTGGATTCTAATTCTAGTTTTCCAAATGCCCTGTATGTATGATATTTGATATACTGAGTAGAGTTGGATGGTCTCAAGCTATTAAAATTGGGTGACATTGACTAGAAGTAGTAATTTGGATTTTGAAACCTTTCAAAGATGATTTTTTAAAGAATTTGAATTGTATTTATTTGTTTTTATGTGGTGCTAAGGATCAAGCTCAGGGCCTCACCCAGGCTAAGCAAGCATTTTACGACTGAGCTACAAACCCAGTCCCTCAAAGATGATTTTGAACCAGTTTCTATTATAATTAGCTGACAGAACTAATTGAAGGTATCTTTTACTTAGTACATTAAGACGGATGCAGAAGAATGAGTTTCTATTTTTCATAATAGAAGTGCCATAAAAGAAGATATTATTCTTCAGTAGGCTGAAAAATTCTTTGAAGAAATAAGAGATCCAGGCTTGAAATGAATAAGGTTTCATCTAATTCCATTAAAGACAGTTCAGGTTAGCAGAGGCCCAGGGCTGTAATCTGGAGGTTAGGATCTGAGTTCTAGACTGAGTTCTAACTACATGGTATGACTTATACCAATCACTTAACCTCTTTGGGTCTTTGTACTCTATAAAATAAGGGGAAAGGAAGGTTCAGACCAAAGAGGTTCTCAAGCATTTGAAGGTAGAGACTTTCTTCAAATAAAAAGTGTATGTGTTGAAAATAGAGTTTCAGTTGCTCTGGCTGAAATAAGGCCAGAGTACACTTATTGTTTTTTTTGTTTGTTTTTTGTTTTTTGTTTTTTGTTTTTTTAGCTAAAGTAACCTCTATATGAATTCTGAAAGAATACTAGAATTGTATAGGGCAGTCTTCAACATAAATAGTCCTAGATTATCTAGAACATGGGCCATGGACTTGTCACTAGATATTATCTAGCACAACATCTTTGATATACAGAAGGAAAACTAAAGAGCACAGAATCTAGTGGCTTTTCAAATACCAGGGTAGTAATTCCATGAGTCAGGCTCTACATTTAGAAATCCATTCACTATACTTCAGCCAGAAAAAAAAAAAAGAAAGAAAAAGAAATTCTGTACAGATAACTCACTACCTAATGGTTCCTGAGTTAAAGTGAATTGTTACATCAAATTGAACTGAGATGCTTTATCATGCTTAAATAAGGTATTACTGAAGCAATTGTACTTTACATTACTGAAGAGTTGGATTGGATTTCATGTCCTGTTTACGTAGTGACCATGACCACCCTCTCCCTGTCCAAGCTATCCACCTCCCATCAGTTCAATTTGACCTAGATTTTCATGACAATGTTGTTATTGTTACTATTTCTACTACTACTATGGTTGTTATGGACCAAATAGTGCTAAAGTGGGTGAAATTACAAGCTCTTAGAATTCTGGTCATGATGCTGGATGATTTTGAATGAAGTGAAGAAAGAAAGTAGTGAAGTGGAGGTGGGAGAAAGGGGGAAAGGGAAGGAGAGATGAAACAAGGAAGGACAGGAGTAAGCAAGGAGGAGGGGAGGAGGAAATTTTGCTTCAAAACAGCTTCATCAGAATTTGAAAGTTTTTTTTTATTTTTCAAATTTAATCCATCTTCTATTTTTAAGTAATTGATTTTAATTAATTTATTTAATATACCTCATCAAATGAAAATAAGCCTCTATAGATTAAAAAGATAATATTCTCACTTCTATATACAATAAAACAAAGGTATGTATTTTATTTTCTCCACTAATTAGATTCTGTGAAATTTTACAAATATGAACAAAAGTACCAGTGGAGTTTCTTGGTTCCCAACAAGGGAAATGTCAATCCAGAGTCCTTCCATGTATATCTCTTTATTTTAATGAAAACCATTTTCTTCAATGTTGTCTATGAGAAAACTTAATTGTAAGACATCTGCTTTATTTTAATTCCACATGGATCAAATTATGCAAATAGGGTTTCACAAGATAGAAATGTCAAGACTCTATACCATTTGAGTTTCAAAATTTTATAACTTAATATTGTCATTTACAAACCATGGATGCAATATTTGCATGTGGATCCCACATATTTCACTGTGTATGTTTATCTCCAGACTAAATTGGGTCTTTCAAATGCAAAGGAATCCAGATAGACAAGGAGTCTGTGTAGATAATGGAGGAATAAATGTGTGAGTTACAATCATTTTTAGTAAGAACAGACACTCTCATGTTAATCCTACTTGAGCAAAGTATGTCCAATATATACCATCATGGGAAAGCATGTTATTTCCCCATAGGATGCTTATTAATAGATCTCAAATGGCTTTCATCTTCTGATCACAGTTACATTTTCACTATTATTTAAATTGACATTATGTTTTCTAACTAACTAGCCCTCATTTCATCAAAAACTGAAATTTTCATTTTAAAAAATCAATCTTGAGATTTGAAATCATGTCATATACTATTCAAATTATACCCAAGATTCATCAAAGTGAAAAATTCGAAGTGCAATTTATTTCTCACTCTCACTCTCATTGATGTGTGTGGAGACTGAAAGGAGTCCACTACTTGAGATGCCTCATATCCACAAAGAGGTTCAAAATGATTTTGAATTGTTCAGAAGAAACATATGGTTAGGGGATAAATTTACCAAGATATTTGAATATTGAATATTTGAGTATTGAAGCTGACATGTGGAGTGTGTGGATTTGCACATATACAAAATATCTTAAAACTGTTCTTGTTTCAAGAGACAAAACCACTTTTTCATTTGTTCTACAAGGAAGCAGCTACAAGAAGAACAAAATGCTCATTTCCTTCAGCTACGTAATTAGAAAAAAGAAGGAAAAACTATAAAGAGAAATACTCCCATCTTGTGGCTGCTGTTGAAATTACATGTCTTGACAGGCTTGGTTGCTATAGAAAATGTAATGTCATAAATTCATCACAAGTATTATTGCGTTTTATTGATCCTCTTCTAAGTCCCAGGTACTATATTAGAAACTATGTGTTCCTAATATAATAATAATAACATGTGAACCATGGTATTTATTTTTCAAAGTAATGCAAAAAAGGATGTCCATTTACATTTTGCAGAAAATTATGTGATTTTATGATAAGAAAGTAACTCAGCGCATTTACAGTCCCACTTTTTGATTTCATAATGAGAACTGAAGTCCTAGCTGTTGAAGAGCTTTTACTCATTGATAATCATTAATTACAATAAACTTGGACCTCTCAGTTCTCAGTTTTATGCAAAAATATCCCATCTCCTTTTTGCATTATAGTATTCTACCATCTATGAAGGGAAAAATGCAGACCTCTAATTTTTCTGTCATTGTGATCTTACAGTGATTTATAATGGAATAAATGGTGCAATTCCTTATTGTCCCTTCCTTCCCTCCTTTCTTTTTGGAAATTGTATATTGAGTTACAATTGGTCTTTTACTGGAAACAGGCTGTTTTAATTTTAATTACCTAATGCTGGTTCAGGTCAAAATGCTACTTCTGATTGGTAAAGGGCCACTGTAAAAACTTTCAGAGAAAAGAAGTACATGGGTTTTCAGACAAACAACAATAGTCTAAAAGATAACACAGTAAGAAATTCCATGACTAGAAATATATCTTTGGACTTTATAAAAAGGGATAAACCTCCATGTTACATTTCAACGTGTCATCTAGCAAACTAGTGAGAGAGACTTATTGTATTATCTTCACTTCTTCTTTGCAGAGAAAGTAGAATTTTCTGAAATTTTCCCTTAGTGAGTTTTTGTTATATTTACTTAAATACAGGGGACAGAATGACATATTATTGTGGGAAATTCTCTGTTTCAGAGATCCCAATTATTGGTGACTGGTTTGGAGGTTTTTGCCTAGATTATGGCAGTAAAAATCCAGAATAAGGATTTTTATTTTGAAAAGCATGCTTCAGCTTGGAAAATATAAGATTGGTCAAATAAAGCTATTTATCATAAACTCTTTTGTGCAATTATTTCCATACTGTTGACATGGTGCAGATCCCATTGTGCCAAGAGTGCAAAACAAACCTTCCTTGGCTCTCACTGTGGCCTAACACTTAACACACATCAGCAGCTCTGAAGACACTGAAGAGGACTTTCTTCCGTGAGCTGATATGGGGAGAAAGGATGAAACTTGCTGATTTAGCTTTACAGCATTATTGGGAAGGCATATTTTTCTTGTTTTATGTAATTTGGATAAGATAAAACAAATATTTCAGTTAATGAAGAAATCAAAAGTAATATATATCCTTTCTGAGAGGAAAAGTATAAGAGTGCTAGGGATGTACTAATGTCAGACTCTAATTCCAATATCATAAGAATTGGCTTTTAAGTAAATATAATCTTGAAAAGTATTTCTTAATGAAAGTTTAAATTTTTGAAATGATGAGTGAAAATATATTTAATCATTTTAGGTTAAAAACACTTTGAACTTCAGGACAGAGTCCCCAGTTCAGCAATATATGATTTTATTTTCAACTGTGTTCAGTACTATATACCATATAAGATAATTCTTCGGTTCATTTTTACATTTCAAAATAAGTTTGATTCTTTAATGTGAAATTTGATTCTTGAATATTTCAAATGTATAACTAAATAAATCTCTGTTCATATTGTATATATATATATATATTTTTGTGTGTGTATGCACACATGATACATACTCACACACAAACATACATATTTTTATATGCTATAGCAAAACAATTATCATTTATGACTTCTGGAATATGAAGTTATACATAGAGACTAGCACTGAAAGCTGAAAGCTTCCAGGAGAAACTGTGTATTCTACTACTCTTGGCCAACACGCAAAAGATCATGTGTGCTGAACAAATTAGCTGCTGACTAGAGGAAGCTAGCATCTCAGTAACAAAATGTACCAGGTATAATAGTATCTCACAGCCTGAAATAGCCCCTGAGGTCATATCTTCAACATCTGTATGCATGACTTAGCACTTGAGCTACTGTTAAAATCGAGACACCAAGCTGGGATATGTACAATGACCAAATTAGCACACCACTGCTTTCTGTTACTGTCAAATTCCACAAGGCTTTCTTCCTCCTGAATTATGTCATTAACTCCTTCCACTAAGAATAGCAATGAAATACAATAGATACATAAGCAAATAACATCAGTTCTGAAAGTCCCATCTAGTAGCATGTTCTCTAAACTGGTAGAAGACCTATAGGATAACTTGAACATAACAATATGTGGACAGCCATTAGCATTAGATTTATGGAGAGTATATCTATTAATAAAACCTCTGAATTCTTGACCACCCATAGGGGGAGACAGAAAGTCCCCAAATTCCCAATGGGGAAGAAGAGTTAGAAAAGTGCAAGAGCTAACATAAGACTTGCTGACAGTGAGTGGGCAGACTGAAGGCAAAGAGGGAGGAGGCATCACAGCACACACAGGACAGAAATGGCCTTGATGGAATATGTGGCCACCAAAGACCTAGTTGAGGAAATCCAAGATGCCTTAGATGTGTGGCTCTTTCTCTTTGAAGTCCCTGAGCTGCCTGCACTCTAGATTCATTCATTTAATTCTACAGTTAGGATGTTTTGACCTTCAGGAGTTCCTTTTCAAAAAGAAATTATCTTTGTGCAAAGTCAAATTCCTCTACACTCAACAACTAAGTGAACATTTATTGACACTTTGTTGAAAAGAAAGTGGAGGAGAAGATAGTTGCTGGGTTACCTAGCAGCAGAAGGAGAGCAAATGAACAAAACACAGGTATTATTTAAAAAAAAAAAAATGCATTTTGTCTAGAATCTAATTTTGTCTAGGGCTGATGCTCGACTCCTATTCAAAAACGCTGCTATTGGTAGCTCCTCTAGTGTAAATACCTATGATTCGTGCCTCTCAAAATAAAAGGCTTTAGGGGACTATCTTACACTCTTTCTAATTGGCAGAAGTAGGACAGGTTTTACATTTGTATAACCTGCTTTTTAACTCTCTCCCTGAGAATTTTTTCTAATCTAGTTATCAAGAACATCACACCACTCCCTGCAATATTTCTTTATAAAAGAAAACAAAAATGAGTGATAGATCTGGTCCCTGGATTTTTGCTGTAAAGCGTTTTGCCTCTATTAAAAATTATTTCTTCATACTGGGATAGGGAGGGGGAGCATGGGAGGAATAGATGAACTTTAGATAGGGCAGAGGGGTTTGAGGGAAGGGAGCAGGCATGAGGTTAGAAATGATGGTGGAATGTGAAGATCATTATTATCCAAAGTATGGGTATAAAGACACAAATTGGTGTGGATATACTTTGTATACAACCAGAGACATGAAAAATTGTGCTGTATATGGGTAATAAGAATTGTAGTACATTCCACTGTCATAAATAAATAAATATATATATATATATATATATATATATATATATATATANCCCCCCCCCCCCCTCCAAAGTGAGAGCACTCACTAGTGAGGCCAGCACTTACAAGAAAGAGAAACTGCTCTCATTTGTTTGGAGTATAAACTTTAGGCCATTAGCACCTTCACACCAAATTATCTTTGCTATCTTATGTTCCCTCTGAGGAGTGAGAAGTCATTAAACAAGTTTCTCTTTTCCCATAAAACTCTAAATTAGATTTTAACATCTCAACCACCCCTCAGCCTGATCCCAGTAAGAAAAATTGTCAAAACCAATAAAATCTTCATAATATTTTGTTCTCTTCCACTTTGGATTGACATATTCATCATCTATGTCTTAAGAGACTGGACCAGTTTCTTGCTCTTCTTGTTGGTTGCAGATAAATCTTAAACTATATTCTTTGGGTGAAGAATGAGGACCTTAAATATTAGTGTTCATTGTGTTAAATTTCTGAAACTTTTTAAATAAGAGATTGGTTGGTCAAATTAGGTGGAAAAAACTGCTGGACATGTCAGGGTTTAAAATGTTTTAGGGGTTCTTGCTAAGAGATAAACCAAGAGGTAGATAACAGATATTGAATAGTAGATTGAATTGATAACTGTTTCTTCAAGTAATATAAAAAGTATTTATCAAGATGCTAAATTTTCACTGTTTGAAATTATGGATCCCTGTTTACAAAATGAGCTCTGGCACTTTCTTTTGCTTACATTTGGCTTTTAGGAAAAGGAAGGCCTTAATAGGCTTATGACCATCTATACATCCATAGGCATCTTCCTTCTTAAATGCAAATTATATACGTATGAAATAATTTGAAAGTTGAACAAAATATAGGAGATACAAAGTGCAATTAACTCTCAATTAATTATTATAACTTTCAATATAATTATTGGAAAGGTCTCTTGAAGTACTCATGAAATAAAAAATGCAGCTAAATTCCTACTTATTTCCCATAGCACCATTTTAGCTATAAAAACTTGGCTCACTTCCAACAAAGAGTACTTAGTGGACCAGTCCCAAATCTTAAGTAAGCCCTAAACTTTATTCTTAAGGGCTAATGAAATGCAAAGGACATGCAAATCAGGCTTTTTAAAACTCAAATAATCTTAGTTGGTAAAAAATATGCATAGATTTATATAAATATTTAATTTCTAAATATATACATATAACCATTATATTGGAGTTGTTTCTTTTAAAGTTTGATGATCAACTCTATGTTTAAAATATATAAATTAAAACATCAATCTTCTGTCCTTCAGTTCAATTCCTTTTTAAAATATATGACAGCTTATATACCAAAGAGACAACAGAATACTCAACACCTGTCTGCTTAGGTCTACTTGACTACCCACAGATAAGTGGCCTATAAATAAGGGAACAAATGAATCCAGACACTGTTAGGATCAAAACGACAACTAAGACTAAGGAGGAAGCTGCCACTCAGCCTTCACCATCATTCAAACCCTACAGCAAGGTGTTTCTAATACTTGAACCAGGAAACGTATGTCTATGGAATTTGTAGATATTTCTATCAATTTTTTATAGGAGAATAGCAGGCTAAGAAAGAATCTGGGGAAAAAAAAACACAAGGCAAACTCCCTGAGCTTAGTAGAAGAATTCGAAATACGTGTCAAAGTCTAAAATCTCTCTATTCTCAATCAAAGAATTTATACTCCATCAATTTAATGAATCCTAAACCTTTCAGTCATTTGGATTCAGCCTTAAGATGCAAAACTATCATGCATCCAAAAAGGTGTTTTTCTCATTAATCTCACAGCAGAACATCAAACAAAATGATCCAAAATGGACCTGCTCCAATCCATCTGGACCAGCCAGACCACGGGCAGGGTTTTCAATCACACCGTGAGGATCAGAAACAAAAGCTGTGTCAAGAAATATAGTCATCTCCTTCCTCCATACCTTCCTCTGTTCCACCCACTACCTTACCCCATGACCTCAAATAATCCCCAAATCTGGGAAACATTAGCAGAATTGCTCCAGCTGTCCCCCATTTCTGTCCCTGGTAGCTGAAGGTAGTCTCTGAGGTAGCGAATGTCAAGGTTTAGTGGGAAGCATAACATTAATTTCAGGCGCAGAGATACTGAATGTGAAATAAAGAGGCCATTGATGAAGAAGTGCATAAATGTCTTACAAGCATAGAACAATATCCTGGGTGAGGAAGTGATAAATAATAAGCCATTCTGACCACACCTGCTACTCATTAAGAGACAGAAGCCTCTTGGCCACCATTAATACTTTCAGCATCTGCCAGAGGAAATAGAAGGCTTTATAAAGAGAATGATGTTTTTCAAAGGTGGTGGTAGCACCGAGCAGATGTGAGTCCATTTGTTGATTATGCTGCAATGAAATTTACCGAAACAAGATTTCATACTTAAAGCTGAAGCATAAACAACATAGATCAAATACAATTTGCCTAAGTAGTTGAGGAGGTTCAACTCAGAAAGTCTGGGTTCAAGTACCCACTTCTGCCATTAACATTGTGTAATTGAAAGTTATTTTTTAAACACTGGAACATTCTTTGAAGTTTCTATTAAAAAAAATTATTATAGGTAGTTTTTGGATTTGGAGGTTAATGGGGAAAATAAAAACTGTAAACAGAAGCCAATCTTTCCCTCACAAGCAGGAAAGGAAGGCACCCTAAGGATGATAGCTGTAATGGCCCAGGCATCTTTTTTTTTTTTATTGGTTGCTCAAAACATTACAATGATCTTGACATATCATATATCATACATTTGATTCAAATGGGGTATGAGCCCCACTCTTGCTGAGTGAAGGCAGTGGAAGAAGGGATACAAGTCACATCTACCTTCTCAGAATGCATGGACACTACCGCAGGAATGACCTCATGGTGCTAGGGGATGGAAGTGGGGGACCAGCAAAATGTAATGTAAAAAGAATAAATGTCTCATCTGCATAGTCCTGGATGAGTCTTCACAGAGCTCAACTTTGAAAATGCTGAAAATTGTACTTTTTTCTATTCCCACCTATCTTCCTGATAGGATTCTCTGCTAGAACCCCCAAAAAGATAACTGCACTGGAAGATATAGCTAGAGTTCTACCATCCTTGTGAGACTGCATTTAAAGGCTTACTTTACCCTTGGCTTGAGTGAGAAAAGGAATGAAATTTGTCTACTAGAAAAATCACTGAATTAATCTGTCTACTAGAAAAATCACTTGGCTTGATTCTCAGAAGTCTGAGTTTCTGAGAAAAATTTAGTAACTGCTTTAATTCTTTAGGACCACTAAGGGACAATTTAAACCATTACTGCTAAGATGCTAGCCTGCCCTGGCTCCATTTCTGAGGCTTTGTAATATGACTGAATTCTTTTCACTGTCTGCTTGGGTTCTGAGAGAGCAGCATGATTTGATAACTATTGAAATTGTGATTAAGACCATGTGTTCTCTCAGGGTAGTTTGCCCCCTAATTTTTCTTTTTCCTATCCCAACAACTAAGCTTAAAGACTTAACTCCTGAATACAATATATGCTATTTCAAGATACAACCACAAGATAGCAGAATAACTTAATTTGAACTCCATCTGATAAGATAATGGATTCCCAGATTGACAAGATCAAATCAGGAAACATAAAAATATAATTATGAAGTGTTACAGAAAAGTATAAAGTAAATAATTATTTGAAAAATAATTTTAATAATATGATTCATCAATTGACCATTTTATGAATAATTAATTATGAAGGAATATTATAGATCTATAAATTGTACAAAAATCTGAGGACTTATTAATATAATGACAAAATTAATATTAAAACCCCTTTCATGTCTTTAGAGATTAAAATGATACATATGTGTATATGTAAATCCAAGTCTTCTACATAATTCCCAGCTCTTATTATTTTGAACATATCACTCTAATATTGGTAACTTATTTATTGAATGACATAAAAAAGGGAAAAATATTTTTTATTAACTACTAAATGTAATAATTAAATGTAGTAATGAAATGTTCTGTAAGAATAATGTAAAAAGAATAAGATGTCTCATCTGCATAGTCCTGAATGAGTCTTCACAGAGCTCAACTATAAATGTGTCTCAAGAATCCCAGCCAGTCCCTAGAGATTTCATAGCACTTCCTTCTCATGTCTCCCTAAAAGCAGAAGCCTGAGAAACCAGATGGGTCTTCCTCTGTGATTCACAGACCAACAGCCCAGCCTCTGGAGAAGAGTCAGAGAAGAATTCCAAGGCCAAAGGCCCTTGTCAAAAAATATACTGTTTCCTTTTTCCCAGAATTCAAAGTGAGACCCTACTTCATGCACCACTGGGTTTATTGAATCTCCATGAATTGCTAAATATCCCACCAGATTCACTATAAAAGAAGAAAAGAAGAAACAATAGGTAACACTGGAAGAATACACAAATCACTTATGGATACATGTATTTTCAGAAATCAAGCATCTCCTAAGATATGTTAGTGCTAAATGCTGTAATTATAGAATGAAGTAAAGCAAACATAAAATCTAGCAATTTATCATTGAGTAATGCTAATGGAACAGAAGGTATTAAACCTCAAGTATGCCTGTAAGAATGAATAATTAATAATGTAGTTAAGGATTTAAGTACAAAAAAATACACAATCTGATGGGAAATCATGCAAAATATTTTCTCAGTCTAGGTAATTTTGAAAATTATTTGTGAAACTGAGTAACTTTTAACATCTATACTGGGAACAAAGTAGAAACTCAGTAAATGCATGCCAGTAAAACTATAACTATCTTAATTCTTTTTCATCTCTAGAAAGACTTCATTTCCAAAGGGACAAGAACAGTTTCATCCAAAACCTGTTTCACAGAATCACAGATGGAAGCAAGGAGTCAAAATATCTTATTGTGTATGCTAATACAATATATCTTTTATTTTCAAATGGTAATTAAAAAGAATTAAAAAGAATAACTAATAAATACTATTATAATTATCCTCCTTCATAATGTTTTTCCTTTGCAGCCTAGAGTAGGACAGATGAAATTAATTTCCTTTTAGAATAAACCTTTTGTCATTTCAACACAGAAGTTATAGGCCTCCACACTTGGGCCTATTACTCCTTGCATCCTTTCCCAAAGCCATGTTCAGTTTTTATTTAACCTAAAATCTGGTGAACTCCAAATGATATCTCCATCTCAGACTGCTCTCCTGACACTTATCTTTCTATATTCATCTGCCTTGTGGACCCAACAGCCTGATGGTTCACAGAGGTGCACAGGTTCAGCTAGTCTGGGACTAAAAGGAATGAATGAATTCATTCTCTTTCCTGCTTGAAGCATTTTATTTTCTTCAGAAAAGAAAAAAAAAATATGCTTCCTTTACTTCATTAACTCCATTAGCATCAATCTACCAATCGCACATTGGGTTCTTTCTTCTTGTCCTCTCTGCCACTGCTTTAATTTAGAACTTTATCCCCTTTGCCTAGTGCATTATGACAATTTTTTTAAAAGCATCTTGCTGCCTCAAATATTGAACCCTTTAATTCTCCTCCCAAGGAGAACATTCTGAAAAGAAAAATCTAGTAAGTTGTGGCCCTTACTTAGAACTTTTAATGGCTTACCCAGAGGAAAAACCCAAAATTCTTAGGATGACATACAAAATCCCTCATGTATGCTTAAAGCTAAGGCTCATGTTTCATTTCTTCCCTTTCCACTTCACTACCTTCTTTATATACTAATCACTTTGTGCTCTAGATACTCAGAAATACATGTAGTTTTCCAATAAGCATCATGCCATCCCACACCTCCAGGCCACTGCTCAAGCTGTCCATGTTCCTTGGGTACTTTATCATTGTCAGACTTCTAGATAAACTCCTCCTTCAAGTTCTTTAAAATGTAGTTCTCTCAAGATTTCTTGGTCAACTAAATTTCCTTACATTCTCTACTCAGATTTTATAAATCTTTATTTTGTACCATTCTGTTTTAGTCAGCTTTATCACTACTGTGACTAAAAGAACCCGACCAGAACAACTTTATAGGAGAAAACATTTATTTGAAGGCTCACAGTTTCAGAGGTCTCAGTCTACACATAGCTGTCTCCATTCCTTGGGGCTTAAAGTGAGGCAGAACATCATGGCAGAGTGTGTGGCAGAGGGAAGCAGCTCATATAATGATCAGAAAGCAGAGAGAAAAAGTCTTCACTCTCTAGATACAAAATATATACCCCATAGCCACACCCCCAATGAGCCACTTCCTCCAGCCACACCCCTCCAGCCTCCAGTTACCATTCAGTTAATCCCATCAGGGATCCATTTACTGATTAGATTAAGGCTGTGCCCCAATCATTTCTTCTTCAAACCTTCTTGCATTGTCTCACATGTAAGTTTTTGGGGGCTACCTCACATCCAAACATAATGTAAAGAAAACAATCCTGATAATCCTGCATGCATTTTTATTTTAAAATAATTTTCAAAATGTCTTCCCTACAATACTTTGAAATCTTCTTAACAGAGACACACCTTTTCCGACCCTTGCATTCCCAATACCCAAGGAGCACTAGAAACAGTTTAATTTAAAAAATAGTTAAGACCTGATAAGATTATTTAAATTCTGCAGTTTGTAAGTCATTATTCTAGGTATTGTGGGAAATAAAAATACAAATAAAATAGTTATCCACCTTTAACCAGCTAAAGGAAGGAACAAGTATGTATTTCAATAAGAATACATAGCAAGATAGAAAATTATATTACTGTGAGAAATTAGAGAAAGATCTTTTTCCTGACCAAAAATACTCAAAAGTTTACATGGGGAAATAGGAACTGGACATGGTAATTGAAAGTCATATTCAGCCTGAAAGTACATGGGTTTTAATTTAAATGAAATGAAAATGAATGTCAGAGCACTACTGAGAAAAATAATTCATTTAATCACAGTGGTGAGGATTTGTAACATCAATGAAGGCTGAGTACAAAGAAAATTGGAAAATTACAATATTTCAGACACCCCATTCTGAATGACTTTTAGATCTCAGATATGGTCTTCTAGTTGAGAAAGCAAAGAAGTCAGGACAAACTTGGGATATGTGGAAGACAGAATCAGTGAAACGTGGCAAATGTGTTCACACAGCCAGGTTAAAGGTCTATTTGCCCAAGAATTAGAAGTTTTAAATCTTAGAATCTGAAAGAATATTGGTGTGGTGCCATTCATAGAAACAAGGAATATATGAAGACATGTAAATAGTGGCACCAAGAAATAGGATATTCAGTAAGCGACTGGAAAGGATTTTTTTAAAAATCAGAGAAAGATTGTGACTGAGAGTAAAGATTTTGATCATGTATTCAAAGAGGATATTTAAAGAGATTGGAATTAGTGTTAGCATCAAGGGGTAAAATGTAGGAAAATAAAAGGGTTCATGAAGAAAGTTGGGAAGGGAATAGCTTACATAAAGGAAACAAGAAGATGAAAAGAATGCAAACACAAGGACAGCAAACAGGGAATAATCCTGAGATTGTGATCCTTGAGAGCAAAGGTGTCAGTATGGAAGCACAGTCAAAAATATTTAATTTCACTGAGGTATAGAGCTGTACTCTCTAGTGGGAACACAGTCACTAGCAACCTGTGCCTATTTAAATTTCCATCATGTTAAACTAAAAAATGTAGTTCCTCATTGACACCAGCCACATTTTAAGTGTTTAACACCCATATGTGGCAAGTGGCTTCTGTAAAATAATAGTGCAGGTACAGAAAAATGCATCTTGACAGAGAGTTCTTTTAGACAGTGTTAGATTGAAGAACATAAATATTAGGGGAAGTGTCAACAAAAAGGTAGGCTGCCGTGCCAGCTAAGGGTTTAGGATTCCATTAGGAATAATTCTTCCTCACTCTTCTACTTATTCTCCATGTGTCCTCCAACAAATTACTGGATCTCTTTATACCCATTTGCTAATACTTAACTCCTAAAGTTCCTTTTTTAAGACATTTAATTATAACATTTATGCTAATCTCATTCTTCATGGAATGAGATTAGTTAGTCTTCATAAAAGGAAAAATGGCAGAGATGGCAGCTGCTTCTAAAGCAACCACAGCAGAGCACAGAGAGGTTGGAAGCCTGATAGCTAAGGATAAAAAAGAAAATGGGTGGACAACATGTGGATAGAGCAGGCTGACACCACTCCTGAGCAGGCCAAAAAGATAGGAAGGCAAACTACACAGGCAACAGGAAAAGGAGCTCTTTTGTAGTAAGAGTGCTAGAGCAGGGAGCCATATGCATGAAGGGATGACATAGAGGGGACATGAAGAGGGAACAGCTAGAAAGCTGGAAAGTATTTGTGAGCATAGATTGATGACTTCCAACTGTTGAAGGGAAGGCTATCTGTCAAAGAAAATATCACATATTAGGGAGGAGATTGGAGAGGGAAATTTTTATTGGGAAAGGGCAAGCAAGAAGTCAAAGTAGGAGCAAGAGGTGTTTCACATTGCTACTGAAACCACATTATTTCTAGAGTTAGGATTGTTTTTATATCTAAAACCTAAGTCTGACTTTACTGGTCATTGCTGTCTGAGGCCTATGTTGATGAAAATTCTGGATCTATCTTTGGACTCTGGAAAAGAGTACACAAATAAAGAGCAACTTTGAGTGGAAACAGAAGTTTCAGTTAAAGGTCAACTCTGCCTTTGGCCCTGGTTTAATTGGTGTCAGGTGGTTAAACAGCCAGAAAGAAATGTTCTTGGCTTTTCTGTCTCAGAAGGTCTCTTGCTTCTGGGACACACAGACTGAAAGACTTACATTCTGCCTCTAGAGAACTGTCTGTAGTGTCTCACATCCATGTAACCAGCAGCCTGTGCCCTATTCCTCCCTTCACCAAACCAGTGTAATTCCCCGAGGCCCTAATTCCTTGTCCTTCTTGTGTTCCCAGAGGTCTGATGTCCTCAATGCAAAATTCATCTCCACTTTCACTCCTAAATCCCCTGAAGCATAGCTGGCCCCTACCCATGGTGCATGATGACAGTCTTCCCACATGCCATCCACAGCCATTTGATCTTTAAAAGCAGAGAATAGTCAATTGACCTGGTCAAGGACACTGAGGTCATGGAAGATGGAAGCTGACAAAGAATTTAACATAGATCCTTTTCTGTTTTGTTGTGTTTCCATGTGAGAGTGTAGATGATAAACATTGAACTGAAAAAAGGAAATGCCTCATATTATGGTTTGGATCTGAAATATCCTGGCAAAAGCTCATGTGTTCAAAGCATGATTCCCAATGCAGCAAGGTTCAGAGTTTTTTAGGCAATGATCAGATCATGAGGGCTGTAATCTCCATTTGATGGAGTGAATTTCCTGGGAATAGTGAAAACCACAGGCAAGTGCAGCATGGCTGGAGGAAGTAGTTCACTGGAACCCTGGCTTTGGGAAGTACATTTGTCCCAATCCCCCACCCTTTCTCGCTTTGCTTTCTGGTTGTCATAAACTGAGAAGCTTTTCTCTATCATGCGCATCCACCATGACATTTCCGGCATTCGAGCCTGCTGACAGAAGACTCAAACTATGAGCCATAATAAATCTTTTTTCTCAAAGTTGTCTTTTTCAGATATTTTGGTCACAGTGATGAAAAGCCAATTAACACATCCTATTAAACATGGTTACACATGTTCAGAACCTAGAAAACAAAGTGTGAAGATTATTTGTAGCAAACACCATATACTGTTCATTTTTTCATGGATTTTGAATATCTGCCAATCTTCAGTCAATGGATATGACATTGGTGATAAAATTATAAACAAGATCTTACTCCTAATTTCAAAGCAATTAAGGTCTTGCACATAGTGGGCACACATGATTTCTATTAGTGACTTAACAAAAATAAAGACTTATTTGACTCTATAATGAACATATATTGCAGTCATTATATGATTTTTTACATTGTATTGTCCTTTTTAAAATCCTTCTAGAGCATCAGTGATCATGCTAATCATTGAATGTGTCAGAATAATTTAGTGATAAAATACATTTGATTTAAATATTAACTGTAATAGATTCCCTATATAATTTTCTCATCGTAGCCTTGTGTCCTGTGTACTAAAAATAAGAATATTGCTCACATTATACTTCTCAATTAATTTAAATCTCAGCACTGATGCTCATGTCCTACCCCCTTTCCAGTTTTCAGAACAAAAATTGGGAAAGAGTGTAAATATTTACCTGAATTTGGTTAAGGTTTGCCAAAATTACAGTGAACAGACATGACTGCACATTTAGCTGTTCTGATTAAATTTTATTTTTTCTTCTTTAAATTGAATCATTTATTATAGGTTTATGGAGAATTTAGAAAAAAATTAAGTAACTAGTTTGAATGATCCTATGCAGTAGGGAAAAAATATCCTGACAGATCTCCAATTCTTCAGGTTTCATTCTCCATGATATTAGAACTTTGAAAAATTAGACAAAGAGTGTTTAAAACTAAACAGGGACTTCTCAGAAATCTTTGGAACAAACCAAAGAAATGGAAAAAAAACTTGTTCTTTGAATTTCAGTGCTGTTATTCAGGAGCTATGTGATTTTTGGAGTCCAATATAGCCTTTCATTTCTCTCTGAGACAAAATGTTTCTGTATAAATCAACCAAGGCTTCCTAATCAGTGTATCAACTCTTTCTCTTTATTCTGTTCTCTCCCTACTCTCCTCCCTGTTTATATATACTGAGCATATGCTTCCTTTGACCACTTCAAAGAAATATAACTTTCTTAAATATTAGTCAAATGCAGCTCTGTGTCTTGAAAGTGAGAAAGTATAACTGACTTTGAATCTTTTAATACATGAGTAGAGAAAGGAGGAGTGATTGAAATGTTACATTGACCAGCCTAGGAAGTAAGAAATAGCTTGTGATCAAATGCAGATGTTAACCTGAAATTTTTAGTTAATCACAGATATTAAGTATGCTTGGAAACCATAAAAAGACAAAATAAACCAATGAATAACCTTGCATTGAAATAGTATAGTGACAAACAATTCACATTGGGTAAAAAATAATGGACTCAATTTAAATTACTTCAACTTTTCCATCTTATGTAAATGTTTATGAACAAATTAACAGACCACTACATGGACTAGTAATCAGGGAACAGTGGCAACTTAAATATTTAAAAATAAAAATCAGAATGGAAAGATCCATGGATGACAGGTATTTTAACTAGTACTTGGAAAAAAAACAAGCTGAAAAATATTATACTTGAGTATTAACCACATTAGTAATACTGTCAAGAGCTTTAAAATCCATAATGCCCATTATATTTAAAGACTGTGCAATAATATAGAAAGCAAATTACAAATTGCCATTAATAGTGCTAGGAGATCCAACTAGGCATTTCATATCTAGTGCTCCATAGCCTAGTATTGGTCTTGGCATACAATTGAAACTCAATAAATGTTGGTTCTGATTTATTGTTATTAGTGCTCCTCAAAATATTATAAAAGTTATATAAATTCAAGATGAACTTCAGCAAGCTAATAATGTCAGTTGTAGTATTATATATATATATATATATATATATATATATATAATTTAGTTATAAGATACTTTTGATTAGACTATTAACTCTAATGGATTCCCCATATAATTTTATATAATTAAATGTAATACATGTTACATTTTACCAGCAGTCACCACTCTTTACTGCTTCCAGTTACCAATCTAACATTGTTGAAAAGCACCTGTATTTTACTCTGAGCTCCAATGAGTTTCACATTAATCATTTTCTGGTGCTAATTTATCACTTTCAGCAGCTGAATTTTGAAATCCCAGTGTAAACGCAGTCAGGAGTCTGGTGATACATGAGGATAACCATAAATTACAGTGTGGCTTTTTGCAAGATGAATCAAAATTATTCCTCACCAGTTTTTCTTTCCAAAGTGCCTTCCAAGATGCACTCCAGCAAATGTGGCATGTTTCATATTAATTAATAAATGCCTACCCCTGAGAGCCACAGTTTTGGTCAAATCACAGTACAGAGACCAGAGGTAATTCCAAAGTTTGGGGTTTTGTTTTTGTTTTTTGGAGGCAACTTTTTTATTGTAATTTGTTACATATTACAGCAGAATGCATTACAATTCATTTTACACATGTACAGCACAATTTTTCATATCTCTGGTTGTATACAAAGTATATTCACACCATTTGTGTCTTCATACATGTACTTAGGGTAATGATGTCCATCTCATTCCACCATCATTTTTTATCCCCCTGCCTTATCTAGAGTTAGTATAATCTTCCCATGCTCCACCCTCAACCCCACTATGAATCACCTTCCTTATATTAAAGAAAACATTCGGCATTTGGTTTTTAGGGATTGGCTTACTTCACTTAGCATTATATTCTCCAACTCCATCCATTTACTTGAAAATGCCATGATTTTATTCTCTTTTATTGTTGAGTAATATTCCATTGTGTATATATGCCACATTTTCTTATCCATTCATCTACTGAAGGGCATCTAGTTTGGTTCCACAGTTTAGTAATTGTGAATTGTGCTCCAATAAACATTGATGTGCCTCTGTAGCATGCTGTTTTTAAGGTCTTTGGTATAAACCAAGAAGTGGAATAGCTGGGTCCAAAGGTGGTTCCATTCCCAGTTTTCCAAGAAATCTTCATACTGCTTTCCATATAGGCTGCGCCATTTTGCAGTTCCATCAGCAATGTATGAGTGTACCTTTTTCCCACATCCTCACCAACACTTATTGTTGTTTGTATTCTTAATAGCTGCCATTCTGGATTGAGGAAATCTTGGAGTTGCTTTGATGTGTATTTCTCTAATTTCTAGAGATGTTGAACATGGTTTCATATATTTGCTGATTGATTGCATATCACCTTCTGAGAAGTGTCTGTTCACTTCTTTGGTCCACTTATTGACTGGGCTACTTGTTTGTTGGTTGGTTGGTTTTTAGCTTTATGAGTTCTTTATATACACTAGAGATTAGTGTTTTATCTGATGTGCAAGTGGTAAAAATTCGCTCCCAAGCTATATGCTCTCTATTCACCTGAGTGATTGTTCCTTTAGCTGAGAAGAAGCTTTTTAGTTTGAATCCATCCCATTTATTAAATCTTCATTTTAATTCTTTTGCTATAGGAGTCTTATTATGGAAGGAGGGATCTAATCTAATATGATGAAGATTTGAGCCTACTTTTTCTTTTATTAGATGCAGGGTCTCTGGTTTAATTCCTAGGTCCTTGATCCATTTTGAGTTGAGTTTTGTGGAGAAATAGGGGTTTAATTTTATTTTGTTGCATATGGATTTCCAGTTTTCCCAGCACCATTTGTTGAAGAGGCTATCTTTTCTCCAATGTATGTTTTTGGTACCTTTGTTTAATATAAGATAACTGTAATTATGTGGGTTAGTCTCTGTGTCCTCCATTCTGTACCAATGGTCTACATGTCTATTTTGGTGCCAATACCATGCTGTCTTTGTCACTATTGCTCTGTAGTATAGTTTAAGGTCTGGTATAGTGACACTTCCCTCTTCTTGCTAAGGATTGCTTTAGCTATTCTGGGTCTTGTATTTCCAGATGAATTTCATGACTGCTTTTTCTATTTCTGAGGAATGTCATTGGGATTTTTATTGGAATTCCATTAAATCTATACAATGCTTTTGATAGTATGGTCATTTTGACAATATTAATTCTACCTATCCAAGAACAAGGGAGATCTTTCCATCTTCTAAGGTCTTCTTTAATTTTTTTCTTTAGCGTTCTGTACTTTTTGTTGTAGAGATATTTCACCTCTTTTGTTAGGTTGGTTCCCAAGTATTTTATATTATTTTTTGAGATTATTGTAAATATGGTAGTTTTCCTCATTTCTCTTTCAGAGGATTTGTCATTAATATATAGAAATGTCTTTGATTTATGGCTGTTAATTTTGTACCCTGCTACCTTGCTGAATTCATTTACTAGTTCTGGTGGAATGTTTTGGGTCTTCTAGGTATAGCATCATATTGTTGGCAACCTAGTGCTAATTTTAGCTCTTCTTTTCCCATTTGGATCCCTTTAATTTCTTTTGTCTGTCTAATTGCTCTGGCCAGTGTTTCAAGAACTATATTAAATAGAAGAGGTGAAAGAGGGTATTCCTGTCTTGTTCCAGTTTTTAGAGAGAATGTTTTCAATTTTTCTCCATTTAGAATGAGGTTGGCCTGGGGCCTAGCATAGATAGCCTTTATGATGTTGAGATATGTTCCTGATATCCCCAGTTTTTCTCATGTTTTGAACATGAAGACATGCTGTATTTTGTAGAATGCTTTTTCTGTGTCTATTGAGATGATCATATCTTTAAGTCTATTGATGTGATTAATTACATTTAACTTTTGTATGTTGAAACGACCTTGCATCCCTGGGATTAACCCCATTTGGTCATGGTGTACTATCTTTTTGATATGTTCTTGTATTTGATTTGTCAGAATTTTATTGAAAAATTTTGCATCTATGTTCATTAAAGATAGTGGTCTGAAGTTTTCTTTTCTTGATGTGTCTTTATCTGGTTTTGAAATCAGGATGATATTTTTCTCATAGAATGAGTTTGAAAATTTTTCTAAAAAAAATTCTGAAATAAATTGAAGAGTACTGATATTAGTTCTTCTTTAAAGTTTTTGTAGAACTCAGCTATGTATCCATCTGGTCCTGTGCTTTTCTTGGTTGGTAGGCTTCTGATGGCATCTTCTATTTCATTGCTTGAAATTGACCTGTTTAAATTATGTATATCATCCTGATTCAATTTGTGCAAATTATAAGACTTTAGAAATTTGTCAATGCCTTTTTATTTTATTGGAGTACAAATATTCAAAATAATTTCTAATTATCTTCTCTATTTCTGTAGTGTCTGTTGTGTTATTTCCTTTTTCATCAGGTATGTTAGTAACTTGAGTTTTCTCTTTTTCTCTTCATCAGCATAGCTAAGTACTGTCAATATTATTTATTTTTTCAAAGAACCAACTTTTTATTTTGTCAATTTTTTCAATTGCTCTTTTTTTAAGTTTTATTGATTCCAGCTCTGATTTTAATTATTTCCTGTCTGCTACTAATTTTGGAGTTTATTTGTTCTTCTTTTTCTAGGGCTTTGAGATGTAATATTAAGTCATTTATTTGATGACCTTTTCTTCGTCTAAGGAATGAACTCCCTGCAGTGAACTTTCCTCTTAGTATTGCCTTCATAGTGTTCCAGAGATTTTGATACATCGTGTCTATGTTCTCATTCACCTCTAAGAATTTTTTAATCTCCTTGATGTCTTTTGCAACCCATTGTTCATTCAGTAGCATATTATTTGGTCTAGAGGTGTTGAAGTAGCTTTTATTTTTTCATTGATTTCTAATTTCATTCCATTATGATCTGACAGAAAGAAGGGTAGTTTCCCTACATTTTTATATTTGCTGAGTTGCTTTGCGGCATAGTATATGGTCTATTTTAGAGAAGGATCCATGTGCTGCTGAGAAGAAAGTGTATTTGTTCATTGAAGGGTGAAATATTCTATATATGTCAGTTAAGCCTTAGTTATTGATTGTATTATTGAGTTCGATAGTTTATTTGTTCAGCTTTTGTTTGGATGATCTATCTAGTGGTGAAACAGGTGTGTTAAAGTCACCCAAAATTATTGTGTTGTGGTCTGTTTGACTCTTGAACTTGAGAAATATTTGTTTGATAAATGTAGATGTTCTTTTGTTTGGGTTATATAAATTTTTATTGTTGTCTTGTTAATGAATGGTTCTCTTGAGCAGTATAAAATATCCTTCTTTATCCTTTTGATTAACCCTGGCTTGAAGTCTACTTTATTTAATATGAGGTTGGAAACCCCTGCTTTCTTCTGCAGTCCATGTTAGTGGTATGATTTTTCCCAACCTTTCACCTTCTTTCTGTCAATGTCTTTTCCTATGAGATGAGTCTCTTGGAGGCAGCATATTGTTGGGTCTTTTTTTTTAAATTCCATCTGCCAGTCTATGTCTTTTTTATGAATATATCTTCATTTTTTTTATTGAAAGTAATATATCTTCAAGCTATGTATCAGAAAATCAGTTAATTGGCAATTTCTTAGAAATAATTGATCAGATTTAGCTCCAGTCCATTTCTTTTTTTTTAAACATAAGAAATTTGTTAGTTGCTCAAAACATTACATTGATCTTGACATATCATATATCATACATTTATTTCAAATGGGGTATGAATTCTTATTATTCCCACGTGTACAGATTGCAGGATCACATTGGTTATACAGGCACATTTATTCATACTGCCATACTAGGATGTGTTGTATTCTGCTGCCCTTCCTATCCCCCCTCCCCTCCCGTCCCTTTCCCTCCCCTCCCTTCTCTCTACCCCATCTACCATAACTTATTTCTCTATCTCTCTCTTGTTTTTTTTTTTTCTCCCCTTCGCCTCACTTCCTCTTATATGTATTTTTGTTGATTGGTGAGGTTAGGCCATTAACATGCAGAGTTATTATTGAGACATGATTTGTATTCCCAGTCATTTTTGTTTATTTTTGGTATTTAACTTGACTTGGTTTCTCCTTTGATTAGTTTCTCCCTTAGTGTAATACATCTCTTTGCTGATTTTCATTGATATTTTATAATTCCTCTTCATGAAATATTTTGCCGAGGATGTTCTGTAGTGCTGGCTTTCGAGTTGTAAACTCTTTGAACTTTTGTTTATCATGGAAGGTTTTTATTTTATCATCAAATCTAAAACTTAATTTTGCTGGATATAAGACATTGGATGGCATCTATTTTCTTTCAGAGCTTGATACATATTGTTCCAGGATCATCTAGCTTTAAGGGTCCGGTTGAAAAATATGCACATAATCTAATTTGTTTCCCCCTATATGTAATATGATTCCTTTCTCTCATGGCTTTTAATTTTCTCTCCTTATTCTGTATATTAGGCATTTTCATTATAATGTGACTTGTTGTGTATCTGTTGTGATTTTGCACATTTGGTGTCCTGTAAGCTTCTTGAATTTGGTTTTCCAATTCATTCTTCATGTTTGGAAAAAAAATTGATATTATTTCATTGAATAGATTGCTCATTCCTTTGGTTTGAAACTCTATGCCTTCCTTTATCCCAATAAATCTCAAATTTTATCTTTTTATACTATCCCATATTTCTTGAACATTCTGTCCCTGGTTTCTTACCGTTTTCACTGTGTGGTCTACATTCTTTTCAAGATGTTATATTTTGTCTTCATTGTCTGAGGGCCTTTCTTCCAAGTTGTCTAATCTTTAGGTGATGTTTTCAATAGAACTTTTAATTTGGTTTATTGTTTCTTTCATTTCAAGGATTTCTGGGGTTTTTTGTTTGTTTGTTTTTAGGGTTTTTTGTTTGTTGATTTTTTGGTTGGTTTGTTTTGTTTTGTTTTAGAACCTTTATCTCCCTATTGAAGTAATCTTTTGATTCTTATGTTTGTTTATGTAGCTGTTTGTTAAAATAAAATCTTTTGCTTTCTGTATTTGCTCTCTTATACCACCATTTAATTTGCATAACATTTTAGTTATGTACACCCTGAACTCCTTCTCTGTAATTTTTTTCTGTGTGTTGGCCATGGATTCTAATAATGTGGTATCTTGACTTGTTTGAAGCACTTTCTTCCATTGTCTTTTCATGTTGCTAGGTGTCTTCCTTTCTAGCTCTGTGGATCTGAGGCATCACTGTTTTTACCCTATAGGTTTATAGTCCCCCTGTAGGGATCCAATACCTCTTCTTTGAGGTGAAGGACAATGTCATCAGATCCCAATATAAACAACATACACCCTAAAAACAAATATTTGCTATTAAGATTTTTATAATTTGGTCACAATATGCAGAAATGGTGAATTGAATTATTATCTATAATATACTCAGTAGGGTTGTAAAAGGATTTACAGTTTTTGATAGTAGACAAAGAACCAGGAATGAGGAATAGGATAATATGCTGAGGAGGTAGGAGGTGAGGATATAGAGTTATTATATATTAGGAAGTGTGAAAGAGAAATCTAAAGAGGAGGATTAGTAGCAGGAGAAGGGAGAGGAAGTAATTTTGGTTAGGCAAGTAAATGGGAAGAGAGTAGAGTGTGTAAACAAACACACATATATATTAAGAAAAATAAAAAATATTAAAATAGTAGAAATTGGTGGAAAAAGATTTTTAAAAAAGCATATACAACACAACTGTAATATACTATTCAGACATCCCAGTCCCCAAAATCCTAATTTATGCTAATATATGGTTTCACATATGTTGGGGATGTGAGGATGGGAGAATAGAGAGGGAGAGGAAAAAAAAATCTTGAAGGAAGAAACAAGAGTTGTTTTGGCTGGAGATCAGTATCTTTCCTGCTTCCCTTCTCTTCCAATAGGTGGGGTCATCTGCTGTTCGCTGGTATCTCTGCTCTCAGGATGGTGAAGGTAACCAGGGTGTTACTGTGCCAGGGTAGAAGCTGCTGGAGAGAAGAGGGAGTTAGAAACTGGGTACCAGGTCAGCTGGAGTTCTAAACTAGGAGTTTAACCCACTGAAGATGGTGATAAAGGTGGCCCAAGATGGAAGCTTCTGCTTTTAGTGTTAGGATGTTGGGCCATGTGGGGGGAGCCGAGCGATGGCAATGGACAATGAGTTCAGAGAGGAGCTCTGTGGGGTGCAGTGTGTGGCTGTCAGCTGACTTCAGAGCCTGTGTGAAGTTCTCTGAGTGCAGGCAGACACCGTGTACAAAGGACTATCTCTGTTGCTGCAGAATCCCAAGATGGTGGCTACCAGGAGAGCCCCACGTTGGTAGATGGGAGTCTACACAGGAGTGGAGGCCAAAGTTCCTGTGCATGGAAAGCTGCCAGGTGTCCTGTGTGATTTCTGCTCTGGTGGGTGTCCAAAAGTTCTTCATGGGTGCTGCTGCCAATGGTCTCACTAAGGTACCCAGTAGTCCTGCATGGGCGAGTAGTTGGGAGAACTACTCTTATGCTGAGACCTGGAGCCCTGGAAGGGGACCATGACCAAAATTCCTGTGCAGGAACAGGAATATCACTCGTAGAGAAGCAGTATTCTCACTACTTGAGTCCCAGGTCACAGAGCCATGCAGAATGCTGCCTCCCTCTGGCCCACCAACTTGGATCTCCTGGAGGTAACTTTATTATTATTATTATTATTATTATTATTATTATTATTATTAGTTCTAGTTAGTTATATATGATAGCAGAATGCATTTCAACTCATTGTACACAAATGGAGCACAACTTTTCATTACGTGATGCAGAGACACACAATTTGTGCAATCATACATGTACAAAGAGTAATAATGCCCATCTCATTTCACTATCTTTACCACCCCTATACCTCCTCCCCTCCACTCACTCCCCTCTATCCAATCCAAAGTTCCTCTATTCTTCATTGTCCCTGTATTATGGATCTTCTCAGGAAAGGAAACAATAATCTGAAGACAGAACCTACAGAATGGGAGAAAATCTTTACCACATGAACATCAGGTAGAGCACTAATCTCCAGGATATATGAGAGAGAGAGAGAGAGAGAGAGAGAGAGAGAGAGAAACAAAAATAAATGAAAATATAAATTTTAAAAAGTAAAATAAGAATAAGAAAATTGAAAAAAATAAGGAAAATGTAAAAATAGAAGATTATACAACAAAACTGTAATATACTACTCAGACATTCCAGTCCTCAGGAGCCTGATGCATGAAAAGTACTTGTTTTCACAAATATTGTGGATGTGAGAGGGGGAAAAGGAAAAAAAATCTTGAAGGAAAATTGAACAATTATTTCTGTTGGAATACAATATCTTCTCTCCTTCCCTTCTCATCTGATAGGTGGGGTTATCTAGAGTTTGCTGGTATCTCCACCCTCAGGATGGTGAAGATTACTAGGTTGGCAGGATTAGTCTTGGAGGTGGAACTCCTGGAGGTAGGGTATAGCACTTGCTGGTCCCCATTGGAAGACTTCACCCCAAAAATCTCCTTTTGGGTCCAGTCATGTGAAGTAGGAACCTGTTCTTTATTCCTTACATTGTCTGTGGGCCCCACAGTTCCTCATCTCTCATGTAGTCTCTAAGCTGTATCTCTTCCACCCTTGCCCTTTCAGCTTCCCAATCAGGAACCACTCCCTCTGGAGGTCCTGAGGGCTGAGCTTCAGGACCTGTGCACCTGTCCTGGAGAGCTATTCTGTATTAGGCAGATCAGAACCATGCATTGAGAGCTGCAGGCCAGCCAGGTAGCTGCAAGGGCTGGACCAGTTGGTGGCTTGGTTTGGGGTTAAGAGACTGATGATTGGGGAGCCTGAGGGCCCTGTGGATTGCCAAACCTGCGGGAACAGGTAATCAGTGCATGCCATGTTAGGAAGGGAGTTAGGAGCCTGGTATTGGGTCCCAGCAAGTACCACTGATTTGGCCCTGGGAACCCAGTGGGTGCTGAGCTGGTTGGCTGGGCAAGCTCGCATCAAGATGCCCTCACACTGTCTTCCAATGTACCAACCCTGCGTGAGGCTCTCTCCTGCCTCTGCAACTAGATGATGATTATTAGCACACCTACCAGAGAGACCTCAGGTATAACCAAGGCTGCAGGCACCTTGGTGATGGTCTTTCTGGTCCTGTTGTTCCTAGGTGGAAGTGGCCACATCTCTAGTTGGTAGTGGCAGCAGTGGCAAACCTGTAGGTACCTTGATGTTGGACTTTGGGAGATGGAAGCGGCCCCAACTAAAGATGGTGATGGCGCCCGCAGAGGTTATCCAAGATTGAGAATTCCAAAGTTTTGAAACAATACATAAGAAAATAAAAAAGAATTGGTCTTAGGCAAACACTATGACTGAAAACTGAGTTTCTAGTATGATTGATCCTCATGTTTATGTTTTTTAATCCAGCAGTTTAAAGGATTGATGCAGTGTTGTTTGTCCATAGAGAGTTTTGTTGACAGATGAAGGGAAAAGTTAACACATAGAACTGACAAAAAAAAAATGAATTGAGCATGTAATTCAGAATTTAAAAAAAAACAAAGGAAGTGGGAATATAAGGCTTATAAATTGGAATAAAATGGCAGTGGAAAGAAGAGTGGAAGAGTCTTGATGACGTCAACAAGCAGTGGCCATACAAGGCAGCATGTATTAACTTAAATTCTCTGATCCCTGAGAAGATACCTAATCCTCATAGAGGAACGTTCTAGTGAAGAAGGCACATGGAGACTCCATCAAATGTCATTTCTTTCCTGTTCTAGCATATGTAAAATCCTACATTTTTTTCAGGCCAGTGACTGCAAAGGTAATAATGTTATTGCCCTACTACATAGATCAGACTTCCTGATCACAAGAAAATGACTTACAGGACAGAAGCTGGAAAAAAAATAAACCTGCAAAACCAATCTCAACTCATTTCCTGTACTGAATTTAGTAAACCTGAATATTAACGAGCAGAGATACTCATTGTCACAACTGGAGCTGTGCCATAGCTTCGGAAGTTTTAGTTTCTCATTCAGTGTTATATGCCTTTAAACATGGAAATGAAAACAGATTTGTTAAACTATAGAAAAACTTATTGTTTTGACATTCTTATTTCTCTTTTATTCCCCTGAGCACTTCTGAAATAAAAATAGAATTATCCCCATCTCCCTCAATCCAATTCAAGTTTAAAATGTAGTTGGATATATCTAGGGATGAAATTATGAGTTTATTTAAGGCTAGAAATAGAGTGAGTCATCTTTGAAGAATGTGATGAAAGAATTTGCTGAAATCCCACCTCCTGTCAGTTGTGGTTGACCTAGGGACCTCCAGTCCACTAGATGAGGTGAATTGCATTGCTCACTCAGGTTTATTCCAATATACTTCTCTTGGTTCATCAATACTGGCTCCATCACACAAATCTCATCACGTTCTTTCTCTTCTAAAATAGTTGTAGATTTTGATGTTTTTTTTTAACCTTGTACAAATTATTAGGTTTCACTGTGACACTTCCATAAACATGTGTATCTTGCTTTGATCATGAGATCTGCCTAGATATCTTTTATTATTTTTAATTTAATTTTATTTCAAAGAAATTTCTGTCAAAGTATAAGTGAAATGGGCCTTAAGTAGAAGAGAAATGGCCAGAATTAGGCTATAGGATCTGGATATGTGAGTGAGTATATAAGCCAAAATCAGATTAGATTATCAGCAACAGTATAAACAACAGCATAAATTGAGGAAGATACAAACAAAGGAAGAAGATAAGACCTGCCATTAATTAAATGGTTAAATAAGTGTGTTCTTGAATCAGTCAAATAGCAGAATACAAAAGGAAAATCAGATAATATAAAACAGGACATATAGGAACAAAATTTAGATGTTGGTCAATATGAAAAAAATACCCAAGGGAGATATAGGTCAATGAAAGAAGAGTATGTGTGTGTGTTTATATGTATGTGTGTATTTTTATATATGTGTTTATATGTGTGTGTATATATATGTGTGTATATATATACATGTACATATATATTCACATATATGTATGTACATATATATATATATTTTTACTTTTGTTCCCCAAGGATATCATCTTCTTTTTCTCTAATAGTTCTAATTTCACTTATTAATAATAATAATTTCACTTATTATTATTATTATTATTATTATTATTATTAATTTATTTTTCCTGACCTAGTTAGGAAAGAGTTATACATAGCAATTCAAAAACTATGGAAGATATGAGTTATGTTTTTTAAAAGATATTCTTTTTCACATATGCACACACACACATACACACACTCATAATCACAAACTTGGAGTTGACATTTATTCCTTCAAATAGACAAATAAACACATCAGGGCAACATTCTAAAATTATTTATATATATTTTAATGCTTATTTTTGTATGACTAAGAGGTAATACATGACTGGTATTACCCATAAAAGACTACAAGAACTGGAAAAAATAGTGTATTTATAAGAAAATACTCTGAAATGCACCTGTGCTGCATACTTAATTTGTATTTAAACAATAGTAGTGCTTCCTGGAATCACTGCAAAAATAAACATTCATTCATTTGAACCATATTTTTCTTCTTCATAAAACTATATAATTCTCTCTTTAGTTCTGCTTCTATCATTGATCCATTGACTTAAACACATGAAGCCATTCCTTAGAGTGCTGTAATACTCCGAAATTATGACTTCCTAACCAATCTTACTCACTTGCCATATAAGAACTTTGATACCCTTTCCTGGGCAAGCTATTGGCTTTCTGTCCACCCACCAGTCAGCTCCATGGTAACTGATCAAAGAATTTATTAAATATTGTATCAATTTACACATTCCTTCTTTCAGCTAAAATCCTTTTGCTTTTTTATAATAGCCCTATCCCTTCTATATTTCTGATCTCTAACTATAATTAGCTATTCACATTCTTGTGACATTAGGCATACAAATTCTTTGGAAGCTACTAAACAGTGCCCTCTTTATATTCCTCATTGAGCTATGAATAAAGAATTCTTATAAAAATAAGACTTGGCCCAAGATTTGGAAGAAACTTAGACAAAATGACATTCAAAGAGTGAGTCTACAAAAAAATTATATATTGGGATCCTCTTGATAACTTTGCTTTTCCTAACTCTACATAGAGAGACACTGCACCTATATATAAATAACATTAATCTTTAAACATAAATGAAAGGGACAGAACAACAAGATGCCACCTACAGAGAAAATCACAAGAATTGATTTAAAATGTACACACTCTCTAGGTGCAGTTGTGCGTGCCTGTAATCCCAGCAACTCGGGAGAGGCTGAGGAAGAAGGATTGCATGTTCCAGGCCAGCCTCAGGAATTTAGCTTGTCCCTAAGCAACTTAGTGTATCAAAATAAAAAATAAAATGAGCTGGGGATACATATAACTCAGTGGTAAAGCATCTTTGGGTTCAATTCCCAGTACCCACCCCCCAAAAATATATGCACTGTATGCCTGATACAATCACATGTCTTCGTGATTCAAGACAGCTGAATCGATGATAAAACAAATTATGGCACACTTTATTCAGTACATTACACACTAAAACAAATCTGGTTAAGCATACAAATAAATGAAAAGAACAACTCTCAACTTTCAGTAAACCCATGAAACAAAAAATAGGAAAAAAAAAGTAAATTGCCAGTGACTAACATACAAAAGTAGTAAAAATGCTTGTCAAAACCCCAGACCAACCAAGAAGGGAAAAGAGTTTAATAAAATGCTCAAAAAACACATCCTAATCTCTATGTGGCTTTAAAATCAAATTAGCATAGAACAGAAATTTATTATTAAAAAATCCAGAACCAGAATATCATGGAGATCTCTAACGTAGGTGAATTTAAATCCACCTTTAGAAATGTATCCATAGTCCTGGATACCTGCAGGAGTCAGTTAGGGCTAAAGTTGCAGCTGACTGCTAATTGAAAGCATACTGGGAGACAAGAGGTAGAAGTAGCAGGCTCAAGGACAGGAAAATTTTGCACCCAAAGAACAAAAAGAATTTTAAAAATTGGAAAAAAAAAGCTCTAAATAATTTTAAAATATTCTAACAAATAAAGGAATTAAAATAACACAGAAATAGAAGATAAAAATAAGACTAATGAGAAACTGATTAAAATTAAATGCAGAGAAAAGAAACCTATGTTTTGTTTATGAAGGGTCCCTGAGACTACCTCAGGTTTAATGATTCACTTGATAGACTCACAGGACACAGAAAAAGCTATTTTACCTATGGTTATATGTTATTATAGCAAAAGAATACAAATTATAATGAGCAAGGGGAAAGACACAAACATGAGGTCAAGAAGAACAGACTTTTAGGTGTCCTTTTCCAGTGGAGACACATCAAACAGCTTAATTATGCCAACAGCAATGTGTAGTAACACATGTGAATTTCTGTCAGTCAGGGAAGCTCACGTTGTCTTGTGACCGGGGTTTGTATTAGATGTCAGTCAGGTAGCATGCAGCATCTGCAGGATTAAACTCAGCTACACCAGCCCTACAAAGCAAAAACAGGTACTCAGCATGAGTCACAGTGTTAGCATAAATGATCTGATCAAATTGGTTCAGTGTGGCCCCAGCCTCAGGTAAAAAAACACTATAAACATGCAGAATATTCCAAGGACTCAGAGTTTGTCTCCCAGGAGCTGTCCAAGGGCAAGTTCTGAAGACAGGCCTTCCTTGGGCAGGTACAGGGTTTGAGCAACTCACACCTGCAGAATTGTTTTCCTTTTGAGCAACTCATACTTGCAGAGTCCCTTCGTGCATATATTTATAAAATTAAAAGAAAAATACATCAGTGAGTGAATTGAACATTACAATAGATACAAAGAAAATATAAATGGATTAATTCAAACATTCATCTGAAGACACCTTCCAGAATTCAGTACAAATTGGCAAGGAAAAATGCAGAAATATTAAGTATAGATTTGGAAGTCAGTGGCCCCCTAGGAAGAGTGAATGAAGGAGGAAATGGAAAATATTAGAGAAAGACTCATTGCTCATAGAAATGTTCAGAACACAAGTCTCAGCTTGACAAAGCACACCAAGGCACCAGCAGGGTAAGAAAAACAAATCCATATCCAGCCCCATCTAAATACTCCTGCAAAATTTCAAATTAAAATCTTTAAACTACCGAAGGAAGCAAGATTTAGACAACATATTTTGGATCTGTGGATGTCAGTTAAGAATAGACTTTTTTTTAAAGAGAGAGTGTGAGAGAAAGAGGGAGAAGAGAGAGAATTTTTCAATATTTATTTTCTAGTTTTCGGCGGACACAACATCTTTGTTTGTATGTGATGCTGAGGATCAAACCCGGGCCGCACGCATGCCAGGCGACTGCGCTACCGCTTGAGCCACATCCCCAGCCCAAGAATAGACTTTTAAAAGAGTTATTTCCCCTTGAATTATATCATTCCATTGCCTTTATCATTCTCTGGTGGTAACTTTTAAGAGTTTTCCAGTCTGAGACATTTATTTACCCAATCCATGACTCAGATTCATCATTATAAAAAAATTTTAAAATGCAGACGTCTTCAAATAAACCTAGATGAAGAGTTAATGATTCTGTAGAACCTTGTTAAAGGAAACAAAAGAGGTGATACAGTAAAAAATGAACCCAGAAGGAATATGTAGAATGGAAGAAATAAAGATATTTTCAAACTTTTTGGTAAATATAATAATTTATACTTTTGGTAAGTATGAATTTTTGGTAAATATAATTGGTTATAAAATAAATTGATGATGACATGAGAAGAAAACATTTAAATTAATAAATGAGGCAATGATAACATGGAATGAACCAAAATTAGATTGTTTTAAGATCTTTGTATTATTTGGGTATTCTATAGGAGGTGGGTAAAGATTCTGAAGAACTTCAAACATCTTTCAGTTAAACATACAAGCTAAAATTTGAGATAAATTCTTATTTAAAATGTTAAGCAAAATGAATAACCTCTGAACCAATGGAGAAAGAAAAAGACAGAATAAAGAAAGTTCTGTCAATGATAAAGAAAACAAAAGTCACAAAAGAAGAAAAAAGGAGAAAAAGTAGTAACATTACACAATTATAAAGTTTAATAAGATATGCTAAAATACAAACCAAGTTGCAACAAATACCTAAATATGGCAGGAATTACAAAGAGTATTATTGTATTATATCCAGCCTAAAAGATAAAACATCAGAGCTCCAGGTTCCAGAACATTTGGATCCAGGGCTTATACCAGTGCCCCATCTTCTCTACTCCCCCCCGCCATCCCAGGTTCTCAGACCTTTGGTCTCAGACTGAGAGTTAGACCATTGGTTTGTCTGGGTCTTAGGCATTTAAAGGATTCAGGCTGAATTATACCATCAATTTTTCTGGTTATTCAGCTTTCTGACACCATGTCAGGACACTTCTCTTCCTCCATCATGTGATAACTTAGAAAATATTTTATTTCTTTTAGTGCATTTTTTAAAACATAAAATAAATGAATTAGACACAAAAAAGTTAGAAAAACAAAATCAGGAGAAAGACAAAATTAGAAATTAATAAAAATAAAGCTAGCCCAAAAGAAAGAATGACAAAAAGTGGTCTTTGAAAAGACAAAATGGAAAAACAGTCAAAAGATTAATTCATAAATGGACAACACATACATCTTAACACACATATAAAAAGGTGTGTGTATGTGTGTGCTCATGTGTGTGTACGTATATGCAATAATTAAGTATAATTATCCTTTAAGGGCAAAGTATCAATAAATGTGCACTATTGATAAGATGGAATAATAACCAGAAGTTAAATAAATGGAATATCATAAGTAGATAATATAATTTAACAAATTGAAAAGAGCAAATTGCAGAATATTACTTATAATATGGTATTATTTAAGTCAATGTTATAAACAAATAAAACTTTTTATTGCTTTTGAACACATGTATGTGTAAAGAAAAAATAAAGTCACATGAATTGACTATATAACTAATTCACAATAATACTTTCTTCTGGAGAAAAAAGAAAGTTGGAAAGAGGATTTCAAAGAAGAAAAAAGGAGAGCTCTCTCTTATCTATAGTTTAAAAATCTAAAGCAAATATGACAATCGTTTTTTTTCTTTCAAAGTGGCTAGCAATTTGAAGTTATCTCTCTAAGATGCAAATGGTTGTCCACTAGCTCTTCTGGTGAGGAGTATCATCCGAAATCCAAGGTTCACACACTTTTTGAGCTCAATATGGTGATATGGGCTATCTGTAATTTTTCCTAAACTAACTTAGGAAATCTTCATGAACCCTGTGAAACAGTGGATCTCAACCCTGTTTGGCCCAAAAGTAAACATCTTTGAAAGATCATTGCATAATATACTATTCTAAAATAAAATAACATAACCAGCCTTTATGAATTCTTAAAAAAAAAATCAATGTAATTCTCTGAATTTAAATGGAAGAAAAGTAATTTAAAATAAAACAATGTATATGTAAATGTTCAGTCATTATTATAATTGTAAATGTAATAGAATTTCAGTTGTTGAAACCTATCAAGTCACAAATTAAGAAGGCATAAATGTAGACCAATATGGTTGTGTAGACAAATACCACAAGCTGTATGATTTCCTAATATTACTAGAATCTGTCATTAAGGACCTTAAGAACATATTGTACAATCTTTCCTCAACTTATACTGCATTGGCATTCTTCAGAAATTGGCTGCATACTATAAACTTTTATTTCTAAGTTTATATCAATAATTCTCAAGACAAGTTCTCAGATAATGTTGATGCTATTGGTTAAAAGTCCACATTCACCAGGCACGGTGACACACACCTATAATCCCAGCAACTCTGGAGGCTGAGGCAGGAGGATCACAAGTTCAAAGCAGTCTCAGCAAAAATTAGGTGCTAAGTAACTCAGCGAGACCCTGTCTCTAAATATAATACAAAATAGGGGTGGGGATGTGGCTCCTTGGATCAGTGACTTGTGAAATTGAGGCAGAAGGATCCCTAAGTTCAATGCCCAGTACAAAAAAAAAATCCACATTTAATAGCCACATCTTAGAGAGGTCTGCAATTTATTTTCTGCTATTTTCATTGAAGATGGAGTCCATTTCTCCCCTTAAATCTTTTCAGCATCTTTGACCCCTGAATAATAGAATACAATGGAAGTGCCAGTTTCTGGCTCAAGATGTAAGAGAGTGTTTCCATGTTCTTTCTCTCTCTTAGAAATCTTTGCTTGGAACACTGAACTACCATGTAAGAAGATCAACTTCCTTGGCATTCAATGAATGAGTGCCAGGGAACAGGGAGGCTAGACTCTTTTTTTTTTTTTTTTGTACCAGTGATTGATCCCAGAAGTGCTTAACCACAGAGTCACATCCCCAGACCTTTAAAAAATATATTTTATTAGAAACAGGATCTAGCTGAGTTGTTTAGGGCCTAAGTTGATGAGGCTGGATTTGAACTTGTGATCTTCCTTCCTCAGTTTCCCAAATCAATGGCATCACAGACATGCACAACCATGCCCAGAGATGTTAGACCCTTCAACAATGGGGCCATTCTGAAACCTGAGAACAGTTACACATATCTTTCAAATGTTTCAGAAAGCATTTATGGAACACAAGAAAAGTACATATAAAATTTCTTCATGATTTCTCACTGAGTATAGTCAAGCTTCTTGCGTGATGAATCAGGACTCCATAAGGGAGTACCCAAGAGACAAGAAGACAAAGTCACTTTCTCATAATCCAAGGCTCAGAAATTGAAACATCTCTTCTATCAAGCACATATAAAACTCATGCAGATTCAAGGACAGAGATGTTGAACTCAAATTTCAGTGAAAAGAGTATCAAAGAATTTATGTCTGCCTTTAGCACACCACTTCTCCCATCAGTCTGGCAAACAAAAATGCCAGCTTCAACAATTCCTTCCAATACATGAAGTACTTCCTGTGAATCTACTTTCTATAACAATTAATTTTTTCAGCCTGACTTTAGGAGAATTACCATTCCCAAGGATCTGAGCTCTAACACTCTCTGATAGTGAAGGAGCTACTATCCCTGGGGATAGTTTTTGGGTGCAATTTCATCATCACATTAAGCATACTTCTGTGGATCAGAAAAGACTACAAAACTAACCGGAACTCTTTTCCGTGAGATTAACTTGTACTGTTTTTAAGGTATTATGAGATTCTTCTTCAAATGCTTTGTATTGGCTGATAAATACATTCCTGGTTTATTTCCAGGGATTTCCCAAGAGAGTTTCCTATTGTAAGTGCAATATCCAGGTGTATAAATCTTTCTAGATTTCTTCTGGAAGAAATGGGAACAGGCTGCTCTGGCTCTGGGCAGCCAAATACTAACTTCCTTTTGTAGACCATGCTTCCATGTTCTTGTCCTGATCAACTGGAGCTGGCAACACCAGGACAAGAGAAAAATCGTTAAAAGGCTCCAGGCATTCAGACAAAGAGAAAGGTGCTGAGTTGCTAAGCTTCTGAGGATTGAGAGCTAATGCTGTAGCCCAAGACTGGATACAGGCCATATGTGCTGTGAGTGCTAGGGACAAAGAAAAAAAAGAAAGAAAGAAAGAAAAGAAGTTCAGAGACAGGTCCTTCCACTATTCCTGTCTGCAGTCTCAAAATTTCTGCTAACACAGACACTTTCTAAAGTACATTTCAGTCATGTTGACTTTTCCTGAAACTAAATATACCTGGACATTTGCATAAAGCTATAAACTTCAGAATTTAGGTTTTGTGTACTCCTCAATCAAGTATGCTTAACAAAATGTCTATGACTTAATACCTTCCTGCTTTTGGATATGGGATTTTCTAAGCCTAATGCCTCCATGAAGGTGAATAAGTAGTTGTTCTTGTTGTTGTTGTTGTTGTTGTTGTTGTTGTTGTTCTTCTTCTTCTTCTTCTTCTTCTTCTTCTTCTTCTTCTTCTTCTTCTTCTTCCTCCTCTTCTTCTCCTCCTCCTCCTCCTCTTCCTCTCCTCCTCCTCCTCTTCCTCCTCTTCCTCCTCCTCATTCTTTGCACCTCTCTCTGTACTTAGAATTATTTTATTCTCTTCTTTTCAGTGATCTGGGATTAATTATGTATGCCAGTTGCCTTGCAGGGCTGGGATCACTAACTTAAATGTTGTATACTTGCTGGAGATTTGCAAAGTTTCCATTCCAGTTACATATACCTTATGTTTGAGAACAGTAACCACTGAATAAATATTTATAAATTGCTTACTGATCCAGGATTCCGTGCCTTCTAAAAAAATTTCTTCTTTATAAGCCTTAGTAATTCAACATTAGTGCTGCAGTCAACTTATTTCAAGCTGTCTCCAACCTACAGGGCCCCCATGATCCTAATTCATGAAACAGAGACATATGCAGGAATATCCCACAGTATTGATATGTATGTCTCTTTGTGTCAGGGTTTCTTTTTCACGCAGAGAAAAATTCAGCTGAAAATATACATGGTCTTTGAAAACAAACACGGAAATAATGGGTGGTTTAAAATCAGAGTATAGAGAAGTTGACTGTTCCTTTAACAAATAAAAACCTTCATTTTTTTTCTCCATAAGCCATAAATAGTAGTACACATGCTCTCCCAAGCATGAGTTTATCACTCATCAACACAAGCTATGACAGCTAATTTTCTTAGATTTGTTTGGTTCTTGTAAACTAGCCAGTAGACTAACTGCTTGAAAAATGAAATGTAAAATTATTTCTACTTTTTTGGTAAAAGAGCAGTTTGATATTTTTGAAGCCAAACCCAGATGAGGCATTTTCCAGAAAGTCACAAACTGTAATTGTAATATAAGGCATGAGAATTTTAACTGTGCCAATTGGAGCCTGGAAGGAAATAGGATAGAGTTACTTGTCTCTTTGTGCAGGTCATGTTACAATGCTTCTCAAAGAATAATCCAATATTCAGTGTGAGTTGTACAGCAACATCCATAGTGAGAAGGGAAGAAAAGCTGAGCTGGTGGAATGCTCTGTCCTCCTTCCTAAGGTCAGCCAATAGGAATTGAAACAGTGAATATCCTAGACAGTGGGAATGTAGGAGAAGGTTTTTTCCCTTCTTTCCCAAGAGAAAAAATAAATATCAAGACATTTTGAAATCCAGAAAAATCACAGCTGGAAACCCAAAATAAACCTTCCTCAACCCTCAGATTCTATCATTTGATTTATTATCTCCTTGAGAGTCCAAATGAAGTAAAACATTAAGTTTACAAAGGGGCTTCATTGGGATGTCTAACAAAGAACTTCAACTCAAGCGAAATTGCTGTTTAGATTAAAGTTTATTGGACAACTTTTAAAGTTTAATATCACTCATAACTACTAAATATAAATGATTCATGTCCTTATCCATTAACTTTCAGCAATTTTTATCATCTTCTTCACCTTGTTCAATAAGCCTTTGTGAAGTCTATTCTGGATATTTTCCTAAATGACAGATTCCATTTTTGATACACTTTGCACATATTTCTGAGTTCCCATTCTTTCTTCTTTGCAAGATTTCTCTCCAACTTTCATCTTCCTTCCTGAGAAAGTAAAGATGAGATGTAGGATTCTTCAAAATCACCCCACAAGGGACAGGATGACATCCCTCCACAAGCTGTATCTGATGTACTTGTTACCTTAATCCTGTTTAAAAGCAAGAAAACAACCAAGGAAACAAATTAGCAAAGAAGGACAGATATGTCCAGACTTTCATATCATTACTGGCATCATAATAACCAATTGTATAATTTATTCGTGGGGATCTTGGTCACATACTCTGCCTAGTGAGGCTAACCTCAATGTACTGGGTACAGAGTAAATGGTAGAACTAAATCCTCCCCATGGCCCATCCCACCCTGTTCTGAGTAACACCTGAAAATATTCTCATCAGCAGAAGTTCTTTTTAGCATGCTCCTTTAAATTCTACCAGTTAGATATTAACATCTGTTCAAAATATTGCTCTTCAAAAGAATTCATGGATGCTCAGTGAACAATGGAAATTTGTTGTAGTACAATAGTCTCCCTGGAATAGTAGTACACAGTTATATGCCTTTACTTTGTACCAGGCACTGTTCTACATGCTTCACATACACAAAATCATTTGAAACTCACCTCCTTCCTATGAAGCACATATGTTTTCCCCTTCATGCTTTGGTATATAAGGGGAAAGTGAGGTACACAGAGAGCGAGTGATGCACCCTAGGTTACCAACATCATAAACAGCAGACTATTGAATTCAGGAAGCCTTGACTCCAGGTCCATGCTTCTGACCACAGCTGGTGTGCTGCCTTTCTGGCCACAAGAGGTCAGCCTCCCTAGACGAAGCAAGATTTACCAGAGGTCAGGTGCTATCCCAAAGAAAGAAGAGAAGAATCATGGGGAAGACTATCCTGATTTTAGTAAGAGAAATGCAAATCAAAACCACCCTAAGATACCATCTCACTCCAGTTAGATTGGCAGCCATTATGAAGTCAAACAACAAGTGCTGGCGAGGATGTGGGGAAAAGGGTACACTTGTACATTGCTGGTGGGACTGCAAATTGGTGCAGCCAATTTGGAAAGCAGTATGGAGATTTCTTGGAAAGCTGGGAATGGA